>NW_028284058.1:300000-600000 GCF_059516105.1 Syngnathus floridae
GGAGAGTGGTGAGGACAGCAGAGAGGATCATAGGGGCTCCTCTTCCCTCCATTCAGGACATTTCATCTCAGCGCTGCATGTCCCGTGCCCGTAACATCATCAATGACCCATCACACCCCCACCATGGACTGTTCTCCCTGCTGCCCTCTGGGAAGAGGTTTGCAGCATCCGCTGCAGGTCCACCAGGTTCTGCAACAGCTTTTTCCCTGCTGTCATCAGACTGTTGAACACTAGAACTGTTGAGCTCTAAACTGAACTCTGCATCACACATTCACAGAACTGTACTTTATGACACTACGGACCTCTATCTTGCACTATCTCGCACTACCAACTTTACTGAACTTGTATAAACCCTTTAAATAGAAGTTTAATACATGGTTTAGCATTCCTCTGCACACTCTTGAATACTGTTTTGCCTACTTGCACTATTGCATAATTATCACTGCTGCACTTTATACTTATTTTTAATATATATATATATATATATATAGTATATATGTATATATATATATTTTCATAGGATATGTTACTTCTATTCAACTGCAATATCACTACTTTGTTGTAAGACGTATGCAACGGAATTTCGTTTTGTATGCACCATGTGCAGACAAGATGACAATAAAGTTTGTCTAAGTCTAAGTCATGTCAGGTCAGCTGTCTGGAGAGAGAGAGAAGTCAGGACCTGCGGGCGGAGCACCACCGTGCCACCGCCGCCATGACGGAACTCAAAAGCAAACTCCATGAGGAGAAGCAGAAAGAGTTAGCCATTACCAGGGAGACATTACTGCGGCAGCATGAAATGGAGCTGATGAGAGTGATCAAAATCAAAGATGGAGAGATCCAGCGACTGAATGCCTCGGTCCTCAGCCTGAGGGACGGCTCCATGGACAAGGTGATCCGCTCTATCCGTGTCTGACTATCCGCACGCCACGTCGGGCTTCGATGCGGCCGCTACCGTATTGTGTAGCTTGTCCCCAGTAAGCGTCGCGGCGCTCCGTTGCGGTCTCAACGGCCCGGTGTGGCGCAATGTCTGCTCAGGTGAGGAGGGGGGGCGCTTTGCTGGCGGAGGTGGAGGAGACGCGGCGGTGTCGGGAGACCGAGCGGTGTCGCCTCCACCAGGAGCGCGGAAGAAGCCCTGGCAGCGGCCCAGCAGGCCTGGCAGTCCCGAGCGGCCGAGCTCCGATCGGCTCATCACCAGCATCGGGAGGAGCTGAGCCGAACCAAGAGAGACTGCGAGAGGGAGATCCGCCGACTGGTAGGACTGATCAGATGCGCGGTGCGTGGCTATGTTCCCAATTTCGTTGTATACCTGCAGTGCAATGACACCTAAGGCATTCTATTCTATTCTATTTCACAAGAAGAAAATGTCCGGTTGCTCGCTTCGCTTTTGTCACAGCAAAGGTGTTCTAGTCGATTCAAGAAAAAAATTGGCCGGTTGCTCTCTTTGTTTTTGTCACAATTCTGGCAAATGAGTTTGCCCGCCTGCCTGAGCGCTCCCCGTTTGTACATCCAGACGGATGAGATCAAGCTGAAAGACAGAGCGGTTAGTGTTTTGGATGAAGCCCTGGGGCCGGCCACGTCCACCGCCTTCAGCTGCAGACTCAGGCTGCCGAGCAGCAGATCGCTGCCCTGAGGGATTCCCAAAGGGCGGGCCTAAACTACCCTGGAAGTGGGGTCAACGCCGCTACTAGCAATCCTCTTCATTGCGTAAGCCACCTCATCACACACTTGCAGTACGCATGACTTAGTTCGTTGCTGGAGGAAGGTAGCACAAAAACAGTTTTGAACTTTGAACGAGTGCTTGTGTGTGTGTGTTGCGGGGCGTTTTCAGTCTCAGGAGGATCGGGACACGCGACGGTTTCATCTGAAAATCGCTGAGCTCAGCGCAGTCATCAGGAAACTGGAGGATCGAAACGCCCTGCTTTCTGAAGAGCGCAATGAACTGGTAATTTATTGACGGCACGCTTGAAGGTTTGCGCTACATTTGATGCGCGCCATCCAGCGAGGCACCCATTGCGCTTGCTTATTAGTTGAGCGGCGCGGCGAGTCGGTTGCCTGGTAGATGTCTTTTATTGGGAGCCAAAGCCACGATTCCGTTCAAACCGATGCAAAAGGAATGGATACGTTCTGGCCCGCGTGTTGTGCGTCTTTCACATCCCGCACTTCATGCTTGCAGCTAAAGCGACTGAGAGAAACAGAAAGCCAGTTTCTGCCACTCCTGTACAAAAACAAACGCCTGAGCAGGAAGAATGAAGAACTCTCGCTGGTGCTGTGTCGCCTTGAAAACAAAGTGCGCTTTGTCACCCAGGAGAACGAGGAGATGGCAAGCTTGGTAAGTCGACGCGGACAACGGCGGCGTGCCAACAGAGTCCACTGCATTTGTGTTCCACAGAGAAGGCCTAGTTCGTTCAATGACCTGGACCGCGGTTGCGGCCAGCAGGACGGTGAAATGGAGTTCCTTCAAGTTGTGGAGCAGCGGCACATCATCGACGACTTGTCCAAGGTCTTCAGGCAGGCGACTCGGTGCACGTACGGCAGCGCCGCGCTCGCTCGCTGTCGCCAGGAAACCTTTTCCGTCCAAAGCTTGGCCGGCGGCCGCCATCCAAAAAATTGGCCCCTTAAATTCCGACCTTTCAAGCAGGAGCATTGTGCGCACGCGTTTGAACACGCTTTAGACTTGTTTTGCCGTTTTCAGCAGCTCAAAGCTCCCGTTTTGTCAGCGCCTTTGCCACTCGCTGTGCGCTGAAAACGACGGACTTGCCCGGCTGCTCAGCCCGTCAACCATGAGCCGCGAGCGCGACGTCATTGTCCGTAGGCAGCTAGTGGCAAAATGCACCCTGTTAGAGTTGCGCTCGCTCCAACTTATTTTGCAAGAACCACACGGGAGACAAGTAAGTTCTTTTGGACACCTGCAGGTGGAGAGTCCATCCGTTGTACGAATGACGTCTGACTCTCGGCTCCTGCACGAGCATTTTAATTAAGAGAAACAGGGTGGGTGTAAGAGTGGATTGAATAGAGGAAGCCCTTGACCTCTAGTCAAAACATAGCAAGGGGTGTTTTACGACTTTGTGTAGGAAGGGATAAGCGATAGGGATAAATAAGGGATAAATAATATTATTTATTACAGGTCGCAGTCAAAGTCAAAGCAACACAATGATACGATAAAGATAATCTGGAAAACCCTGACACACCCTGTAGTTGTCACTTTTGGAAAAGACGAGCGTCCCTCCAATCATCGCCGGTGACGTGTTTTTCAGGCTCTGGAGACAGGAGCTCATGTCAGAAATGTCATTGTGAGTCGCGTTTGTTTCTGCGCCGGAGCCGTTCGTTCCCTTTGCATCCAAAGAATCTCAAAGGCGGATTATTTGTGTCGACAGGAGAGAGATTTGCTGCTACGATACCGACGTCGAGAATCTCTGAGGAGGAACAAAGCGTGAGGTCCTGCAAGGTGAGTCTGTTTGTTTGCGGCTGCTTGGTGTTGCGCAAGATGAAATGGCCTTTTTCTCGCTATTGTTCCTCTCGTCGATTCATCGTGAGGTGTCGCTTCAGTTTGTTCAGAGAGATGTTTGCTTCCGCGCCCGCAGGTCATCGAAACATTTTACGGCTACGACGAAGACGTGTTGGTGGACTCGGACGGATCGTCCTTGTCTTTTCACACCGACAGAACCCCCGACACGGAACCCGAAGAGGTAGCCCGCCATTTCTGCCAGCGTATTGGCACCAAACATTCCTCTTCAGCCTGGAATCGGACTCGTCTTTGCGTCGCGGGTGCTTTGTCGCCGGTCTGACTGATTCTGGTACTAGTGCTGTGTTGCATTGGTGTGTGCATGAAGAGGCGGAGCTTCGCTACCGCCAGCTGACGCAAGAATATCAAGCGCTGCAACGAGCCTACGCTCTGCTAGCCCAGACCAGCGAAGGGGACTACGACGCCGAGAAGGAGATCAAGGTGGCGCCCCTTCCCGCAACCCCCGGCCGGGTCGCAGCCTCCCCGTTCTCACCCAGCCTCGGGTGTTCTCTGGTCTGAAAGGAGGAGGAGGAGCCTCCCTCCTCCTCCTTTCAGACCAGAGAAAAGCTGATGGTAGAAATGGGTCACTATCAAAGCAGAGTAGCAGATCTGGAGTCAGCGCTGAAGCAACAAGGACAGGTAAGCTCATCAATGAGCACACCTTTTTCTCAGACAAAATAGCTACATTCTTCAGTCACTCATCCGTCTGGCATTACTGGACCAACCCCCCCCCCCCCCCCCCCCCGAACGTGGCTGGGAAAATGCGGAGAAAAGCAAATGTCATTTTCCAGTCAACCAAAGAATTTGTGGATGAAAATGACACAACATTCCAAAGCTGTCCACGCGTTTGTCTCTTCTAGAATGTCAAGTGGGTGGAGGAGAAGCAGCTGCTGCGTCAGAGCAATCAGCAGTTGGCCGAAAAGGTGACGGAAAGAAAGGCGCTGGGCGGAGTCGCTTGGCGTCACACCTGTCGGGAAGCCCCGCAGATGAGGTCTGACTGTCTTTTCAGGTCAGGCGGATGGAGGCGGAAGAAGCGCGTCTGAAAGAGCACATCCAGGATATCCGAGACCAAAACGAACTGCTTGAGTTCCGCATCCTGGAGCTGGAGGTGGGAAGACTCGCACAAGCGTGTTGAGGCCAGAGATGTGACGGACGGACGGACGGACGGACGGACGGATGCATGCCTCTGCCTTTCAGGAGAGGGAGTGGCGCTCCCCCGTCTTGAAGTTTCTGCAAGTCCGTTTCCCAGACGGCCTCAGCCCTTTGCAGATCTACTGCGAGGCCGAGGGCGTGAGCGTACGTGAGGCGTCCCTCGCAACCCTAACCTTAACCCGAGGTCCCAGAACACCTTACATTGCTCCTTGCGCCTTTCCCCCGGACATCGTCATCAGTGATCTGATGAAGAAGCTGGACATCCTGGGCTATAACGCCGTAAGTGTATGTCGAACTCCTTATGTTCGCACTCCACGAGACTCGGCGGCTCAAATGTGACTTTTGGAAGGCTTTGCGCTGAAAGAAGCTTGTTGACGCTGTGCCTTTGGGCTCTTGCAGAATCTCACCAACGAGGAGCAGGTGGTCGTGATTCACGCCAGGACCCTTCTCACCCTAGCCGAGAAGGTAACGCGCACGTCCACGCACGCTCTCGCATTCTGCTTATGTGACAGCAGCCTTTCCTCAGTGGTTAGAATACATCAAAGTGACCAAGTCAGCACTTCAACAGAAGATGTTGGACATTGAAAGTGAGAAGGTAGACAGACACGCGACATCAGCCAAGGGGAACTCCGGCAATGTGCCCCAACAATTCTGACCTTGAGCTGTGCTAGGATATGTTCTGCAAGCAGAAGGGCTACCTGGATGAAGAGTTGGACTTCAGGAAGTGTTCCATGGACCAGGCTCATAAGGTAAGCCGCCCTCAAATCTCCCGCCGGACCACTGATGGACGAGGATTGCGGCCCAGAGGATCCTGGAGCTGGAGGCCATGTTGTACGAGGCGCTACCGCAGCGGGACTGCCCCGCCACGGACGGCGAAAAAGCCAGCCACGCTGGCGTGAATGACGTGCTGACGGCGGATCAGAGAGAAGAGCTTAGGAGCGCCGTGGACCAATGGAAGCGAGCCCTGATGTGCGAGTTGAGGGAGCGCGACGCTTGCATCCTCCAAGAGAGAATGGATCTGCTGCACAGCGCGCAACAGGTAAGGGCCCAAAGCCAGCCCGGCACTTACTTGCACGCTTACTGGCTTTTGAATGCCACTTTCCATTTGTCCGTCCTAGAGGAACAAAGAGCTGAAAGAATTCATCGAAGCTCAGAAGAGACAAATCAAACAATTGGAGGAGAAGTTTCTGTTTCTCTTTCTATTCTTCTCCTTGGCCTTCATTCTGTGGCCCTAACACCAGCTGGTGAGTGAGCTCCAGCGGCACCGCACTCGACACCTCCGATACACTGCCAGCCGGTCTCAGACGTTGGCAGACGCTCCGATGCCAACGTATACCCCCCGCCACGGTGACAGAGGCACCGCGTCACACCGGCGCTCATCCAATCAGAAGGCAGGAAAAGCAAATTCACATGCAGGGCACTTTTGAACCAGAAGAGAGCGCCACAAAAAACGGTTGTTGCCCCAAACGCGCACTAAAAAGGGTCAGAATAACAAGAGTCCCACTGGCCAGCCGGGGCCACCCGTCCAGCTGTTTCTTCAGGGGGGAAAAAAATTGGAGTCACCGGTGAGTACATTTTGCATTTAGCTCTGCTTTTCTGCTTCTGTCTTCAAGTGTGTGGCATCCTGCGATCAAAGATTCAGCCAACCCCAAAGCGGTTGACCTCAACGTCCCACCACCATGCCTACCAGAGCAGGTGACGTGATGCTTTGGACATCCTTCCGTCTCAGATGCCCAAAAGTACTCTTTGCCACATCTGCGGCAATACGGTGTCTTTTCAAAGGTGCAAATAAATCCAGCGTGGGCGGAACACGCACGTCTTCGGTTTTTCCCGCTTTGTTTGTGTGACAGCTGTTGTGAAAATTTTATACAAATAAAGTTGTATAGTACAGGTTTGGCCAAGCCGCAACTCCCGAACCGCATCCCGAACGTTTGATGCGCGCCATCCAGCGAGGCACCCATTGCGCTTGCTTATTAGTTGAGCGGCGCGGCGAGTCGGTTGCCTGGTAGATGTCTTTTATTGGGAGCCAAAGCCACGATTCCGTTCAAACCGATGCAAAAGGAATGGATACGTTCTGGCCCGCGTGTTGTGCGTCTTTCACATCCCGCACTTCATGCTTGCAGCTAAAGCGACTGAGAGAAACAGAAAGCCAGTTTCTGCCACTCCTGTACAAAAACAAACGCCTGAGCAGGAAGAATGAAGAACTCTCGCTGGTGCTGTGTCGCCTTGAAAACAAAGTGCGCTTTGTCACCCAGGAGAACGAGGAGATGGCAAGCTTGGTAAGTCGACGCGGACAACGGCGGCGTGCCAACAGAGTCCACTGCATTTGTGTTCCACAGAGAAGGCCTAGTTCGCTCAATGACCTGGACCGCGGTTGCGGCCAGCAGGACGGTGAAATGGAGTTCCTTCAAGTTGTGGAGCAGCGGCACATCATCGACGACTTGTCCAAGGTCTTCAGGCAGGCGACTCGGTGCACGTACGGCAGCGCCGCGCTCGCTCGCTGTCGCCAGGAAACCTTTTCCGTCCAAAGCTTGGCCGGCGGCCGCCATCCAAAAAATTGGCCCCTTAAATTCCGACCTTTCAAGCAGGAGCATTGTGCGCACGCGTTTGAACACGCTTTAGACTTGTTTTGCCGTTTTCAGCAGCTCAAAGCTCCCGTTTTGTCAGCGCCTTTGCCACTCGCTGTGCGCTGAAAACGACGGACTTGCCCGGCTGCTCAGCCCGTCAACCATGAGCCGCGAGCGCGACGTCATTGTCCGTAGGCAGCTAGTGGCAAAATGCACCCTGTTAGAGTTGCGCTCGCTCCAACTTATTTTGCAAGAACCACACGGGAGACAAGTAAGTTCTTTTGGACACCTGCAGGTGGAGAGTCCATCCGTTGTACGAATGAAGTCTGACTCTCGGCTCCTGCACGAGCATTTTAATTAAGAGAAACAGGGTGGGTGTAAGAGTGGATTGAATAGAGGAAGCCCTTGACCTCTAGTCAAAACATAGCAAGGGGTGTTTTACGACTTTGTGTAGGAAGGGATAAGCGATAGGGATAAATAAGGGATAAATAATATTATTTATTACAGGTCGCAGTCAAAGTCAAAGCAACACAATGATACGATAAAGATAATCTGGAAAACCCTGACACACCCTGTAGTTGTCACTTTTGGAAAAGACGAGCGTCCCTCCAATCATCGCCGGTGACGTGTTTTTCAGGCTCTGGAGACAGGAGCTCATGTCAGAAATGTCATTGTGAGTCGCGTTTGTTTCTGCGCCGGAGCCGTTCGTTCCCTTTGCATCCAAAGAATCTCAAAGGCGGATTATTTGTGTCGACAGGAGAGAGATTTGCTGCTACGATACCGACGTCGAGAATCTCTGAGGAGGAACAAAGCGTGAGGTCCTGCAAGGTGAGTCTGTTTGTTTGCGGCTGCTTGGTGTTGCGCAAGATGAAATGGCCTTTTTCTCGCTATCGTTCCTCTCGTCGATTCATCGTGAGGTGTCGCTTCAGTTTGTTCAGAGAGATGTTTGCTTCCGCGCCCGCAGGTCATCGAAACATTTTACGGCTACGACGAAGACGTGTTGGTGGACTCGGACGGATCGTCCTTGTCTTTTCACACCGACAGAACCCCCGACACGGAACCCGAAGAGGTAGCCCGCCATTTCTGCCAGCGTATTGGCACCAAACATTCCTCTTCAGCCTGGAATCGGACTCGTCTTTGCGTCGCGGGTGCTTTGTCGCCGGTCTGACTGATTCTGGTACTAGTGCTGTGTTGCATTGGTGTGTGCATGAAGAGGCGGAGCTTCGCTACCGCCAGCTGACGCAAGAATATCAAGCGCTGCAACGAGCCTACGCTCTGCTAGCCCAGACCAGCGAAAGGGGACTACGACGCCGAGAAGGAGATCAAGGTGGCGCCCCTTCCCGCAACCCCCGGCCGGGTCGCAGCCTCCCCGTTCTCACCCAGCCTCGGGTGTTCTCTGGTCTGAAAGGAGGAGGAGGAGCCTCCCTCCTCCTCCTTTCAGACCAGAGAAAAGCTGATGGTAGAAATGGGTCACTATCAAAGCAGAGTAGCAGATCTGGAGTCAGCGCTGAAGCAACAAGGACAGGTAAGCTCATCAATGAGCACACCTTTTTCTCAGACAAAATAGCTACATTCTTCAGTCACTCATCCGTCTGGCATTACTGGACCAACCCCCCCCCCCCCCCCCCCCCCCCGAACGTGGCTGGGAAAATGCGGAGAAAAGCAAATGTCATTTTCCAGTCAACCAAAGAATTTGTGGATGAAAATGACACAACATTCCAAAGCTGTCCACGCGTTTGTCTCTTCTAGAATGTCAAGTGGGTGGAGGAGAAGCAGCTGCTGCGTCAGAGCAATCAGCAGTTGGCCGAAAAGGTGACGGAAAGAAAGGCGCTGGGCGGAGTCGCTTGGCGTCACACCTGTCGGGAAGCCCCGCAGATGAGGTCTGACTGTCTTTTCAGGTCAGGCGGATGGAGGCGGAAGAAGCGCGTCTGAAAGAGCACATCCAGGATATCCGAGACCAAAACGAACTGCTTGAGTTCCGCATCCTGGAGCTGGAGGTGGGAAGACTCGCACAAGCGTGTTGAGGCCAGAGATGTGACGGACGGACGGACGGACGGACGGACGGATGCATGCCTCTGCCTTTCAGGAGAGGGAGTGGCGCTCCCCCGTCTTGAAGTTTCTGCAAGTCCGTTTCCCAGACGGCCTCAGCCCTTTGCAGATCTACTGCGAGGCCGAGGGCGTGAGCGTACGTGAGGCGTCCCTCGCAACCCTAACCTTAACCCGAGGTCCCAGAACACCTTACATTGCTCCTTGCGCCTTTCCCCCGGACATCGTCATCAGTGATCTGATGAAGAAGCTGGACATCCTGGGCTATAACGCCGTAAGTGTATGTCGAACTCCTTATGTTCGCACTCCACGAGACTCGGCGGCTCAAATGTGACTTTTGGAAGGCTTTGCGCTGAAAGAAGCTTGTTGACGCTGTGCCTTTGGGCTCTTGCAGAATCTCACCAACGAGGAGCAGGTGGTCGTGATTCACGCCAGGACCCTTCTCACCCTAGCCGAGAAGGTAACGCGCACGTCCACGCACGCTCTCGCATTCTGCTTATGTGACAGCAGCCTTTCCTCAGTGGTTAGAATACATCAAAGTGACCAAGTCAGCACTTCAACAGAAGATGTTGGACATTGAAAGTGAGAAGGTAGACAGACACGCGACATCAGCCAAGGGGAACTCCGGCAATGTGCCCCAACAATTCTGACCTTGAGCTGTGCTAGGATATGTTCTGCAAGCAGAAGGGCTACCTGGATGAAGAGTTGGACTTCAGGAAGTGTTCCATGGACCAGGCTCATAAGGTAAGCCGCCCTCAAATCTCCCGCCGGACCACTGATGGACGAGGATTGCGGCCCAGAGGATCCTGGAGCTGGAGGCCATGTTGTACGAGGCGCTACCGCAGCGGGACTGCCCCGCCACGGACGGCGAAAAAGCCAGCCACGCTGGCGTGAATGACGTGCTGACGGCGGATCAGAGAGAAGAGCTTAGGAGCGCCGTGGACCAATGGAAGCGAGCCCTGATGTGCGAGTTGAGGGAGCGCGACGCTTGCATCCTCCAAGAGAGAATGGATCTGCTGCACAGCGCGCAACAGGTAAGGGCCCAAAGCCAGCCCGGCACTTACTTGCACGCTTACTGGCTTTTGAATGCCACTTTCCATTTGTCCGTCCTAGAGGAACAAAGAGCTGAAAGAATTCATCGAAGCTCAGAAGAGACAAATCAAACAATTGGAGGAGAAGTTTCTGTTTCTCTTTCTATTCTTCTCCTTGGCCTTCATTCTGTGGCCCTAACACCAGCTGGTGAGTGAGCTCCAGCGGCACCGCACTCGACACCTCCGATACACTGCCAGCCGGTCTCAGACGTTGGCAGACGCTCCGATGCCAACGTATACCCCCCGCCACGGTGACAGAGGCACCGCGTCACACCGGCGCTCATCCAATCAGAAGGCAGGAAAAGCAAATTCACATGCAGGGCACTTTTGAACCAGAAGAGAGCGCCACAAAAAACGGTTGTTGCCCCAAACGCGCACTAAAAAGGGTCAGAATAACAAGAGTCCCACTGGCCAGCCGGGGCCACCCGTCCAGCTGTTTCTTCAGGGGGGAAAAAAATTGGAGTCACCGGTGAGTACATTTTGCATTTAGCTCTGCTTTTCTGCTTCTGTCTTCAAGTGTGTGGCATCCTGCGATCAAAGATTCAGCCAACCCCAAAGCGGTTGACCTCAACGTCCCACCACCATGCCTACCAGAGCAGGTGACGTGATGCTTTGGACATCCTTCCGTCTCAGATGCCCAAAAGTACTCTTTGCCACATCTGCGGCAATACGGTGTCTTTTCAAAGGTGCAAATAAATCCAGCGTGGGCGGAACACGCACGTCTTCGGTTTTTCCCGCTTTGTTTGTGTGACAGCTGTTGTGAAAATTTTATACAAATAAAGTTGTATAGTACAGGTTTGGCCAAGCCGCAACTCCCGAACCGCATGCGGCTCTTTTATGTTCATATCAACATTTGTGTGTGTGTGTGTGTGTGTGGGGGGGGGGGGGGGGGGGGTTGTGCGTGTTGGCTTCACTTGAGTTCAATTTGGTATTTTGGTCAAAAGCGCATGTGGTGAAATTCCACAAAGTAGGATGGGCAAACACATTTCTTTAAACTATGAGTGTCAATTGGGCTCTCGAAATGGCAGGGAAAAGATGCACAGCAAAACGAAAATACGTCGATGAACACAGGACGTTTTAATCAGAGTGGGAAAGTTTCTATTTTTTGTTGAACGTGATGGCAAACCATTCTGCCTGATATGTCAGACCTCAGCGCATTTCAAAGATTCAAATCTTCAGCGCCATGCACTTCAGCTCACTCCATGCTAACATTGATCAGGCGTCGAACCCGCATCATCATGCTTAAGAGGTGGCCATGCTAACCAGTGCGCCATTATGTCAACGCATAATAACTAAGTCTACTGGTCAAAACAGCGGTTACTATATGACGTCGCTACGTCGTGGTCACGTGACGCAGACAAGACGTCAATGGACGTGGGCAGAGTTAACTTGTTTAAAAGGGAATAGGCAGAAGAAATATTTAATTTATTTAAATCTATTTTGAGTGCACACCATTATGCCAATGCATAACAACTGTAAATCTACTAAACAAAACAGCGGTTGCTATATGACATCTGCCACGTCGTGGTCACGTGACATACGTGACGTCGATGGGCGTAACTTTCGCCGGAATTCAAATCCGCGGGGAGAGTTAACTTGTTTAAAAGAGAGTGGGCAGAAGAATTATTTAATTTATTTAAATCTATTTGGTGTGTGCGCCATTATGTCAATGCATAACAACTGTAAGTCTACTAAACAAAACAGCGGTTGCTATATGACGTCTGCCACGTCGTGGTCACGTGACGCGGACGTGACGTCGACGCCTACTTTACATCCCACCGATCACAGGACCCCTCGGCTGCATAACCGTGCCCCCTTCCCAACCAATCGGATTTGCTATACGCAAAAACGACGCCAATGGAAAGAGCTTCCGCCCAAATTTAAATCCGTGGGCGTGGCTCGCAGCAGGAAGTAGGAAAATGGCGGCGATGTTGACAAAGACACAGCGGATGGTAACATACGACTAACAAGAGAAATATTTTTATTTTCTGCTTGCAACTGGACCGTCCAGAGCGTACACGGTAAGTACAACTCATCGTTTTTAAAAAGAAGTACTTTTGTTGCCCTGAAAAGCGAGTGAGCGTGGCGTTTGTGGGGGACGTCGAATTTCGACGATTCTTTCTGGTCAACGGTTGTAAATGATTGTGTTGATTAAAAAAGAAAACTTGATGTAACTCTACTTTTAACTGCCGTTTCAGATAGATTTGGAATTGCATCACATCCAATTTTGCCTAGAGCGTACACGGTAAGTAACACTCGTTGTGTTTAAGGAGATTTACGTTTGTAATAGCAGAAGTGTAGCCGCGTTGCGTTGTACGTGTGAATGTTGGTCCGGGCGAAATGTTAATGTTTAATTTCATTCCTTTAGGTTCCACGGTGTTTGTTGGCTGCAAGTTTTCCACTGCAAGAAGAGGCTCATATCATTGACCAGGAGCGAGCTACAATGGTGAGTAGCCATAACATTTATGTTAAACACTTCCTATTTCATGTCTAACAGTACTTGATTTAACAAATAACCATAAATAAATACAGTGTGGGCACTGAAGTTAACATATGTGATTATACTGCCTAATCTGTCACCGAGTAGATTGTTGCAAAGTAATATAAGATCCAAAGTTGTAATTCAGAATAGTTTTCAAAAGAAGGCCATTAGAATTATATACAAGTCTGATTACCCTGAACAAGCTATTAATTAAATCACAAATTCTTCAATTCAAAGATTTGGTAGATTATCAGACAAATAATGTCTAACAGTAATTGATTTAACACATCACGATAAGTAGATTGAGTGTGGGCACTCTCAAGTTAACATATGTGATTATACTGCCTAATCTGTTACAGAGTATGTTGTTGCCAAGTAATGTAGAATAGATCCAAAGTAGTAATCCAGAATAGTTTTGAAGAGGCCATTAGAATGATAAACAAATCTGATTACCTTGAACATAATAACAAGCTAAGTGTTTAATATGTCCTATGAAGTCAAAATTGGGCACCATCATGTGGTGAAATTTGGAATTGCATCACATCCAATTTTGCCTGGGAACAAACAGATTACATAAATCTTAGTTTTGAATAAGCCACTCCTTCTCAAACAAGTAAACTCTGCCCATTTTGCGCAGTAGATGTTCTGTTAATATCTAGTATTTATACAAAGTCATAATTTAAATTGCTTTCAACCTTCATTCATCGGTTCAACCAACATTACTCGCTCTTATTACCAACTTGTATTGATTTAACTAAGCGTTTAATACTTCCTATCAGGTCTCAAATCGAGATTTGGCAAAATACAATTTCAGCAAATCCAATTTTGCCAGGGAACAAAAATAGATTAAATAAACTAAATAAGTCCTCTTCCCATTAAATAAATCAGAAAAGTCTGTCTTGTAACCAGTCCTCTTCAAACAAGTAAAGTCTGCCCATTTTGTGCCGTAGATTTTGTGTCTATGCCTAGTATTTAAACAAAATCATAATTTAAACGACTTCTTTCCTTCATTCACTTTGGAAATTTGGAATTGCAGCAAATCGAATTTTGGCAGGGAACAAAAATAGATCAATTAAACTAAATAAGTCTTCTTCCCATTAAATAAATTAAAAAAGTCTGTCTTGTAACCAGTCCTTTTCAAACAAGTAAAGTCTGCCCATTTTGTGCCGTCGATTTTGTGTTAATGCCTAGTATTTATACAAAATCATAATTTAAAGGACTTCATTCCTTCATTCACTTTGGAAATTTGGAATTGCAGCACATCAAATTTTGCCTGGGAAGAAAAGTAGATTAAATAAATTTAATAAGTCTTACTACTTCCCATTAAATAAATTAAATACGTCTTACTTGTTCCCACTCCTTTTCAAAACAGTAGTTTAAAACGAGGGCCCTTCACTCAATCTTTAACCTCAACCCCGCACGTTGTGTTGTATCTGTGAATGTTGGTTGTGGCCAAATGATAGTTTTCTTTCATTCGTTTAGGTTCCAAGAAAACTTGATGTAACTCTACTTTTAACTGCCGTTTCAGATAAGCGGGTATTACGTCGCAGTCAAATGCCGCGGATATGACGTAATTGCCCGAACCTCCGCCAAAATTCAAATCTGTTGGCGCGATGGCCGTGAGCCACTGAGCAGCGACGATTATCAACAGAAATATCTTTATTTTCTGCTTGCAACTGGACCGTCTAGAGCGTACACGGTAAGTAACACTCATTGTGTTTAAGGAGATTTACGTTTGTAATAGCAGAAGTGTAGCCGCGTTGCGTTGTACGTGTGAAAATTGGTCGAGGCGAAATGTTAATGTTTAATTTCATTCCTTTAGGTTCCACGGTGTTTGTTGGCTGCAAGTTTTCCACTGCAAGAAGAGGCTCGTATCATTGACCAGGAGCGAGCTACAATGGTGAGTAGCCATAACATTTATGTTAAACACTTCCTATTTCATGTCTAACAGTACTTGATTTAACAAATAACCATAAATAAATACAGTGTGGGCACTGAAGTTAACATATGTGATTATACTGCCTAATCTGTCACGGAGTAGATTGTTGCAAAGTAATATAAGATCCAAAGTTGTAATTCAGAATAGTTTTCAAAAGAAGGCCATTAGAATTATATACAAGTCTGATTACCCTGAACAAGCTATTAATTAAATCACAAATTCTTCAATTCAAAGATTTGGTAGATTATCAGACAAATAATGTCTAACAGTAATTGATTTAACACATCACGATAAGTAGATTGAGTGTGGGCACTCTCAAGTTAACATATGTGATTATACTGCCTAATCTGTTACAGAGTATGTTGTTGCCAAGTAATGTAGAATAGATCCAAAGTAGTAATCCAGAATAGTTTTGAAGAGGCCATTAGAATGATAAACAAATCTGATTACCTTGAACATAATAACAAGCTAAGTGTTTAATATGTCCTATGAAGTCAAAATTGGGCACCATCATGTGGTGAAATTTGGAATTGCATCACATCCAATTTTGCCTGGGAACAAACAGATTACATAAATCTTAGTTTTGAATAAGCCACTCCTTCTCAAACAAGTAAACTCTGCCCATTTTGCGCAGTAGATGTTCTGTTAATATCTAGTATTTATACAAAGTCATAATTTAAATTGCTTTCAACCTTCATTCATCGGTTCAACCAACATTACTCGCTCTTATTACCAACTTGTATTGATTTAACTAAGCGTTTAATACTTCCTATCAGGTCTCAAATCGAGATTTGGCAAAATACAATTTCAGCAAATCCAATTTTGCCAGGGAACAAAAATAGATTAAATAAACTAAATAAGTCCTCTTCCCATTAAATAAATCAGAAAAGTCTGTCTTGTAACCAGTCCTCTTCAAACAAGTAAAGTCTGCCCATTTTGTGCCGTAGATTTTGTGTCTATGCCTAGTATTTAAACAAAATCATAATTTAAACGACTTCTTTCCTTCATTCACTTTGGAAATTTGGAATTGCAGCAAATCGAATTTTGGCAGGGAACAAAAATAGATCAATTAAACTAAATAAGTCTTCTTCCCATTAAATAAATTAAAAAAGTCTGTCTTGTAACCAGTCCTTTTCAAACAAGTAAAGTCTGCCCATTTTGTGCCGTCGATTTTGTGTTAATGCCTAGTATTTATACAAAATCATAATTTAAAGGACTTCATTCCTTCATTCACTTTGGAAATTTGGAATTGCAGCACATCAAATTTTGCCTGGGAAGAAAAGTAGATTAAATAAATTTAATAAGTCTTACTACTTCCCATTAAATAAATTAAATACGTCTTACTTGTTCCCACTCCTTTTCAAAACAGTAGTTTAAAACGAGGGCCCTTCACTCAATCTTTAACCCCAACCCCGCACGTTGTGTTGTATCTGTGAATGTTGGTTGTGGCCAAATGATAGTTTTCTTTCATTCGTTTAGGTTCCAAGAAAACTTGATGTAACTCTACTTTTAACTGCCGTTTCAGATAAGCGGGTATTACGTCGCAGTCATGTGCCGTGGATATGACGTAATTGCCCGAACCTCCGCCAAAATTCAAATCTGTTGGCGCGATGGCCGTGAGCCACTGAGCAGCGACGATTATCAACAGAAATATCTTTATTTTCTGCTTGCAACTGGACCGTCTAGAGCGTACACGGTAAGTAACACTCATTGTGTTTAAGGAGATTTACGTTTGTAATAGCAGAAGTGTAGCCGCGTTGCGTTGTACGTGTGAATGTTGGTCCGGGCGAAATGTTAATGTTTAATTTCATTCCTTTAGGTTCCACGGTGTTTGTTGGCTGCAAGTTTTCCACTGCAAGAAGAGGCTCATATCATTGACCAGGAGCGAGCTACAATGGTGAGTAGCCATAACATTTATGTTAAACACTTCCTATTTCATGTCTAACAGTACTTGATTTAACAAATAACCATAAATAAATACAGTGTGGGCA
This sequence comes from Syngnathus floridae, assembly GCF_059516105.1. NCBI lineage: Eukaryota > Metazoa > Chordata > Actinopteri > Syngnathiformes > Syngnathidae > Syngnathus > Syngnathus floridae. The sequence goes on from NW_028284058.1 coordinate 316,774, forward strand.
CTGAAGTTAACATATGTGATTATACTGCCTAATCTGTCACCGAGTAGATTGTTGCAAAGTAATATAAGATCCAAAGTTGTAATTCAGAATAGTTTTCAAAAGAAGGCCATTAGAATTATATACAAGTCTGATTACCCTGAACAAGCTATTAATTAAATCACAAATTCTTCAATTCAAAGATTTGGTAGATTATCAGACAAATAATGTCTAACAGTAATTGATTTAACACATCACGATAAGTAGATTGAGTGTGGGCACTCTCAAGTTAACATATGTGATTATACTGCCTAATCTGTTACAGAGTATGTTGTTGCCAAGTAATGTAGAATAGATCCAAAGTAGTAATCCAGAATAGTTTTGAAGAGGCCATTAGAATAATAAACAAATCTGATTACCTTGAACATAATAACAAGCTAAGTGTTTAATATGTCCTATGAAGTCAAAATTGGGCACCATCATGTGGTGAAATTTGGAATTGCATCACATCCAATTTTGCCTGGGAACAAACAGATTACATAAATCTTAGTTTTGAATAAGCCACTCCTTCTCAAACAAGTAAACTCTGCCCATTTTGCGCAGTAGATGTTCTGTTAATATCTAGTATTTATACAAAGTCATAATTTAAATTGCTTTCAACCTTCATTCATCGGTTCAACCAACATTACTCGCTCTTATTACCAACTTGTATTGATTTAACTAAGCGTTTAATACTTCCTATCAGGTCTCAAATCGAGATTTGGCAAAATACAATTTCAGCAAATCCAATTTTGCCAGGGAACAAAAATAGATTAAATAAACTAAATAAGTCCTCTTCCCATTAAATAAATCAGAAAAGTCTGTCTTGTAACCAGTCCTCTTCAAACAAGTAAAGTCTGCCCATTTTGTGCCGTAGATTTTGTGTCTATGCCTAGTATTTAAACAAAATCATAATTTAAACGACTTCTTTCCTTCATTCACTTTGGAAATTTGGAATTGCAGCAAATCGAATTTTGGCAGGGAACAAAAATAGATCAATTAAACTAAATAAGTCTTCTTCCCATTAAATAAATTAAAAAAGTCTGTCTTGTAACCAGTCCTTTTCAAACAAGTAAAGTCTGCCCATTTTGTGCCGTCGATTTTGTGTTAATGCCTAGTATTTATACAAAATCATAATTTAAAGGACTTCATTCCTTCATTCACTTTGGAAATTTGGAATTGCAGCACATCAAATTTTGCCTGGGAAGAAAAGTAGATTAAATAAATTTAATAAGTCTTACTACTTCCCATTAAATAAATTAAATACGTCTTACTTGTTCCCACTCCTTTACAAAAAAGTAGTTTAAAACGAGGTCCCTTCACTCAACCTTTAACCCTATTTATTCACCTTCTAGGCTAAGTGTTAAAGGCTAAGTGTTAAAGGCTAAGTGTTAAAGGCTAAGTGTTAGAGGCTAAGTGCCAGAGGCTAGGCGCCAGAGGCGAGTTTTTGTGGGCTGAAGTTTTAGTGGGGTTAGTGTGAATACAATCCAAAAGAATACAACAGAATACAATACAATAGAATATAATACATAGATTAAATTCAATAGCTCTTACTACTTCCCATTAAATAAATTAAATACGTCTTACTTGTTCCCAATCCTTTTCAAAAAAGTAGTTTAAAACGAGGGCCCTTCACTCAACCTTTAACCTCAACCCCGCACGTCACATTGTGTTGTATCTGTGAATGTTGGTTGTGGCCAAATGATAGTTTTCTTTCATTCGTTTAGGTTCCACGGTGTTTGTTGGCTATGTTTTCCACTGTCAGAAGGATGAAAATACAAAGTACAACGCTTGGACGTGGGCGAAGACGTCACCGGTGAGTCCTTCCTTCCTATTTATTTACCTTCTAGATGCTAGAGGCTAAGTGTTAGAGGCTAAGTGTTAGAGGCTAAGTGTTAAACACAATACGAACAACACAACGATACTGCACTGAACAACACGATACCGCACTGAGAAACACGATACCGCACTGAACAACACGATACCGCACTGAACAACACCATGCCGCACTGAACACCATGCCACACTGAACAACACCATCCCGCACTGAACAACACCATGCCGCACTAAACAACACCATGCCGCACTGAACAACACCATGCCTCACTGAACGACACCATGCCGCACTGAAAGACACCATGCCGCACTGAACGACACCATGCCGCACTGAAAGACACCATCCCGCACAGAACACCATGCCGCACTGAACAACACCATCCTGCACTGAACAACACCATCCCGCACTGAACAACACCATGCCGCACTGAACAACATTATGCCGCACTGAACATTATGCCGCACTGAACAACACCATGCCGCACTGAACAACACCATGCCGCACTGAACAACATTATGCCGCACTGAACAACACCATGCCGCACTGAACAACACCATGCCGCACTGAACAACACCATGCCGCACTGAACAACATTATGCCGCACTGAACAACACCATGCCGCACTGAACAACACCATCCTGCACTGAACAACACCATTCCGCATTGAACACCATGCCGCACTGAACAACACCATCCCGCACTGAACAACACCATCCCGCACTGAACAACACCATGCCGCACTGAACAACATTATGCCGCACTGAACAACATTATGCCGCACTGAACAACACCATGCCGCACTGAACAACACCATGCCGCACTGAACAACACCATGCCGCACTGAACAACATTATAACGCACTGAACAACACCATCCCGCACTGAACAACACCATGCCGCACTAAACAACATTATGCCGAAATGAACAACATTATGCCGAAATGAACAACACCATGCCGCACTGAACAACACCATGCCGCACTGAACAACACCATCCTGCACTGAACAACACCATCCCGCACTGAACAACACCATGCCGCACTGAACAACACCATGCCGCACTGAACAACACCATGCCGCAATGAACAACACCATCCCGCACTGAACAACATTATGCCGCACTGAACAACATTATGCCGCACTGAACAACATTATGCCGCACTGAACAACACCATGCCGCACTGAACAACACCATCCTGCACTGAACAACACCATCCCGCACTGAACAACACCATGCCGCACTGAACAACATTATGGCGCACTGAACAACATTATGCCGCACTGAACAACACCATGCCGCACTGAACAACACCATGCCGCACTGAACAACACCATGCCGCAATGAACAACACCATCCCGCACTGAACAACACCATGCCGCACTGAGCAACACCATGCCGCACTTAACAACACCATCCTGCACTGAACAACACCATGCCGCACTGAACAACACCATTGCGCACTGAACAACACCATGCCGCACTGAACAACATTACGCTGCACTGAACAACACCATGCCGCACTGAACAACACCATGCCGCACTGAACAACACCATGCCGCATTGAACAACACCATGCCGCATTGAACAACACCATGCCGCACTGAACAACACCATCCTGCACTGAACAACACCATGCCGCATTGAACAACACCATGCCGCACTGAACAACACCATCCTGCACTGAACAACACCATCCCGCACTGAACAACACCATCCCGCATTGAACAACACCATCCTGCACTGAACAACACCATGCCGCACTGAACAACACCATGCCGCACTGAACAACACCATTCCGCACTGAACAACACCATGCCGCACTGAACAACACCATCCTGCACTGAACAACACCATCCCGCACTGAACAACACCATGCCGCATTGAACAACACCATCCTGCACTGAACAACACCATCCTGCACTGAACAACACCATGCCGCACTGAACAACACCATGCCGCACTGAACAACACCATGCCGCACTGAACAACACCATGCCGCACTGAACAACATTATGCCGCACTGAACAACATTATGTCGCACTGAACAACACCATGCCGCACTGAACAACACCATGCCGCACTGAACAACACCATGCCGCACTGAACAACACCATGCTGCACTGAACAACATTATGCCGCACTGAACAACACGATCCCGCATTGAACAACACCATCCCGCAGTGAACAACACCATGCCGCACTGAACAACACCATGCCGCACTGAACAACACCATGCCGCACTGAACAACACCATGCCGCACTGAACAACACCATGCCGCACTGAACAACACCATGCCGCACTGAACAACACCATCCTGCACTGAACAACACCATCCCGCACTGAACAACACCATGCCGCATTGAACAACACCATGCCGCACTGAACAACACCATCCTGCACTGAACAACACCATGCCGCACTGAACAACACCATGCCGCACTGAACAACACCATGCCGCACTGAACAACATTATGCCGCACTGAACAACATTATGCCGCACTAAACAACATTATGTCGCACTGAACAACACCATGCCGCACTGAACAACACCATGCCGCACTGAACAACATTATGCCGCACTGAACAACACGATCCCGCATTGAACAACACCATCCCGCAGTGAACAACACCATGCCGCATTGAACAACACCATGCCGCACTGAACAACACCATGCTGCACTGAACAACATTATGCTGCACTGAACAACACGATCCTGCATTGAACAACACCATGCCGCACTGAACAACACCATCCTGCACTGAACAACACCATCCTGCACTGAACAACACCATGCCGCACTGAACAACATTATGCCGCACTGAACAACACCATGCCGCACTGAACAACACCATGCCGCACTGAACAACACCATGCCGCACTGAACAACACCATGCCGCAATGAACAACACCATCCCGCACTGAACAACACCATGCCGCATTGAACAACACCATGCCGCACTGAACAACACCATCCCGCACTGAACAACACCACCCCGCACTGAACAACACGATCCCGCATTGAACAACACCATCCCGGACTGAACAACACCATGCCGCACTGAACAACACCATTCCGCACTGAACAACACCATGCCGCACTGAACAACACCATGCCGCACTGAACAACACCATGCCGCACTGAACAACACCATGCCGCACTGAACAACATTATGCCGCACTGAACAACACCATGCCGCACTGAACAACACCATCCCGCACTGAACAACACCATGCCGCATTGAACAACACCATGCCGCACTGAACAACACCATCCCGCACTGAACAACACCATCCCGCACTGAACAACACCATGCCGCACTGAACAACATTATGGCGCACTGAACAACATTATGCCGCACTGAACAACACCATGCCGCACTGAACAACACCATGCCGCACTGAACAACACCATGCCGCACTGAACAACATTATGCCGCACTGAACAACATTATGCCGCACTGAACAACACCATGCCGCACTGAACAACACCATGCCGCACTGAACAACACCATGCCGCACTGAACAACACGACGTCGCACTGAACAACACGACGCCGCACTGAACAACACGACGCCGCACAGAACAACACGACGCCGCACAGAATAACACAATACCGCACAAACAGTTTTAGATAATATTACGTCGCAGTCATGTGACGCGGACATGACGTCAATAGGCGGAACTCACGGCAAAATTATAATCCGTGGGCGTGGCTTGCAACAGGAAGTAGGAAAGCGGCAGTTCTGGCAAACAAGACACAGCGGTTAGTAACACGATGACTAACAAGGCAAATATTTTTGTTTTCAGCTTGCAACTTGACCGTCTAGAGCGTACAAGGTAATTACAACTGTTTTTTTTTAGCCCTGAAAAGCGAGGGAGTGTGGCGTTTGGGAGGAATGTCGAACTCGGCGTCTGCTTCCAGCCACAGACGCCAAATTTCGACGATTATTTCGACTGGTCAACGGTTGTAAATTATTGCGTTGACTAAAAACTTTATTTAACTCTACTCTTAACTTTGCCGTTTCAGATATGCGGGTATTACACCGCGGAAATGACGTCAATAGGCTGAACTCTCGCCAAAATTCAAATCTGTGGGCGCAATGGCCTTGAGCGAGACACCGGATACAAACACGACGATTATCAACAGAAATATCTTTATTTTCCGCTTGCAAGTGGACCGTCTAGAGCGTACACGGTAAGTACAACTCATTGTGTTTAAAAAGATTTACGTTTGTGTAGTTTGCGTTGCGTTGTATCTGTGAATGTTGGTTGAGGCTAAATGTTAATGTTTAATTTCATTCCTTTAGGTTCCACGGTGTTTGTTGGCTGTATGTTTTCCACTGCAAGAAGAGGCTCGTATCATTGACCAGCAGGAGCTACAATGGTGAGTACCCCTTTCGTCTTCCATTTATGTTAAACACTTCCTATTTCATGTCTAACAGTACTCGATTTAACAAATAACCATAAATAAATACAGTGTGGGCAGTCACGTTAACATATGTGATTATCCTGCCTAATATGTTTATCACAAATATGTCACTAATCACTAATATGTTTATTTGTTTATCACAACACCTTTGGACCTTCAGCAATCGATTATTTACCTTCATCTACATAGAGACAGAACGATGGTGTCTTAAACATCTCATTCATTTCACCAAATAACTTCACGCAGGTGGATAACGGCCGTCTCGGTCACGCTATGTTGCGTGATGCAGTTTTGAAGAACCAAATGCATTTATTCAATGAATAAGTCAAGCTAGTTCTATGTTTATGATGTTGTAAGTTACGGTACCGATTGAAGTTGAGTTCGAAGCCAGTGGAAAACAGCGCTGCGTTTGTGCTCTCCAGGTACAAATGTTGTGATCTCTGACTGACGACCGGGCGAGACTCGAGTAAGAGATGTCCAAACGAGCTCCGGCAGGGCGGGCCAAGGTGGAGCGAACGGACGCCCTTCAGGCCGCCAATGACGAGCTGAGAACCAAACTGATGGACGTCCAGTTAGAACTTCAGCAGGAGAAGAACAAGGTGAAAACCTCAACAGACAGACACTGCCTGCCTCCCTGCCTGCCTCCCTGCCTGCCTCCCTGCCTGCCTCCTGCCTGCCTCCCTCCTCCTAGTTTTCCCGATGTAGATTAGACATGCGTGTGCCATGACTGTGTCAGCCTACATCAACAAATGCACCGAGGACGTCAGCACCACTAAGAATATCATCACCCGGGGAAACCAACGACCCTGGATGACTGAGGAGGTACGTCAAACGCTACGAGCGCGGAACTCTGCCTTCAAGTCTGGCGACAAGGAGACACTGAGGACAGCGAGAGCCAACTTGAACCGTGCCATCAGGATAGCGAAGCGAGACCGCAGTCGAAAATTTCAGGATCGTTTCCACGACGTCAAAAACATCAGGAGTATGTGGCAAGGCATACGGGCGATTACAGACTACAACTCACCCTCCCCACCCCCGGTGGGTGTAGTTGATGCTGACTTTCTAAATGGTCTAAATAACTTCTTTGGGAGGTTCGAGGCACTAAACGGCACTCCAGCAGTTAAAACTGTCCCCCATCAGGAAGAGGAGGTACTCTGCCTTGACTCCGCCGATGTGTTGAAGACCCTGAGGAGAGTCAACCCCTGTAAGGCCCCTGGCCCCGACAACATTCCTGGGCGTGTGTTCAGGGAATGTGCAAGTCATCTGGCTGGGGTCATCACAGACATTTTTAACACCTCGCTGGGCCAAGCCACAGTGCCGGCGTGCTTTAAGACTGCCTCCATCATTCCGGTGCCGAAGAAACCTCAAATCACCTCATTTAATGATTACCGGCCTGTTGCACTGACTCCGGTTATGATGAAGTGCTTCGAAAGGCTGCTTAAAGGTCACATCGTTTCCAGACTCCCCCTATTATTTGACCCGTTCCAGTTTGCCGACCGGCAAAACCGCTCCACTCAGGACGCCATCTCCTCCGTTCTTCACCTGAGCCTGGCTCACCTGGAGGAGAAGAACACCCATGTGCGGAGGCTGTTCCTGGACTTCAGCTCAGCGTTTAACACCATCATCCCACAGCATCTGGTAGGAAAATTGGAACACCTGGGCTTCAACACCCCCCTTCGCAACTGGCTGCTAGACTTCCTCACCAACAGACCTCAGTCAGTCCGGGTCGGACAGAACACCTCTGATGTCATCACCCTCAGCACAGGCTCCCTTCAGGGCTGCGTCCTGAGCCCCCTGCTGTGCACCCTGATGACACACGACTGCGTCCTCAGGTTCACCACCAATCACATCGTGAAGTCAGCAGACGACACAACGGTGGTGGGGCTCATCAGAGACAACAACGACCTGGACTACAGAGAGGAGGTGGAGCAGCTGGTGGGCTGGTGCAGAGAAAACAGCCTGATCCTGAATGAGGAGAAGATGAAGGAGATCATCGTCGACTTCAGGAAAAAACAGCCTCACCACGCTCCACTGATCATCAACAGCTCAGCTGTGGAGGTGGTCAGCACCACCAAATTCCTGGGGGTCCACATCACAGAAGACCTCACCTGGACTATGAACACTACGGCACTGGTCAAGAGGGCACAGAAGCGCTTGTACTTCCTGCGGAGGATGAGGAGAGCCCACCTGCCCCCACCCATCATGAGGACGTTCTACAGGAGCACCATAGAGAGCATTCTGACAAGCTGTCTCTCTGTGTGGTGTGGAGGCTGCACCGCCTCCGATTGGAAGAACGTGAGGAGAGTGGTGAGGACAGCAGAGAGGATCATAGGGGCTCCTCTTCCCTCCATTCAGGACATTTCATCTCAGCGCTGCATGTCCCGTGCCCGTAACATCATCAATGACCCATCACACCCCCACCATGGACTGTTCTCCCTGCTGCCCTCTGGGAAGAGGTTTGCAGCATCCGCTGCAGGTCCACCAGGTTCTGCAACAGCTTTTTCCCTGCTGTCATCAGACTGTTGAACACTAGAACTGTTGAGCTCTAAACTGAACTCTGCATCACACATTCACAGAACTGTACTTTATGACACTACGGACCTCTATCTTGCACTATCTCGCACTACCAACTTTACTGAACTTGTATAAACCCTTTAAATAGAAGTTTAATACATGGTTTAGCATTCCTCTGCACACTCTTGAATACTGTTTTGCCTACTTGCACTATTGCATAATTATCACTGCTGCACTTTATACTTATTTTTAATATATATATATATATATATATATATAGTATATATGTATATATATATATTTTCATAGGATATGTTACTTCTATTCAACTGCAATATCACTACTTTGTTGTAAGACGTATGCAACGGAATTTCGTTTTGTATGCACCATGTGCAGACAAGATGACAATAAAGTTTGTCTAAGTCTAAGTCATGTCAGGTCAGCTGTCTGGAGAGAGAGAGAAGTCAGGACCTGCGGGCGGAGCACCACCGTGCCACCGCCGCCATGACGGAACTCAAAAGCAAACTCCATGAGGAGAAGCAGAAAGAGTTAGCCATTACCAGGGAGACATTACTGCGGCAGCATGAAATGGAGCTGATGAGAGTGATCAAAATCAAAGATGGAGAGATCCAGCGACTGAATGCCTTGGTCCTCAGCCTGAGGGACGGCTCCATGGACAAGGTGATCCGCTCTATCCGTGTCTGACTATCCGCACGCCACGTCGGGCTTCGATGCGGCCGCTACCGTATTGTGTAGCTTGTCCCCAGTAAGCGTCGCGGCGCTCCGTTGCGGTCTCAACGGCCCGGTGTGGCGCAATGTCTGCTCAGGTGAGGAGGGGGGGCGCTTTGCTGGCGGAGGTGGAGGAGACGCGGCGGTGTCGGGAGACCGAGCGGTGTCGCCTCCACCAGGAGCGCGGAAGAAGCCCTGGCAGCGGCCCAGCAGGCCTGGCAGTCCCGAGCGGCCGAGCTCCGATCGGCTCATCACCAGCATCGGGAGGAGCTGAGCCGAACCAAGAGAGACTGCGAGAGGGAGATCCGCCGACTGGTAGGACTGATCAGATGCGCGGTGCGTGACTATGTTCCCAATTTCGTTGTATACCTGCAGTGCAATGACACCTAAGGCATTCTATTCTATTCTATTTCACAAGAAGAAAATGTCCGGTTGCTCGCTTCGCTTTTGTCACAGCAAAGGTGTTCTAGTCGATTCAAGAACAAAATTGGCCGGTTGCTCTCTTTGTTTTTGTCACAATTCTGGCAAATGAGTTTGCCCGCCTGCCTGAGCGCTCCCCGTTTGTACATCCAGACGGATGAGATCAAGCTGAAAGACAGAGCGGTTAGTGTTTTGGATGAAGCCCTGGGGCCGGCCACGTCCACCGCCTTCAGCTGCAGACTCAGGCTGCCGAGCAGCAGATCGCTGCCCTGAGGGATTCCCAAAGGGCGGGCCTAAACTACCCTGGAAGTGGGGTCAACGCCGCTACTAGCAATCCTCTTCATTGCGTAAGCCACCTCATCACACACTTGCAGTACGCATGACTTAGTTCGTTGCTGGAGGAAGGTAGCACAAAAACAGTTTTGAACTTTGAACGAGTGCTTGTGTGTGTGTGTTGCGGGGCGTTTTCAGTCTCAGGAGGATCGGGACACGCGACGGTTTCATCTGAAAATCGCTGAGCTCAGCGCAGTCATCAGGAAACTGGAGGATCGAAACGCCCTGCTTTCTGAAGAGCGCAATGAACTGGTAATTTATTGATGGCACGCTTGAAGGTTTGCGCTACGTTTGATGCGCGCCATCCAGCGAGGCACCCATTGCGCTTGCTTATTAGTTGAGCGGCGCGGCGAGTCGGTTGCCTGGTAGATGTCTTTTATTGGGAGCCAAAGCCACGATTCCGTTCAAACCGATGCAAAAGGAATGGATACGTTCTGGCCCGCGTGTTGTGCGTCTTTCACATCCCGCACTTCATGCTTGCAGCTAAAGCGACTGAGAGAAACAGAAAGCCAGTTTCTGCCACTCCTGTACAAAAACAAACGCCTGAGCAGGAAGAATGAAGAACTCTCGCTGGTGCTGTGTCGCCTTGAAAACAAAGTGCGCTTTGTCACCCAGGAGAACGAGGAGATGGCAAGCTTGGTAAGTCGACGCGGACAACGGCGGCGTGCCAACAGAGTCCACTGCATTTGTGTTCCACAGAGAAGGCCTAGTTCGCTCAATGACCTGGACCGCGGTTGCGGCCAGCAGGACGGTGAAATGGAGTTCCTTCAAGTTGTGGAGCAGCGGCACATCATCGACGACTTGTCCAAGGTCTTCAGGCAGGCGACTCGGTGCACGTACGGCAGCGCCGCGCTCGCTCGCTGTCGCCAGGAAACCTTTTCCGTCCAAAGCTTGGCCGGCGGCCGCCATCCAAAAAATTGGCCCCTTAAATTCCGACCTTTCAAGCAGGAGCATTGTGCGCACGCGTTTGAACACGCTTTAGACTTGTTTTGCCGTTTTCAGCAGCTCAAAGCTCCCGTTTTGTCAGCGCCTTTGCCACTCGCTGTGCGCTGAAAACGACGGACTTGCCCGGCTGCTCAGCCCGTCAACCATGAGCCGCGAGCGCGACGTCATTGTCCGTAGGCAGCTAGTGGCAAAATGCACCCTGTTAGAGTTGCGCTCGCTCCAACTTATTTTGCAAGAACCACACGGGAGACAAGTAAGTTCTTTTGGACACCTGCAGGTGGAGAGTCCATCCGTTGTACGAATGAAGTCTGACTCTCGGCTCCTGCACGAGCATTTTAATTAAGAGAAACAGGGTGGGTGTAAGAGTGGATTGAATAGAGGAAGCCCTTGACCTCTAGTCAAAACATAGCAAGGGGTGTTTTACGACTTTGTGTAGGAAGGGATAAGCGATAGGGATAAATAAGGGATAAATAATATTATTTATTACAGGTCGCAGTCAAAGTCAAAGCAACACAATGATACGATAAAGATAATCTGGAAAACCCTGACACACCCTGTAGTTGTCACTTTTGGAAAAGACGAGCGTCCCTCCAATCATCGCCGGTGACGTGTTTTTCAGGCTCTGGAGACAGGAGCTCATGTCAGAAATGTCATTGTGAGTCGCGTTTGTTTCTGCGCCGGAGCCGTTCGTTCCCTTTGCATCCAAAGAATCTCAAAGGCGGATTATTTGTGTCGACAGGAGAGAGATTTGCTGCTACGATACCGACGTCGAGAATCTCTGAGGAGGAACAAAGCGTGAGGTCCTGCAAGGTGAGTCTGTTTGTTTGCGGCTGCTTGGTGTTGCGCAAGATGAAATGGCCTTTTTCTCGCTATCGTTCCTCTCGTCGATTCATCGTGAGATGTCGCTTCAGTTTGTTCAGAGAGATGTTTGCTTCCGCGCCCGCAGGTCATCGAAACATTTTACGGCTACGACGAAGACGTGTTGGTGGACTCGGACGGATCGTCCTTGTCTTTTCACACCGACAGAACCCCCGACACGGAACCCGAAGAGGTAGCCCGCCATTTCTGCCAGCGTATTGGCACCAAACATTCCTCTTCAGCCTGGAATCGGACTCGTCTTTGCGTCGCGGGTGCTTTGTCGCCGGTCTGACTGATTCTGGTACTAGTGCTGTGTTGCATTGGTGTGTGCATGAAGAGGCGGAGCTTCGCTACCGCCAGCTGACGCAAGAATATCAAGCGCTGCAACGAGCCTACGCTCTGCTAGCCCAGACCAGCGAAGGGGACTACGACGCCGAGAAGGAGATCAAGGTGGCGCCCCTTCCCGCAACCCCCGGCCGGGTCGCAGCCTCCCCGTTCTCACCCAGCCTCGGGTGTTCTCTGGTCTGAAAGGAGGAGGAGGAGCCTCCCTCCTCCTCCTTTCAGACCAGAGAAAAGCTGATGGTAGAAATGGGTCACTATCAAAGCAGAGTAGCAGATCTGGAGTCAGCGCTGAAGCAACAAGGACAGGTAAGCTCATCAATGAGCACACCTTTTTCTCAGACAAAATAGCTACATTCTTCAGTCACTCATCCGTCTGGCATTACTGGACCAACCCCCCCCCCCCCCCCCCCCCCCCCCGAACGTGGCTGGGAAAATGCGGAGAAAAGCAAATGTCATTTTCCAGTCAACCAAAGAATTTGTGGATGAAAATGACACAACATTCCAAAGCTGTCCACGCGTTTGTCTCTTCTAGAATGTCAAGTGGGTGGAGGAGAAGCAGCTGCTGCGTCAGAGCAATCAGCAGTTGGCCGAAAAGGTGACGGAAAGAAAGGCGCTGGGCGGAGTCGCTTGGCGTCACACCTGTCGGGAAGCCCCGCAGATGAGGTCTGACTGTCTTTTCAGGTCAGGCGGATGGAGGCGGAAGAAGCGCGTCTGAAAGAGCACATCCAGGATATCCGAGACCAAAACGAACTGCTTGAGTTCCGCATCCTGGAGCTGGAGGTGGGAAGACTCGCACAAGCGTGTTGAGGCCAGAGATGTGACGGACGGACGGACGGACGGACGGATGCATGCCTCTGCCTTTCAGGAGAGGGAGTGGCGCTCCCCCGTCTTGAAGTTTCTGCAAGTCCGTTTCCCAGACGGCCTCAGCCCTTTGCAGATCTACTGCGAGGCCGAGGGCGTGAGCGTACGTAAGGCGTCCCTCGCAACCCTAACCTTAACCCGAGGTCCCAGAACACCTTACATTGCTCCTTGCGCCTTTCCCCCGGACATCGTCATCAGTGATCTGATGAAGAAGCTGGACATCCTGGGCTATAACGCCGTAAGTGTATGTCGAACTCCTTATGTTCGCACTCCACGAGACTCGGCGGCTCAAATGTGACTTTTGGAAGGCTTTGCGCTGAAAGAAGCTTGTTGACGCTGTGCCTTTGGGCTCTTGCAGAATCTCACCAACGAGGAGCAGGTGGTCGTGATTCACGCCAGGACCCTTCTCACCCTAGCCGAGAAGGTAACGCGCACGTCCACGCACGCTCTCGCATTCTGCTTATGTGACAGCAGCCTTTCCTCAGTGGTTAGAATACATCAAAGTGACCAAGTCAGCACTTCAACAGAAGATGTTGGACATTGAAAGTGAGAAGGTAGACAGACACGCGACATCAGCCAAGGGGAACTCCGGCAATGTGCCCCAACAATTCTGACCTTGAGCTGTGCTAGGATATGTTCTGCAAGCAGAAGGGCTACCTGGATGAAGAGTTGGACTTCAGGAAGTGTTCCATGGACCAGGCTCATAAGGTAAGCCGCCCTCAAATCTCCCGCCGGACCACTGATGGACGAGGATTGCGGCCCAGAGGATCCTGGAGCTGGAGGCCATGTTGTACGAGGCGCTACCGCAGCGGGACTGCCCCGCCACGGACGGCGAAAAAGCCAGCCACGCTGGCGTGAATGACGTGCTGACGGCGGATCAGAGAGAAGAGCTTAGGAGCGCCGTGGACCAATGGAAGCGAGCCCTGATGTGCGAGTTGAGGGAGCGCGACGCTTGCATCCTCCAAGAGAGAATGGATCTGCTGCACAGCGCGCAACAGGTAAGGGCCCAAAGCCAGCCCGGCACTTACTTGCACGCTTACTGGCTTTTGAATGCCACTTTCCATTTGTCCGTCCTAGAGGAACAAAGAGCTGAAAGAATTCATCGAAGCTCAGAAGAGACAAATCAAACAATTGGAGGAGAAGTTTCTGTTTCTCTTTCTATTCTTCTCCTTGGCCTTCATTCTGTGGCCCTAACACCAGCTGGTGAGTGAGCTCCAGCGGCACCGCACTCGACACCTCCGATACACTGCCAGCCGGTCTCAGACGTTGGCAGACGCTCCGATGCCAACGTATACCCCCCGCCACGGTGACAGAGGCACCGCGTCACACCGGCGCTCATCCAATCAGAAGGCAGGAAAAGCAAATTCACATGCAGGGCACTTTTGAACCAGAAGAGAGCGCCACAAAAAACGGTTGTTGCCCCAAACGCGCACTAAAAAGGGTCAGAATAACAAGAGTCCCACTGGCCAGCCGGGGCCACCCGTCCAGCTGTTTCTTCAGGGGGGAAAAAAATTGGAGTCACCGGTGAGTACATTTTGCATTTAGCTCTGCTTTTCTGCTTCTGTCTTCAAGTGTGTGGCATCCTGCGATCAAAGATTCAGCCAACCCCAAAGCGGTTGACCTCAACGTCCCACCACCATGCCTACCAGAGCAGGTGACGTGATGCTTTGGACATCCTTCCGTCTCAGATGCCCAAAAGTACTCTTTGCCACATCTGCGGCAATACGGTGTCTTTTCAAAGGTGCAAATAAATCCAGCGTGGGCGGAACACGCACGTCTTCGGTTTTTCCCGCTTTGTTTGTGTGACAGCTGTTGTGAAAATTTTATACAAATAAAGTTGTATAGTACAGGTTTGGCCAAGCCGCAACTCCCGAACCGCATGCGGCTCTTTTATGTTCATATCAACATTTGTGTGTGTGTGTGTGTGGGGGGGGGGGGGGGGGGGGGGGGTTGTGCGTGTTGGCTTCACTTGAGTTCAATTTGGTATTTTGGTCAAAAGCGCATGTGGTGAAATTCCACAAAGTAGGATGGGCAAACACATTTCTTTAAACTATGAGTGTCAATTGGGCTCTCGAAATGGCAGGGAAAAGATGCACAGCAAAACGAAAATACGTCGATGAACACAGGACGTTTTAATCAGAGTGGGAAAGTTTCTATTTTTTGTTGAACGTGATGGCAAACCATTCTGCCTGATATGTCAGACCTCAGCGCATTTCAAAGATTCAAATCTTCAGCGCCATGCACTTCAGCTCACTCCATGCTAACATTGATCAGGCGTCGAACCCGCATCATCATGCTTAAGAGGTGGCCATGCTAACCAGTGCGCCATTATGTCAACGCATAATAACTAAGTCTACTGGTCAAAACAGCGGTTACTATATGACGTCGCTACGTCGTGGTCACGTGACGCAGACAAGACGTCAATGGACGTGGGCAGAGTTAACTTGTTTAAAAGGGAATAGGCAGAAGAAATATTTAATTTATTTAAATCTATTTTGAGTGCACACCATTATGCCAATGCATAACAACTGTAAATCTACTAAACAAAACAGCGGTTGCTATATGACATCTGCCACGTCGTGGTCACGTGACATACGTGACGTCGATGGGCGTAACTTTCGCCGGAATTCAAATCCGCGGGGAGAGTTAACTTGTTTAAAAGAGAGTGGGCAGAAGAATTATTTAATTTATTTAAATCTATTTGGTGTGTGCGCCATTATGTCAATGCATAACAACTGTAAGTCTACTAAACAAAACAGCGGTTGCTATATGACGTCTGCCACGTCGTGGTCACGTGACGCGGACGTGACGTCGACGCCTACTTTACATCCCACCGATCACAGGACCCCTCGGCTGCATAACCGTGCCCCCTTCCCAACCAATCGGATTTGCTATACGCGAAAACGACGCCAATGGAAAGAGCTTCCGCCCAAATTTAAATCCGTGGGCGTGGCTCGCAGCAGGAAGTAGGAAAATGGCGGCGATGTTGACAAAGACACAGCGGATGGTAACATACGACTAACAAGAGAAATATTTTTATTTTCTGCTTGCAACTGGACCGTCCAGAGCGTACACGGTAAGTACAACTCATCGTTTTTAAAAAGAAGTACTTTTGTTGCCCTGAAAAGCGAGTGAGCGTGGCGTTTGTGGGGGACGTCGAATTTCGACGATTCTTTCTGGTCAACGGTTGTAAATGATTGTGTTGATTAAAAAAGAAAACTTGATGTAACTCTACTTTTAACTGCCGTTTCAGATAGATTTGGAATTGCATCACATCCAATTTTGCCTAGAGCGTACACGGTAAGTAACACTCGTTGTGTTTAAGGAGATTTACGTTTGTAATAGCAGAAGTGTAGCCGCGTTGCGTTGTACGTGTGAATGTTGGTCCGGGCGAAATGTTAATGTTTAATTTCATTCCTTTAGGTTCCACGGTGTTTGTTGGCTGCAAGTTTTCCACTGCAAGAAGAGGCTCATATCATTGACCAGGAGCGAGCTACAATGGTGAGTAGCCATAACATTTATGTTAAACACTTCCTATTTCATGTCTAACAGTACTTGATTTAACAAATAACCATAAATAAATACAGTGTGGGCACTGAAGTTAACATATGTGATTATACTGCCTAATCTGTCACCGAGTAGATTGTTGCAAAGTAATATAAGATCCAAAGTTGTAATTCAGAATAGTTTTCAAAAGAAGGCCATTAGAATTATATACAAGTCTGATTACCCTGAACAAGCTATTAATTAAATCACAAATTCTTCAATTCAAAGATTTGGTAGATTATCAGACAAATAATGTCTAACAGTAATTGATTTAACACATCACGATAAGTAGATTGAGTGTGGGCACTCTCAAGTTAACATATGTGATTATACTGCCTAATCTGTTACAGAGTATGTTGTTGCCAAGTAATGTAGAATAGATCCAAAGTAGTAATCCAGAATAGTTTTGAAGAGGCCATTAGAATGATAAACAAATCTGATTACCTTGAACATAATAACAAGCTAAGTGTTTAATATGTCCTATGAAGTCAAAATTGGGCACCATCATGTGGTGAAATTTGGAATTGCATCACATCCAATTTTGCCTGGGAACAAACAGATTACATAAATCTTAGTTTTGAATAAGCCACTCCTTCTCAAACAAGTAAACTCTGCCCATTTTGCGCAGTAGATGTTCTGTTAATATCTAGTATTTATACAAAGTCATAATTTAAATTGCTTTCAACCTTCATTCATCGGTTCAACCAACATTACTCGCTCTTATTACCAACTTGTATTGATTTAACTAAGCGTTTAATACTTCCTATCAGGTCTCAAATCGAGATTTGGCAAAATACAATTTCAGCAAATCCAATTTTGCCAGGGAACAAAAATAGATTAAATAAACTAAATAAGTCCTCTTCCCATTAAATAAATCAGAAAAGTCTGTCTTGTAACCAGTCCTCTTCAAACAAGTAAAGTCTGCCCATTTTGTGCCGTAGATTTTGTGTCTATGCCTAGTATTTAAACAAAATCATAATTTAAACGACTTCTTTCCTTCATTCACTTTGGAAATTTGGAATTGCAGCAAATCGAATTTTGGCAGGGAACAAAAATAGATCAATTAAACTAAATAAGTCTTCTTCCCATTAAATAAATTAAAAAAGTCTGTCTTGTAACCAGTCCTTTTCAAACAAGTAAAGTCTGCCCATTTTGTGCCGTCGATTTTGTGTTAATGCCTAGTATTTATACAAAATCATAATTTAAAGGACTTCATTCGTTCATTCACTTTGGAAATTTGGAATTGCAGCACATCAAATTTTGCCTGGGAAGAAAAGTAGATTAAATAAATTTAATAAGTCTTACTACTTCCCATTAAATAAATTAAATACGTCTTACTTGTTCCCACTCCTTTTCAAAACAGTAGTTTAAAACGAGGGCCCTTCACTCAATCTTTAACCTCAACCCCGCACGTTGTGTTGTATCTGTGAATGTTGGTTGTGGCCAAATGATAGTTTTCTTTCATTCGTTTAGGTTCCAAGAAAACTTGATGTAACTCTACTTTTAACTGCCGTTTCAGATAAGCGGGTATTACGTCGCAGTCAAATGCCGCGGATATGACGTAATTGCCCGAACCTCCGCCAAAATTCAAATCTGTTGGCGCGATGGCCGTGAGCCACTGAGCAGCGACGATTATCAACAGAAATATCTTTATTTTCTGCTTGCAACTGGACCGTCTAGAGCGTACACGGTAAGTAACACTCATTGTGTTTAAGGAGATTTACGTTTGTAATAGCAGAAGTGTAGCCGCGTTGCGTTGTACGTGTGAAAATTGGTCGAGGCGAAATGTTAATGTTTAATTTCATTCCTTTAGGTTCCACGGTGTTTGTTGGCTGCAAGTTTTCCACTGCAAGAAGAGGCTCGTATCATTGACCAGGAGCGAGCTACAATGGTGAGTAGCCATAACATTTATGTTAAACACTTCCTATTTCATGTCTAACAGTACTTGATTTAACAAATAACCATAAATAAATACAGTGTGGGCACTGAAGTTAACATATGTGATTATACTGCCTAATCTGTCACGGAGTAGATTGTTGCAAAGTAATATAAGATCCAAAGTTGTAATTCAGAATAGTTTTCAAAAGAAGGCCATTAGAATTATATACAAGTCTGATTACCCTGAACAAGCTATTAATTAAATCACAAATTCTTCAATTCAAAGATTTGGTAGATTATCAGACAAATAATGTCTAACAGTAATTGATTTAACACATCACGATAAGTAGATTGAGTGTGGGCACTCTCAAGTTAACATATGTGATTATACTGCCTAATCTGTTACAGAGTATGTTGTTGCCAAGTAATGTAGAATAGATCCAAAGTAGTAATCCAGAATAGTTTTGAAGAGGCCATTAGAATGATAAACAAATCTGATTACCTTGAACATAATAACAAGCTAAGTGTTTAATATGTCCTATGAAGTCAAAATTGGGCACCATCATGTGGTGAAATTTGGAATTGCATCACATCCAATTTTGCCTGGGAACAAACAGATTACATAAATCTTAGTTTTGAATAAGCCACTCCTTCTCAAACAAGTAAACTCTGCCCATTTTGCGCAGTAGATGTTCTGTTAATATCTAGTATTTATACAAAGTCATAATTTAAATTGCTTTCAACCTTCATTCATCGGTTCAACCAACATTACTCGCTCTTATTACCAACTTGTATTGATTTAACTAAGCGTTTAATACTTCCTATCAGGTCTCAAATCGAGATTTGGCAAAATACAATTTCAGCAAATCCAATTTTGCCAGGGAACAAAAATAGATTAAATAAACTAAATAAGTCCTCTTCCCATTAAATAAATCAGAAAAGTCTGTCTTGTAACCAGTCCTCTTCAAACAAGTAAAGTCTGCCCATTTTGTGCCGTAGATTTTGTGTCTATGCCTAGTATTTAAACAAAATCATAATTTAAACGACTTCTTTCCTTCATTCACTTTGGAAATTTGGAATTGCAGCAAATCGAATTTTGGCAGGGAACAAAAATAGATCAATTAAACTAAATAAGTCTTCTTCCCATTAAATAAATTAAAAAAGTCTGTCTTGTAACCAGTCCTTTTCAAACAAGTAAAGTCTGCCCATTTTGTGCCGTCGATTTTGTGTTAATGCCTAGTATTTATACAAAATCATAATTTAAAGGACTTCATTCCTTCATTCACTTTGGAAATTTGGAATTGCAGCACATCAAATTTTGCCTGGGAAGAAAAGTAGATTAAATAAATTTAATAAGTCTTACTACTTCCCATTAAATAAATTAAATACGTCTTACTTGTTCCCACTCCTTTACAAAAAAGTAGTTTAAAACGAGGTCCCTTCACTCAACCTTTAACCCTATTTATTCACCTTCTAGGCTAAGTGTTAAAGGCTAAGTGTTAAAGGCTAAGTGTTAAAGGCTAAGTGTTAGAGGCTAAGTGCCAGAGGCTAGGCGCCAGAGGCGAGTTTTTGTGGGCTGAAGTTTTAGTGGGGTTAGTGTGAATACAATCCAAAAGAATACAACAGAATACAATACAATAGAATATAATACATAGATTAAATTCAATAGCTCTTACTACTTCCCATTAAATAAATTAAATACGTCTTACTTGTTCCCAATCCTTTTCAAAAAAGTAGTTTAAAACGAGGGCCCTTCACTCAACCTTTAACCTCAACCCCGCACGTCACATTGTGTTGTATCTGTGAATGTTGGTTGTGGCCAAATGATAGTTTTCTTTCATTCGTTTAGGTTCCACGGTGTTTGTTGGCTATGTTTTCCACTGTCAGAAGGATGAAAATACAAAGTACAACGCTTGGACGTGGGCGAAGACGTCACCGGTGAGTCCTTCCTTCCTATTTATTTACCTTCTAGATGCTAGAGGCTAAGTGTTAGAGGCTAAGTGTTAGAGGCTAAGTGTTAAACACAATACGAACAACACAACGATACTGCACTGAACAACACGATACCGCACTGAGAAACACGATACCGCACTGAACAACACGATACCGCACTGAACAACACCATGCCGCACTGAACACCATGCCACACTGAACAACACCATCCCGCACTGAACAACACCATGCCGCACTAAACAACACCATGCCGCACTGAACAACACCATGCCTCACTGAACGACACCATGC
Organism: Syngnathus floridae; assembly: GCF_059516105.1. Lineage (NCBI taxonomy): Eukaryota > Metazoa > Chordata > Actinopteri > Syngnathiformes > Syngnathidae > Syngnathus > Syngnathus floridae. Next base: position 337,727 of record NW_028284058.1, read on the forward strand.
CGCACTGAAAGACACCATGCCGCACTGAACGACACCATGCCGCACTGAAAGACACCATCCCGCACAGAACACCATGCCGCACTGAACAACACCATCCTGCACTGAACAACACCATCCCGCACTGAACAACACCATGCCGCACTGAACAACATTATGCCGCACTGAACATTATGCCGCACTGAACAACACCATGCCGCACTGAACAACACCATGCCGCACTGAACAACATTATGCCGCACTGAACAACACCATGCCGCACTGAACAACACCATGCCGCACTGAACAACACCATGCCGCACTGAACAACATTATGCCGCACTGAACAACACCATGCCGCACTGAACAACACCATCCTGCACTGAACAACACCATTCCGCATTGAACACCATGCCGCACTGAACAACACCATCCCGCACTGAACAACACCATCCCGCACTGAACAACACCATGCCGCACTGAACAACATTATGCCGCACTGAACAACATTATGCCGCACTGAACAACACCATGCCGCACTGAACAACACCATGCCGCACTGAACAACACCATGCCGCACTGAACAACATTATAACGCACTGAACAACACCATCCCGCACTGAACAACACCATGCCGCACTAAACAACATTATGCCGAAATGAACAACATTATGCCGAAATGAACAACACCATGCCGCACTGAACAACACCATGCCGCACTGAACAACACCATCCTGCACTGAACAACACCATCCCGCACTGAACAACACCATGCCGCACTGAACAACACCATGCCGCACTGAACAACACCATGCCGCAATGAACAACACCATCCCGCACTGAACAACATTATGCCGCACTGAACAACATTATGCCGCACTGAACAACATTATGCCGCACTGAACAACACCATGCCGCACTGAACAACACCATCCTGCACTGAACAACACCATCCCGCACTGAACAACACCATGCCGCACTGAACAACATTATGGCGCACTGAACAACATTATGCCGCACTGAACAACACCATGCCGCACTGAACAACACCATGCCGCACTGAACAACACCATGCCGCAATGAACAACACCATCCCGCACTGAACAACACCATGCCGCACTGAGCAACACCATGCCGCACTTAACAACACCATCCTGCACTGAACAACACCATGCCGCACTGAACAACACCATTGCGCACTGAACAACACCATGCCGCACTGAACAACATTACGCTGCACTGAACAACACCATGCCGCACTGAACAACACCATGCCGCACTGAACAACACCATGCCGCATTGAACAACACCATGCCGCATTGAACAACACCATGCCGCACTGAACAACACCATCCTGCACTGAACAACACCATGCCGCATTGAACAACACCATGCCGCACTGAACAACACCATCCTGCACTGAACAACACCATCCCGCACTGAACAACACCATCCCGCATTGAACAACACCATCCTGCACTGAACAACACCATGCCGCACTGAACAACACCATGCCGCACTGAACAACACCATTCCGCACTGAACAACACCATGCCGCACTGAACAACACCATCCTGCACTGAACAACACCATCCCGCACTGAACAACACCATGCCGCATTGAACAACACCATCCTGCACTGAACAACACCATCCTGCACTGAACAACACCATGCCGCACTGAACAACACCATGCCGCACTGAACAACACCATGCCGCACTGAACAACACCATGCCGCACTGAACAACATTATGCCGCACTGAACAACATTATGTCGCACTGAACAACACCATGCCGCACTGAACAACACCATGCCGCACTGAACAACACCATGCCGCACTGAACAACATTATGCCGCACTGAACAACACGATCCCGCATTGAACAACACCATCCCGCAGTGAACAACACCATGCCGCACTGAACAACACCATGCCGCACTGAACAACACCATGCCGCACTGAACAACACCATGCCGCACTGAACAACACCATGCCGCACTGAACAACACCATCCTGCACTGAACAACACCATCCCGCACTGAACAACACCATGCCGCATTGAACAACACCATGCCGCACTGAACAACACCATCCTGCACTGAACAACACCATGCCGCACTGAACAACACCATGCCGCACTGAACAACACCATGCCGCACTGAACAACATTATGCCGCACTGAACAACATTATGCCGCACTAAACAACATTATGTCGCACTGAACAACACCATGCCGCACTGAACAACACCATGCCGCACTGAACAACATTATGCCGCACTGAACAACACGATCCCGCATTGAACAACACCATCCCGCAGTGAACAACACCATGCCGCATTGAACAACACCATGCCGCACTGAACAACACCATGCTGCACTGAACAACATTATGCTGCACTGAACAACACGATCCTGCATTGAACAACACCATGCCGCACTGAACAACACCATCCTGCACTGAACAACACCATCCTGCACTGAACAACACCATGCCGCACTGAACAACATTATGCCGCACTGAACAACACCATGCCGCACTGAACAACACCATGCCGCACTGAACAACACCATGCCGCACTGAACAACACCATGCCGCAATGAACAACACCATCCCGCACTGAACAACACCATGCCGCATTGAACAACACCATGCCGCACTGAACAACACCATCCCGCACTGAACAACACCACCCCGCACTGAACAACACGATCCCGCATTGAACAACACCATCCCGGACTGAACAACACCATGCCGCACTGAACAACACCATTCCGCACTGAACAACACCATGCCGCACTGAACAACACCATGCCGCACTGAACAACACCATGCCGCACTGAACAACACCATGCCGCACTGAACAACATTATGCCGCACTGAACAACACCATGCCGCACTGAACAACACCATCCCGCACTGAACAACACCATGCCGCATTGAACAACACCATGCCGCACTGAACAACACCATCCCGCACTGAACAACACCATCCCGCACTGAACAACACCATGCCGCACTGAACAACATTATGGCGCACTGAACAACATTATGCCGCACTGAACAACACCATGCCGCACTGAACAACACCATGCCGCACTGAACAACACCATGCCGCACTGAACAACATTATGCCGCACTGAACAACATTATGCCGCACTGAACAACACCATGCCGCACTGAACAACACCATGCCGCACTGAACAACACCATGCCGCACTGAACAACACGACGTCGCACTGAACAACACGACGCCGCACTGAACAACACGACGCCGCACAGAACAACACGACGCCGCACAGAATAACACAATACCGCACAAACAGTTTTAGATAATATTACGTCGCAGTCATGTGACGCGGACATGACGTCAATAGGCGGAACTCACGGCAAAATTATAATCCGTGGGCGTGGCTTGCAACAGGAAGTAGGAAAGCGGCAGTTCTGGCAAACAAGACACAGCGGTTAGTAACACGATGACTAACAAGGCAAATATTTTTGTTTTCAGCTTGCAACTTGACCGTCTAGAGCGTACAAGGTAATTACAACTGTTTTTTTTTAGCCCTGAAAAGCGAGGGAGTGTGGCGTTTGGGAGGAATGTCGAACTCGGCGTCTGCTTCCAGCCACAGACGCCAAATTTCGACGATTATTTCGACTGGTCAACGGTTGTAAATTATTGCGTTGACTAAAAACTTTATTTAACTCTACTCTTAACTTTGCCGTTTCAGATATGCGGGTATTACACCGCGGAAATGACGTCAATAGGCTGAACTCTCGCCAAAATTCAAATCTGTGGGCGCAATGGCCTTGAGCGAGACACCGGATACAAACACGACGATTATCAACAGAAATATCTTTATTTTCCGCTTGCAAGTGGACCGTCTAGAGCGTACACGGTAAGTACAACTCATTGTGTTTAAAAAGATTTACGTTTGTGTAGTTTGCGTTGCGTTGTATCTGTGAATGTTGGTTGAGGCTAAATGTTAATGTTTAATTTCATTCCTTTAGGTTCCACGGTGTTTGTTGGCTGTATGTTTTCCACTGCAAGAAGAGGCTCGTATCATTGACCAGCAGGAGCTACAATGGTGAGTACCCCTTTCGTCTTCCATTTATGTTAAACACTTCCTATTTCATGTCTAACAGTACTCGATTTAACAAATAACCATAAATAAATACAGTGTGGGCAGTCACGTTAACATATGTGATTATCCTGCCTAATATGTTTATCACAAATATGTCACTAATCACTAATATGTTTATTTGTTTATCACAACACCTTTGGACCTTCAGCAATCGATTATTTACCTTCATCTACATAGAGACAGAACGATGGTGTCTTAAACATCTCATTCATTTCACCAAATAACTTCACGCAGGTGGATAACGGCCGTCTCGGTCACGCTATGTTGCGTGATGCAGTTTTGAAGAACCAAATGCATTTATTCAATGAATAAGTCAAGCTAGTTCTATGTTTATGATGTTGTAAGTTACGGTACCGATTGAAGTTGAGTTCGAAGCCAGTGGAAAACAGCGCTGCGTTTGTGCTCTCCAGGTACAAATGTTGTGATCTCTGACTGACGACCGGGCGAGACTCGAGTAAGAGATGTCCAAACGAGCTCCGGCAGGGCGGGCCAAGGTGGAGCGAACGGACGCCCTTCAGGCCGCCAATGACGAGCTGAGAACCAAACTGATGGACGTCCAGTTAGAACTTCAGCAGGAGAAGAACAAGGTGAAAACCTCAACAGACAGACACTGCCTGCCTCCCTGCCTGCCTCCCTGCCTGCCTCCCTGCCTGCCTCCCTGCCTGCCTCCCTCCTCCTAGTTTTCCCGATGTAGATTAGACATGCGTGTGCCATGACTGTGTCAGCCTACATCAACAAATGCACCGAGGACGTCAGCACCACTAAGAATATCATCACCCGGGGAAACCAACGACCCTGGATGACTGAGGAGGTACGTCAAACGCTACGAGCGCGGAACTCTGCCTTCAAGTCTGGCGACAAGGAGACACTGAGGACAGCGAGAGCCAACTTGAACCGTGCCATCAGGATAGCGAAGCGAGACCGCAGTCGAAAATTTCAGGATCGTTTCCACGACGTCAAAAACATCAGGAGTATGTGGCAAGGCATACGGGCGATTACAGACTACAACTCACCCTCCCCACCCCCGGTGGGTGTAGTTGATGCTGACTTTCTAAATGGTCTAAATAACTTCTTTGGGAGGTTCGAGGCACTAAACGGCACTCCAGCAGTTAAAACTGTCCCCCATCAGGAAGAGGAGGTACTCTGCCTTGACTCCGCCGATGTGTTGAAGACCCTGAGGAGAGTCAACCCCTGTAAGGCCCCTGGCCCCGACAACATTCCTGGGCGTGTGTTCAGGGAATGTGCAAGTCATCTGGCTGGGGTCATCACAGACATTTTTAACACCTCGCTGGGCCAAGCCACAGTGCCGGCGTGCTTTAAGACTGCCTCCATCATTCCGGTGCCGAAGAAACCTCAAATCACCTCATTTAATGATTACCGGCCTGTTGCACTGACTCCGGTTATGATGAAGTGCTTCGAAAGGCTGCTTAAAGGTCACATCGTTTCCAGACTCCCCCTATTATTTGACCCGTTCCAGTTTGCCGACCGGCAAAACCGCTCCACTCAGGACGCCATCTCCTCCGTTCTTCACCTGAGCCTGGCTCACCTGGAGGAGAAGAACACCCATGTGCGGAGGCTGTTCCTGGACTTCAGCTCAGCGTTTAACACCATCATCCCACAGCATCTGGTAGGAAAATTGGAACACCTGGGCTTCAACACCCCCCTTCGCAACTGGCTGCTAGACTTCCTCACCAACAGACCTCAGTCAGTCCGGGTCGGACAGAACACCTCTGATGTCATCACCCTCAGCACAGGCTCCCTTCAGGGCTGCGTCCTGAGCCCCCTGCTGTGCACCCTGATGACACACGACTGCGTCCTCAGGTTCACCACCAATCACATCGTGAAGTCAGCAGACGACACAACGGTGGTGGGGCTCATCAGAGACAACAACGACCTGGACTACAGAGAGGAGGTGGAGCAGCTGGTGGGCTGGTGCAGAGAAAACAGCCTGATCCTGAATGAGGAGAAGATGAAGGAGATCATCGTCGACTTCAGGAAAAAACAGCCTCACCACGCTCCACTGATCATCAACAGCTCAGCTGTGGAGGTGGTCAGCACCACCAAATTCCTGGGGGTCCACATCACAGAAGACCTCACCTGGACTATGAACACTACGGCACTGGTCAAGAGGGCACAGAAGCGCTTGTACTTCCTGCGGAGGATGAGGAGAGCCCACCTGCCCCCACCCATCATGAGGACGTTCTACAGGAGCACCATAGAGAGCATTCTGACAAGCTGTCTCTCTGTGTGGTGTGGAGGCTGCACCGCCTCCGATTGGAAGAACGTGAGGAGAGTGGTGAGGACAGCAGAGAGGATCATAGGGGCTCCTCTTCCCTCCATTCAGGACATTTCATCTCAGCGCTGCATGTCCCGTGCCCGTAACATCATCAATGACCCATCACACCCCCACCATGGACTGTTCTCCCTGCTGCCCTCTGGGAAGAGGTTTGCAGCATCCGCTGCAGGTCCACCAGGTTCTGCAACAGCTTTTTCCCTGCTGTCATCAGACTGTTGAACACTAGAACTGTTGAGCTCTAAACTGAACTCTGCATCACACATTCACAGAACTGTACTTTATGACACTACGGACCTCTATCTTGCACTATCTCGCACTACCAACTTTACTGAACTTGTATAAACCCTTTAAATAGAAGTTTAATACATGGTTTAGCATTCCTCTGCACACTCTTGAATACTGTTTTGCCTACTTGCACTATTGCATAATTATCACTGCTGCACTTTATACTTATTTTTAATATATATATATATATATATATATAGTATATATGTATATATATATATTTTCATAGGATATGTTACTTCTATTCAACTGCAATATCACTACTTTGTTGTAAGACGTATGCAACGGAATTTCGTTTTGTATGCACCATGTGCAGACAAGATGACAATAAAGTTTGTCTAAGTCTAAGTCATGTCAGGTCAGCTGTCTGGAGAGAGAGAGAAGTCAGGACCTGCGGGCGGAGCACCACCGTGCCACCGCCGCCATGACGGAACTCAAAAGCAAACTCCATGAGGAGAAGCAGAAAGAGTTAGCCATTACCAGGGAGACATTACTGCGGCAGCATGAAATGGAGCTGATGAGAGTGATCAAAATCAAAGATGGAGAGATCCAGCGACTGAATGCCTTGGTCCTCAGCCTGAGGGACGGCTCCATGGACAAGGTGATCCGCTCTATCCGTGTCTGACTATCCGCACGCCACGTCGGGCTTCGATGCGGCCGCTACCGTATTGTGTAGCTTGTCCCCAGTAAGCGTCGCGGCGCTCCGTTGCGGTCTCAACGGCCCGGTGTGGCGCAATGTCTGCTCAGGTGAGGAGGGGGGGCGCTTTGCTGGCGGAGGTGGAGGAGACGCGGCGGTGTCGGGAGACCGAGCGGTGTCGCCTCCACCAGGAGCGCGGAAGAAGCCCTGGCAGCGGCCCAGCAGGCCTGGCAGTCCCGAGCGGCCGAGCTCCGATCGGCTCATCACCAGCATCGGGAGGAGCTGAGCCGAACCAAGAGAGACTGCGAGAGGGAGATCCGCCGACTGGTAGGACTGATCAGATGCGCGGTGCGTGACTATGTTCCCAATTTCGTTGTATACCTGCAGTGCAATGACACCTAAGGCATTCTATTCTATTCTATTTCACAAGAAGAAAATGTCCGGTTGCTCGCTTCGCTTTTGTCACAGCAAAGGTGTTCTAGTCGATTCAAGAACAAAATTGGCCGGTTGCTCTCTTTGTTTTTGTCACAATTCTGGCAAATGAGTTTGCCCGCCTGCCTGAGCGCTCCCCGTTTGTACATCCAGACGGATGAGATCAAGCTGAAAGACAGAGCGGTTAGTGTTTTGGATGAAGCCCTGGGGCCGGCCACGTCCACCGCCTTCAGCTGCAGACTCAGGCTGCCGAGCAGCAGATCGCTGCCCTGAGGGATTCCCAAAGGGCGGGCCTAAACTACCCTGGAAGTGGGGTCAACGCCGCTACTAGCAATCCTCTTCATTGCGTAAGCCACCTCATCACACACTTGCAGTACGCATGACTTAGTTCGTTGCTGGAGGAAGGTAGCACAAAAACAGTTTTGAACTTTGAACGAGTGCTTGTGTGTGTGTGTTGCGGGGCGTTTTCAGTCTCAGGAGGATCGGGACACGCGACGGTTTCATCTGAAAATCGCTGAGCTCAGCGCAGTCATCAGGAAACTGGAGGATCGAAACGCCCTGCTTTCTGAAGAGCGCAATGAACTGGTAATTTATTGACGGCACGCTTGAAGGTTTGCGCTACGTTTGATGCGCGCCATCCAGCGAGGCACCCATTGCGCTTGCTTATTAGTTGAGCGGCGCGGCGAGTCGGTTGCCTGGTAGATGTCTTTTATTGGGAGCCAAAGCCACGATTCCGTTCAAACCGATGCAAAAGGAATGGATACGTTCTGGCCCGCGTGTTGTGCGTCTTTCACATCCCGCACTTCATGCTTGCAGCTAAAGCGACTGAGAGAAACAGAAAGCCAGTTTCTGCCACTCCTGTACAAAAACAAACGCCTGAGCAGGAAGAATGAAGAACTCTCGCTGGTGCTGTGTCGCCTTGAAAACAAAGTGCGCTTTGTCACCCAGGAGAACGAGGAGATGGCAAGCTTGGTAAGTCGACGCGGACAACGGCGGCGTGCCAACAGAGTCCACTGCATTTGTGTTCCACAGAGAAGGCCTAGTTCGCTCAATGACCTGGACCGCGGTTGCGGCCAGCAGGACGGTGAAATGGAGTTCCTTCAAGTTGTGGAGCAGCGGCACATCATCGACGACTTGTCCAAGGTCTTCAGGCAGGCGACTCGGTGCACGTACGGCAGCGCCGCGCTCGCTCGCTGTCGCCAGGAAACCTTTTCCGTCCAAAGCTTGGCCGGCGGCCGCCATCCAAAAAATTGGCCCCTTAAATTCCGACCTTTCAAGCAGGAGCATTGTGCGCACGCGTTTGAACACGCTTTAGACTTGTTTTGCCGTTTTCAGCAGCTCAAAGCTCCCGTTTTGTCAGCGCCTTTGCCACTCGCTGTGCGCTGAAAACGACGGACTTGCCCGGCTGCTCAGCCCGTCAACCATGAGCCGCGAGCGCGACGTCATTGTCCGTAGGCAGCTAGTGGCAAAATGCACCCTGTTAGAGTTGCGCTCGCTCCAACTTATTTTGCAAGAACCACACGGGAGACAAGTAAGTTCTTTTGGACACCTGCAGGTGGAGAGTCCATCCGTTGTACGAATGAAGTCTGACTCTCGGCTCCTGCACGAGCATTTTAATTAAGAGAAACAGGGTGGGTGTAAGAGTGGATTGAATAGAGGAAGCCCTTGACCTCTAGTCAAAACATAGCAAGGGGTGTTTTACGACTTTGTGTAGGAAGGGATAAGCGATAGGGATAAATAAGGGATAAATAATATTATTTATTACAGGTCGCAGTCAAAGTCAAAGCAACACAATGATACGATAAAGATAATCTGGAAAACCCTGACACACCCTGTAGTTGTCACTTTTGGAAAAGACGAGCGTCCCTCCAATCATCGCCGGTGACGTGTTTTTCAGGCTCTGGAGACAGGAGCTCATGTCAGAAATGTCATTGTGAGTCGCGTTTGTTTCTGCGCCGGAGCCGTTCGTTCCCTTTGCATCCAAAGAATCTCAAAGGCGGATTATTTGTGTCGACAGGAGAGAGATTTGCTGCTACGATACCGACGTCGAGAATCTCTGAGGAGGAACAAAGCGTGAGGTCCTGCAAGGTGAGTCTGTTTGTTTGCGGCTGCTTGGTGTTGCGCAAGATGAAATGGCCTTTTTCTCGCTATCGTTCCTCTCGTCGATTCATCGTGAGGTGTCGCTTCAGTTTGTTCAGAGAGATGTTTGCTTCCGCGCCCGCAGGTCATCGAAACATTTTACGGCTACGACGAAGACGTGTTGGTGGACTCGGACGGATCGTCCTTGTCTTTTCACACCGACAGAACCCCCGACACGGAACCCGAAGAGGTAGCCCGCCATTTCTGCCAGCGTATTGGCACCAAACATTCCTCTTCAGCCTGGAATCGGACTCGTCTTTGCGTCGCGGGTGCTTTGTCGCCGGTCTGACTGATTCTGGTACTAGTGCTGTGTTGCATTGGTGTGTGCATGAAGAGGCGGAGCTTCGCTACCGCCAGCTGACGCAAGAATATCAAGCGCTGCAACGAGCCTACGCTCTGCTAGCCCAGACCAGCGAAAGGGGACTACGACGCCGAGAAGGAGATCAAGGTGGCGCCCCTTCCCGCAACCCCCGGCCGGGTCGCAGCCTCCCCGTTCTCACCCAGCCTCGGGTGTTCTCTGGTCTGAAAGGAGGAGGAGGAGCCTCCCTCCTCCTCCTTTCAGACCAGAGAAAAGCTGATGGTAGAAATGGGTCACTATCAAAGCAGAGTAGCAGATCTGGAGTCAGCGCTGAAGCAACAAGGACAGGTAAGCTCATCAATGAGCACACCTTTTTCTCAGACAAAATAGCTACATTCTTCAGTCACTCATCCGTCTGGCATTACTGGACCAACCCCCCCCCCCCCCCCCCCCCCCGAACGTGGCTGGGAAAATGCGGAGAAAAGCAAATGTCATTTTCCAGTCAACCAAAGAATTTGTGGATGAAAATGACACAACATTCCAAAGCTGTCCACGCGTTTGTCTCTTCTAGAATGTCAAGTGGGTGGAGGAGAAGCAGCTGCTGCGTCAGAGCAATCAGCAGTTGGCCGAAAAGGTGACGGAAAGAAAGGCGCTGGGCGGAGTCGCTTGGCGTCACACCTGTCGGGAAGCCCCGCAGATGAGGTCTGACTGTCTTTTCAGGTCAGGCGGATGGAGGCGGAAGAAGCGCGTCTGAAAGAGCACATCCAGGATATCCGAGACCAAAACGAACTGCTTGAGTTCCGCATCCTGGAGCTGGAGGTGGGAAGACTCGCACAAGCGTGTTGAGGCCAGAGATGTGACGGACGGACGGACGGACGGACGGACGGATGCATGCCTCTGCCTTTCAGGAGAGGGAGTGGCGCTCCCCCGTCTTGAAGTTTCTGCAAGTCCGTTTCCCAGACGGCCTCAGCCCTTTGCAGATCTACTGCGAGGCCGAGGGCGTGAGCGTACGTAAGGCGTCCCTCGCAACCCTAACCTTAACCCGAGGTCCCAGAACACCTTACATTGCTCCTTGCGCCTTTCCCCCGGACATCGTCATCAGTGATCTGATGAAGAAGCTGGACATCCTGGGCTATAACGCCGTAAGTGTATGTCGAACTCCTTATGTTCGCACTCCACGAGACTCGGCGGCTCAAATGTGACTTTTGGAAGGCTTTGCGCTGAAAGAAGCTTGTTGACGCTGTGCCTTTGGGCTCTTGCAGAATCTCACCAACGAGGAGCAGGTGGTCGTGATTCACGCCAGGACCCTTCTCACCCTAGCCGAGAAGGTAACGCGCACGTCCACGCACGCTCTCGCATTCTGCTTATGTGACAGCAGCCTTTCCTCAGTGGTTAGAATACATCAAAGTGACCAAGTCAGCACTTCAACAGAAGATGTTGGACATTGAAAGTGAGAAGGTAGACAGACACGCGACATCAGCCAAGGGGAACTCCGGCAATGTGCCCCAACAATTCTGACCTTGAGCTGTGCTAGGATATGTTCTGCAAGCAGAAGGGCTACCTGGATGAAGAGTTGGACTTCAGGAAGTGTTCCATGGACCAGGCTCATAAGGTAAGCCGCCCTCAAATCTCCCGCCGGACCACTGATGGACGAGGATTGCGGCCCAGAGGATCCTGGAGCTGGAGGCCATGTTGTACGAGGCGCTACCGCAGCGGGACTGCCCCGCCACGGACGGCGAAAAAGCCAGCCACGCTGGCGTGAATGACGTGCTGACGGCGGATCAGAGAGAAGAGCTTAGGAGCGCCGTGGACCAATGGAAGCGAGCCCTGATGTGCGAGTTGAGGGAGCGCGACGCTTGCATCCTCCAAGAGAGAATGGATCTGCTGCACAGCGCGCAACAGGTAAGGGCCCAAAGCCAGCCCGGCACTTACTTGCACGCTTACTGGCTTTTGAATGCCACTTTCCATTTGTCCGTCCTAGAGGAACAAAGAGCTGAAAGAATTCATCGAAGCTCAGAAGAGACAAATCAAACAATTGGAGGAGAAGTTTCTGTTTCTCTTTCTATTCTTCTCCTTGGCCTTCATTCTGTGGCCCTAACACCAGCTGGTGAGTGAGCTCCAGCGGCACCGCACTCGACACCTCCGATACACTGCCAGCCGGTCTCAGACGTTGGCAGACGCTCCGATGCCAACGTATACCCCCCGCCACGGTGACAGAGGCACCGCGTCACACCGGCGCTCATCCAATCAGAAGGCAGGAAAAGCAAATTCACATGCAGGGCACTTTTGAACCAGAAGAGAGCGCCACAAAAAACGGTTGTTGCCCCAAACGCGCACTAAAAAGGGTCAGAATAACAAGAGTCCCACTGGCCAGCCGGGGCCACCCGTCCAGCTGTTTCTTCAGGGGGGAAAAAAATTGGAGTCACCGGTGAGTACATTTTGCATTTAGCTCTGCTTTTCTGCTTCTGTCTTCAAGTGTGTGGCATCCTGCGATCAAAGATTCAGCCAACCCCAAAGCGGTTGACCTCAACGTCCCACCACCATGCCTACCAGAGCAGGTGACGTGATGCTTTGGACATCCTTCCGTCTCAGATGCCCAAAAGTACTCTTTGCCACATCTGCGGCAATACGGTGTCTTTTCAAAGGTGCAAATAAATCCAGCGTGGGCGGAACACGCACGTCTTCGGTTTTTCCCGCTTTGTTTGTGTGACAGCTGTTGTGAAAATTTTATACAAATAAAGTTGTATAGTACAGGTTTGGCCAAGCCGCAACTCCCGAACCGCATGCGGCTCTTTTATGTTCATATCAACATTTGTGTGTGTGTGTGTGTGTGTGGGGGGGGGGGGGGGGGGGTTGTGCGTGTTGGCTTCACTTGAGTTCAATTTGGTATTTTGGTCAAAAGCGCATGTGGTGAAATTCCACAAAGTAGGATGGGCAAACACATTTCTTTAAACTATGAGTGTCAATTGGGCTCTCGAAATGGCAGGGAAAAGATGCACAGCAAAACGAAAATACGTCGATGAACACAGGACGTTTTAATCAGAGTGGGAAAGTTTCTATTTTTTGTTGAACGTGATGGCAAACCATTCTGCCTGATATGTCAGACCTCAGCGCATTTCAAAGATTCAAATCTTCAGCGCCATGCACTTCAGCTCACTCCATGCTAACATTGATCAGGCGTCGAACCCGCATCATCATGCTTAAGAGGTGGCCATGCTAACCAGTGCGCCATTATGTCAACGCATAATAACTAAGTCTACTGGTCAAAACAGCGGTTACTATATGACGTCGCTACGTCGTGGTCACGTGACGCAGACAAGACGTCAATGGACGTGGGCAGAGTTAACTTGTTTAAAAGGGAATAGGCAGAAGAAATATTTAATTTATTTAAATCTATTTTGAGTGCACACCATTATGCCAATGCATAACAACTGTAAATCTACTAAACAAAACAGCGGTTGCTATATGACATCTGCCACGTCGTGGTCACGTGACATACGTGACGTCGATGGGCGTAACTTTCGCCGGAATTCAAATCCGCGGGGAGAGTTAACTTGTTTAAAAGAGAGTGGGCAGAAGAATTATTTAATTTATTTAAATCTATTTGGTGTGTGCGCCATTATGTCAATGCATAACAACTGTAAGTCTACTAAACAAAACAGCGGTTGCTATATGACGTCTGCCACGTCGTGGTCACGTGACGCGGACGTGACGTCGACGCCTACTTTACATCCCACCGATCACAGGACCCCTCGGCTGCATAACCGTGCCCCCTTCCCAACCAATCGGATTTGCTATACGCAAAAACGACGCCAATGGAAAGAGCTTCCGCCCAAATTTAAATCCGTGGGCGTGGCTCGCAGCAGGAAGTAGGAAAATGGCGGCGATGTTGACAAAGACACAGCGGATGGTAACATACGACTAACAAGAGAAATATTTTTATTTTCTGCTTGCAACTGGACCGTCCAGAGCGTACACGGTAAGTACAACTCATCGTTTTTAAAAAGAAGTACTTTTGTTGCCCTGAAAAGCGAGTGAGCGTGGCGTTTGTGGGGGACGTCGAATTTCGACGATTCTTTCTGGTCAACGGTTGTAAATGATTGTGTTGATTAAAAAAGAAAACTTGATGTAACTCTACTTTTAACTGCCGTTTCAGATAGATTTGGAATTGCATCACATCCAATTTTGCCTAGAGCGTACACGGTAAGTAACACTCGTTGTGTTTAAGGAGATTTACGTTTGTAATAGCAGAAGTGTAGCCGCGTTGCGTTGTACGTGTGAATGTTGGTCCGGGCGAAATGTTAATGTTTAATTTCATTCCTTTAGGTTCCACGGTGTTTGTTGGCTGCAAGTTTTCCACTGCAAGAAGAGGCTCATATCATTGACCAGGAGCGAGCTACAATGGTGAGTAGCCATAACATTTATGTTAAACACTTCCTATTTCATGTCTAACAGTACTTGATTTAACAAATAACCATAAATAAATACAGTGTGGGCACTGAAGTTAACATATGTGATTATACTGCCTAATCTGTCACCGAGTAGATTGTTGCAAAGTAATATAAGATCCAAAGTTGTAATTCAGAATAGTTTTCAAAAGAAGGCCATTAGAATTATATACAAGTCTGATTACCCTGAACAAGCTATTAATTAAATCACAAATTCTTCAATTCAAAGATTTGGTAGATTATCAGACAAATAATGTCTAACAGTAATTGATTTAACACATCACGATAAGTAGATTGAGTGTGGGCACTCTCAAGTTAACATATGTGATTATACTGCCTAATCTGTTACAGAGTATGTTGTTGCCAAGTAATGTAGAATAGATCCAAAGTAGTAATCCAGAATAGTTTTGAAGAGGCCATTAGAATGATAAACAAATCTGATTACCTTGAACATAATAACAAGCTAAGTGTTTAATATGTCCTATGAAGTCAAAATTGGGCACCATCATGTGGTGAAATTTGGAATTGCATCACATCCAATTTTGCCTGGGAACAAACAGATTACATAAATCTTAGTTTTGAATAAGCCACTCCTTCTCAAACAAGTAAACTCTGCCCATTTTGCGCAGTAGATGTTCTGTTAATATCTAGTATTTATACAAAGTCATAATTTAAATTGCTTTCAACCTTCATTCATCGGTTCAACCAACATTACTCGCTCTTATTACCAACTTGTATTGATTTAACTAAGCGTTTAATACTTCCTATCAGGTCTCAAATCGAGATTTGGCAAAATACAATTTCAGCAAATCCAATTTTGCCAGGGAACAAAAATAGATTAAATAAACTAAATAAGTCCTCTTCCCATTAAATAAATCAGAAAAGTCTGTCTTGTAACCAGTCCTCTTCAAACAAGTAAAGTCTGCCCATTTTGTGCCGTAGATTTTGTGTCTATGCCTAGTATTTAAACAAAATCATAATTTAAACGACTTCTTTCCTTCATTCACTTTGGAAATTTGGAATTGCAGCAAATCGAATTTTGGCAGGGAACAAAAATAGATCAATTAAACTAAATAAGTCTTCTTCCCATTAAATAAATTAAAAAAGTCTGTCTTGTAACCAGTCCTTTTCAAACAAGTAAAGTCTGCCCATTTTGTGCCGTCGATTTTGTGTTAATGCCTAGTATTTATACAAAATCATAATTTAAAGGACTTCATTCCTTCATTCACTTTGGAAATTTGGAATTGCAGCACATCAAATTTTGCCTGGGAAGAAAAGTAGATTAAATAAATTTAATAAGTCTTACTACTTCCCATTAAATAAATTAAATACGTCTTACTTGTTCCCACTCCTTTTCAAAACAGTAGTTTAAAACGAGGGCCCTTCACTCAATCTTTAACCTCAACCCCGCACGTTGTGTTGTATCTGTGAATGTTGGTTGTGGCCAAATGATAGTTTTCTTTCATTCGTTTAGGTTCCAAGAAAACTTGATGTAACTCTACTTTTAACTGCCGTTTCAGATAAGCGGGTATTACGTCGCAGTCAAATGCCGCGGATATGACGTAATTGCCCGAACCTCCGCCAAAATTCAAATCTGTTGGCGCGATGGCCGTGAGCCACTGAGCAGCGACGATTATCAACAGAAATATCTTTATTTTCTGCTTGCAACTGGACCGTCTAGAGCGTACACGGTAAGTAACACTCATTGTGTTTAAGGAGATTTACGTTTGTAATAGCAGAAGTGTAGCCGCGTTGCGTTGTACGTGTGAAAATTGGTCGAGGCGAAATGTTAATGTTTAATTTCATTCCTTTAGGTTCCACGGTGTTTGTTGGCTGCAAGTTTTCCACTGCAAGAAGAGGCTCGTATCATTGACCAGGAGCGAGCTACAATGGTGAGTAGCCATAACATTTATGTTAAACACTTCCTATTTCATGTCTAACAGTACTTGATTTAACAAATAACCATAAATAAATACAGTGTGGGCACTGAAGTTAACATATGTGATTATACTGCCTAATCTGTCACGGAGTAGATTGTTGCAAAGTAATATAAGATCCAAAGTTGTAATTCAGAATAGTTTTCAAAAGAAGGCCATTAGAATTATATACAAGTCTGATTACCCTGAACAAGCTATTAATTAAATCACAAATTCTTCAATTCAAAGATTTGGTAGATTATCAGACAAATAATGTCTAACAGTAATTGATTTAACACATCACGATAAGTAGATTGAGTGTGGGCACTCTCAAGTTAACATATGTGATTATACTGCCTAATCTGTTACAGAGTATGTTGTTGCCAAGTAATGTAGAATAGATCCAAAGTAGTAATCCAGAATAGTTTTGAAGAGGCCATTAGAATGATAAACAAATCTGATTACCTTGAACATAATAACAAGCTAAGTGTTTAATATGTCCTATGAAGTCAAAATTGGGCACCATCATGTGGTGAAATTTGGAATTGCATCACATCCAATTTTGCCTGGGAACAAACAGATTACATAAATCTTAGTTTTGAATAAGCCACTCCTTCTCAAACAAGTAAACTCTGCCCATTTTGCGCAGTAGATGTTCTGTTAATATCTAGTATTTATACAAAGTCATAATTTAAATTGCTTTCAACCTTCATTCATCGGTTCAACCAACATTACTCGCTCTTATTACCAACTTGTATTGATTTAACTAAGCGTTTAATACTTCCTATCAGGTCTCAAATCGAGATTTGGCAAAATACAATTTCAGCAAATCCAATTTTGCCAGGGAACAAAAATAGATTAAATAAACTAAATAAGTCCTCTTCCCATTAAATAAATCAGAAAAGTCTGTCTTGTAACCAGTCCTCTTCAAACAAGTAAAGTCTGCCCATTTTGTGCCGTAGATTTTGTGTCTATGCCTAGTATTTAAACAAAATCATAATTTAAACGACTTCTTTCCTTCATTCACTTTGGAAATTTGGAATTGCAGCAAATCGAATTTTGGCAGGGAACAAAAATAGATCAATTAAACTAAATAAGTCTTCTTCCCATTAAATAAATTAAAAAAGTCTGTCTTGTAACCAGTCCTTTTCAAACAAGTAAAGTCTGCCCATTTTGTGCCGTCGATTTTGTGTTAATGCCTAGTATTTATACAAAATCATAATTTAAAGGACTTCATTCCTTCATTCACTTTGGAAATTTGGAATTGCAGCACATCAAATTTTGCCTGGGAAGAAAAGTAGATTAAATAAATTTAATAAGTCTTACTACTTCCCATTAAATAAATTAAATACGTCTTACTTGTTCCCACTCCTTTACAAAAAAGTAGTTTAAAACGAGGTCCCTTCACTCAACCTTTAACCCTATTTATTCACCTTCTAGGCTAAGTGTTAAAGGCTAAGTGTTAAAGGCTAAGTGTTAAAGGCTAAGTGTTAGAGGCTAAGTGCCAGAGGCTAGGCGCCAGAGGCGAGTTTTTGTGGGCTGAAGTTTTAGTGGGGTTAGTGTGAATACAATCCAAAAGAATACAACAGAATACAATACAATAGAATATAATACATAGATTAAATTCAATAGCTCTTACTACTTCCCATTAAATAAATTAAATACGTCTTACTTGTTCCCAATCCTTTTCAAAAAAGTAGTTTAAAACGAGGGCCCTTCACTCAACCTTTAACCTCAACCCCGCACGTCACATTGTGTTGTATCTGTGAATGTTGGTTGTGGCCAAATGATAGTTTTCTTTCATTCGTTTAGGTTCCACGGTGTTTGTTGGCTATGTTTTCCACTGTCAGAAGGATGAAAATACAAAGTACAACGCTTGGACGTGGGCGAAGACGTCACCGGTGAGTCCTTCCTTCCTATTTATTTACCTTCTAGATGCTAGAGGCTAAGTGTTAGAGGCTAAGTGTTAGAGGCTAAGTGTTAAACACAATACGAACAACACAACGATACTGCACTGAACAACACGATACCGCACTGAGAAACACGATACCGCACTGAACAACACGATACCGCACTGAACAACACCATGCCGCACTGAACACCATGCCACACTGAACAACACCATCCCGCACTGAACAACACCATGCCGCACTAAACAACACCATGCCGCACTGAACAACACCATGCCTCACTGAACGACACCATGCCGCACTGAAAGACACCATGCCGCACTGAACGACACCATGCCGCACTGAAAGACACCATCCCGCACAGAACACCATGCCGCACTGAACAACACCATCCTGCACTGAACAACACCATCCCGCACTGAACAACACCATGCCGCACTGAACAACATTATGCCGCACTGAACATTATGCCGCACTGAACAACACCATGCCGCACTGAACAACACCATGCCGCACTGAACAACATTATGCCGCACTGAACAACACCATGCCGCACTGAACAACACCATGCCGCACTGAACAACACCATGCCGCACTGAACAACATTATGCCGCACTGAACAACACCATGCCGCACTGAACAACACCATCCTGCACTGAACAACACCATTCCGCATTGAACACCATGCCGCACTGAACAACACCATCCCGCACTGAACAACACCATCCCGCACTGAACAACACCATGCCGCACTGAACAACATTATGCCGCACTGAACAACATTATGCCGCACTGAACAACACCATGCCGCACTGAACAACACCATGCCGCACTGAACAACACCATGCCGCACTGAACAACATTATAACGCACTGAACAACACCATCCCGCACTGAACAACACCATGCCGCACTAAACAACATTATGCCGAAATGAACAACATTATGCCGAAATGAACAACACCATGCCGCACTGAACAACACCATGCCGCACTGAACAACACCATCCTGCACTGAACAACACCATCCCGCACTGAACAACACCATGCCGCACTGAACAACACCATGCCGCACTGAACAACACCATGCCGCAATGAACAACACCATCCCGCACTGAACAACATTATGCCGCACTGAACAACATTATGCCGCACTGAACAACATTATGCCGCACTGAACAACACCATGCCGCACTGAACAACACCATCCTGCACTGAACAACACCATCCCGCACTGAACAACACCATGCCGCACTGAACAACATTATGGCGCACTGAACAACATTATGCCGCACTGAACAACACCATGCCGCACTGAACAACACCATGCCGCACTGAACAACACCATGCCGCAATGAACAACACCATCCCGCACTGAACAACACCATGCCGCACTGAGCAACACCATGCCGCACTGAACAACACCATCCTGCACTGAACAACACCATGCCGCACTGAACAACACCATTGCGCACTGAACAACACCATGCCGCACTGAACAACATTACGCTGCACTGAACAACACCATGCCGCACTGAACAACACCATGCCGCACTGAACAACACCATGCCGCATTGAACAACACCATGCCGCATTGAACAACACCATGCCGCACTGAACAACACCATCCTGCACTGAACAACACCATGCCGCATTGAACAACACCATGCCGCACTGAACAACACCATCCTGCACTGAACAACACCATCCCGCACTGAACAACACTATCCCGCATTGAACAACACCATCCTGCACTGAACAACACCATGCCGCACTGAACAACACCATGCCGCACTGAACAACACCATTCCGCACTGAACAACACCATGCCGCACTGAACAACACCATCCTGCACTGAACAACACCATCCCGCACTGAACAACACCATGCCGCATTGAACAACACCATCCTGCACTGAACAACACCATCCTGCACTGAACAACACCATGCCGCACTGAACAACACCATGCCGCACTGAACAACACCATGCCGCACTGAACAACACCATGCCGCACTGAACAACATTATGCCGCACTGAACAACATTTTGTCGCACTGAACAACACCATGCCGCACTGAACAACACCATGCCGCACTGAACAACATTATGCCGCACTGAAAAACACCATGCCGCACTGAACAACACCATGCCGCATTGAACAACACCATGCCGCACTGAACAACACCATGCTGCAGTGAACAACACCATGCCGCACTGAACAACACGATCCTGCATTGAACAACACCATGCCGCACTGAACAACACCATCCTGCACTGAACAACACCATCCTGCACTGAACAACACCACCCCGCACTGAACAACACGATCCCGCATTGAACACCATCCCGCACTGAACAACACCATGCCGCACTGAACAACACCATTCCGCACTGAACAACACCATGCCGCACTGAACAACACCATGCCGCACTGAACAACACCATGCCGCACTGAACAACACCATGCCGCACTGAACAACATTATGCCGCACTGAACAACACCATGCCGCACTGAACAACACCATCCCGCACTGAACAACACCATGCCGCATTGAACAACACCATGCCGCACTGAACAACACCATCCTGCACTGAACAACACCATCCCGCACTAAACAACACCATGCCGCACTGAACAACATTATGGCGCACTGGACCACATTATGCCGCACTGAACAACACCATGCCGCACTGAACAACACCATGCCGCACTGAACAACACCATGCCGCACTGAACAACACCATGCCGCACTGAACAACATTATGCCGCACTGAACAACACCACGCCGCACTGAACAACACCATGCCGCACTAAACAACACGATCCCGCATTGAACAACACCATCCTGCACTGAACAACACCATGCCGCACTGAACAACACCATGCCGCACTGAACAACACCATTCCGCACTGAACAACACCATGCCGCACTGAACGACACCATCCTGCACTGAACAACACCATCCCGCACTGAACAACACCATGCCGCATTAAACAACACCATGCCGCACTGAACAACACCATCCTGCACTGAACAACACCATGCCGCACTGAACAACACCATGCCGCACTGAACAACACCATGCCGCACTGAACAACATTATGCCGCACTGAACAACATTATGCCGCACTAAACAACATTATGTCGCACTAAACAACACCATGCCGCACTGAACAACACCATGCTGCACTGAACAACATTATGCCGCACTGAACAACACGATCCCGCATTGAACAACACCATCCCGCAGTGAACAACACCATGCCGCATTGAACAACACCATGCCGCACTGAACAACACCATGCTGCACTGAACAACATTATGCTGCACTGAACAACACGATCCTGCATTGAACAACACCATGCCGCACTGAACAACACCATCCTGCACTGAACAACACCATGCCGCACTGAACAACACCATGCCGCACTGAACAACATTATGCCGCACTGAAAAACACCATGCCGCACTGAACAACACCATCCCGCACTGAACAACACCATGCCGCATTGAACAACACCATGCCGCACTGAACAACACCATGCTGCACTGAACAACATTATGCTGCACTGAACAACACGATCCTGCATTGAACAACACCATGCCGCACTGAACAACACCATCCTGCACTGAACAACACCATCCTGCACTGAACAACACCACCCCGCACTGAACAACACGATCCCGCATTGAACAACACCATCCCGCACTGAACAACACCATGCCGCACTGAACAACACCATTCCGCACTGAACAACACCATGCCGCACTGAACAATACCATGCCGCACTGAACAACACCATGCCGCACTGAACAACACCATGCCGCACTGAACAACATTATGCCGCACTGAACAACACCATGCCGCACTGAACAACACCATCCCGCACTGAACAACACCATGCCGCATTGAACAACACCATGCCGCACTGAACAACACCATCCCGCACTGAACAACACCATCCCGCACTAAACAACACCATGCCGCACTGAACAACATTATGGCGCACTGGACAACATTATGCCGCACTGAACAACACCATGCCGCACTGAACAACACCATGCCGCACTGAACAACACCATGCCGCACTGAACAACACCATGCCGCACTGAACAACATTATGCCGCACTGAACAACACCATGCCGCACTGAACAACACCATGCCGCACTGAACAACACGATCCCGCATTGAACAACACCATCCTGCACTGAACAACACCATGCCGCACTGAACAACACCATGCCGCACTGAACAACACCATTCCGCACTGAACAACACCATGCCGCACTGAACAACACCATCCTGCACTGAACAACACCATCCCGCACTGAACAACACCATGCCGCATTGAACAACACCATGCCGCACTGAACAACACCATCCTGCACTGAACAACACCATGCCCCACTGAACAACACCATGCCGCACTGAACAACACCATGCCGCACTGAACAACATTATGCCGCACTGAACAACATTATGCCGCACTAAACAACATTATGTCGCACTGAACAACACCATGCCGCACTGAACAACACCATGCTGCACTGAACAACATTATGCCGCACTGAACAACACGATCCCGCATTGAACAACACCATCCCGCAGTGAACAACACCATGCCGCATTGAACAACACCATGCCGCACTGAACAACACCATGCTGCACTGAACAACATTATGCTGCACTGAACAACACGATCCTGCATTGAACAACACCATGCCGCACTGAACAACACCATCCTGCACTGAACAACACCATCCTGCACTGAACAACACCATGCCGCACTGAACAACATTATGCCGCACTGAACAACACCATGCCGCACTGAACAACACCATGCCGCACTGAACAACACCATGCCGCACTGAACAACACCATGCCGCACTGAACAACACCATCCCGCACTGAACAACACCATGCCGCATTGAACAACACCATGCCGCACTGAACAACACCATCCCGCACTGAACAACACCACCCCGCACTGAACAACACGATCCCGCATTGAACAACACCATCCCGGACTGAACAACACCATGCCGCACTGAACAACACCATTCCGCACTGAACAACACCATGCCGCACTGAACAACACCATGCCGCACTGAACAACACCATGCCGCACTGAACAACACCATGCCGCACTGAACAACATTATGCCGCACTGAACAACACCATGCCGCACTGAACAACACCATCCCGCACTGAACAACACCATGCCGCATTGAACAACACCATGCCGCACTGAACAACACCATCCTGCACTGAACAACACCATCCCGCACTGAACAACACCATGCCGCACTGAACAACATTATGGCGCACTGAACAACATTATGCCGCACTGAACAACACCATGCCGCACTGAACAACACCATGCCGCACTGAACAACACCATGCCGCACTGAACAACATTATGCCGCACTGAACAACATTATGCCGCACTGAACAACACCATGCCGCACTGAACAACACCATGCCGCACTGAACAACACCATGCCGCACTGAACAACACGACGTCGCACTGAACAACACGACGCCGCACTGAACAACACGACGCCGCACAGAACAACACGACGCCGCACAGAATAACACAATACCGCACAAACAGTTTTAGATAATATTACGTCGCAGTCATGTGACGCGGACATGACGTCAATAGGCGGAACTCACGGCAAAATTATAATCCGTGGGCGTGGCTTGCAACAGGAAGTAGGAAAGCGGCAGTTCTGGCAAACAAGACACAGCGGTTAGTAACACGATGACTAACAAGGCAAATATTTTTGTTTTCAGCTTGCAACTTGACCGTCTAGAGCGTACAAGGTAATTACAACTGTTTTTTTTTAGCCCTGAAAAGCGAGGGAGTGTGGCGTTTGGGAGGAATGTCGAACTCGGCGTCTGCTTCCAGCCACAGACGCCAAATTTCGACGATTATTTCGACTGGTCAACGGTTGTAAATTATTGCGTTGACTAAAAACTTTATTTAACTCTACTCTTAACTTTGCCGTTTCAGATATGCGGGTATTACACCGCGGAAATGACGTCAATAGGCTGAACTCTCGCCAAAATTCAAATCTGTGGGCGCAATGGCCTTGAGCGAGACACCGGATACAAACACGACGATTATCAACAGAAATATCTTTATTTTCCGCTTGCAAGTGGACCGTCTAGAGCGTACACGGTAAGTACAACTCATTGTGTTTAAAAAGATTTACGTTTGTGTAGTTTGCGTTGCGTTGTATCTGTGAATGTTGGTTGAGGCTAAATGTTAATGTTTAATTTCATTCCTTTAGGTTCCACGGTGTTTGTTGGCTGTATGTTTTCCACTGCAAGAAGAGGCTCGTATCATTGACCAGCAGGAGCTACAATGGTGAGTACCCCTTTCGTCTTCCATTTATGTTAAACACTTCCTATTTCATGTCTAACAGTACTCGATTTAACAAATAACCATAAATAAATACAGTGTGGGCAGTCACGTTAACATATGTGATTATCCTGCCTAATATGTTTATCACAAATATGTCACTAATCACTAATATGTTTATTTGTTTATCACAACACCTTTGGACCTTCAGCAATCGATTATTTACCTTCATCTACATAGAGACAGAACGATGGTGTCTTAAACATCTCATTCATTTCACCAAATAACTTCACGCAGGTGGATAACGGCCGTCTCGGTCACGCTATGTTGCGTGATGCAGTTTTGAAGAACCAAATGCATTTATTCAATGAATAAGTCAAGCTAGTTCTATGTTTATGATGTTGTAAGTTACGGTACCGATTGAAGTTGAGTTCGAAGCCAGTGGAAAACAGCGCTGCGTTTGTGCTCTCCAGGTACAAATGTTGTGATCTCTGACTGACGACCGGGCGAGACTCGAGTAAGAGATGTCCAAACGAGCTCCGGCAGGGCGGGCCAAGGTGGAGCGAACGGACGCCCTTCAGGCCGCCAATGACGAGCTGAGAACCAAACTGATGGACGTCCAGTTAGAACTTCAGCAGGAGAAGAACAAGGTGAAAACCTCAACAGACAGACACTGCCTGCCTCCCTGCCTGCCTCCCTGCCTGCCTCCCTGCCTGCCTCCCTCCCTCCCAGTTTTCCCGATGTAGATTAGACATGCGTGTGCCATGACTGTGTCAGCCTACATCAACAAATGCACCGAGGACGTCAGCACCACTAAGAATATCATCACCCGGGGAAACCAACGACCCTGGATGACTGAGGAGGTACGTCAAACGCTACGAGCGCGGAACTCTGCCTTCAAGTCTGGCGACAAGGAGACACTGAGGACAGCGAGAGCCAACTTGAACCGTGCCATCAGGATAGCGAAGCGAGACCGCAGTCGAAAATTTCAGGATCGTTTCCACGACGTCAAAAACATCAGGAGTATGTGGCAAGGCATACGGGCGATTACAGACTACAACTCACCCTCCCCACCCCCGGTGGGTGTAGTTGATGCTGACTTTCTAAATGGTCTAAATAACTTCTTTGGGAGGTTCGAGGCACTAAACGGCACTCCAGCAGTTAAAACTGTCCCCCATCAGGAAGAGGAGGTACTCTGCCTTGACTCCGCCGATGTGTTGAAGACCCTGAGGAGAGTCAACCCCTGTAAGGCCCCTGGCCCCGACAACATTCCTGGGCGTGTGTTCAGGGAATGTGCAAGTCATCTGGCTGGGGTCATCACAGACATTTTTAACACCTCGCTGGGCCAAGCCACAGTGCCGGCGTGCTTTAAGACTGCCTCCATCATTCCGGTGCCGAAGAAACCTCAAATCACCTCATTTAATGATTACCGGCCTGTTGCACTGACTCCGGTTATGATGAAGTGCTTCGAAAGGCTGCTTAAAGGTCACATCGTTTCCAGACTCCCCCTATTATTTGACCCGTTCCAGTTTGCCGACCGGCAAAACCGCTCCACTCAGGACGCCATCTCCTCCGTTCTTCACCTGAGCCTGGCTCACCTGGAGGAGAAGAACACCCATGTGCGGAGGCTGTTCCTGGACTTCAGCTCAGCGTTTAACACCATCATCCCACAGCATCTGGTAGGAAAATTGGAACACCTGGGCTTCAACACCCCCCTTCGCAACTGGCTGCTAGACTTCCTCACCAACAGACCTCAGTCAGTCCGGGTCGGACAGAACACCTCTGATGTCATCACCCTCAGCACAGGCTCCCTTCAGGGCTGCGTCCTGAGCCCCCTGCTGTGCACCCTGATGACACACGACTGCGTCCTCAGGTTCACCACCAATCACATCGTGAAGTCAGCAGACGACACAACGGTGGTGGGGCTCATCAGAGACAACAACGACCTGGACTACAGAGAGGAGGTGGAGCAGCTGGTGGGCTGGTGCAGAGAAAACAGCCTGATCCTGAATGAGGAGAAGATGAAGGAGATCATCGTCGACTTCAGGAAAAAACAGCCTCACCACGCTCCACTGATCATCAACAGCTCAGCTGTGGAGGTGGTCAGCACCACCAAATTCCTGGGGGTCCACATCACAGAAGACCTCACCTGGACTATGAACACTACGGCACTGGTCAAGAGGGCACAGAAGCGCTTGTACTTCCTGCGGAGGATGAGGAGAGCCCACCTGCCCCCACCCATCATGAGGACGTTCTACAGGAGCACCATAGAGAGCATTCTGACAAGCTGTCTCTCTGTGTGGTGTGGAGGCTGCACCGCCTCCGATTGGAAGAACGTGAGGAGAGTGGTGAGGACAGCAGAGAGGATCATAGGGGCTCCTCTTCCCTCCATTCAGGACATTTCATCTCAGCGCTGCATGTCCCGTGCCCGTAACATCATCAATGACCCATCACACCCCCACCATGGACTGTTCTCCCTGCTGCCCTCTGGGAAGAGGTTTGCAGCATCCGCTGCAGGTCCACCAGGTTCTGCAACAGCTTTTTCCCTGCTGTCATCAGACTGTTGAACACTAGAACTGTTGAGCTCTAAACTGAACTCTGCATCACACATTCACAGAACTGTACTTTATGACACTACGGACCTCTATCTTGCACTATCTCGCACTACCAACTTTACTGAACTTGTATAAACCCTTTAAATAGAAGTTTAATACATGGTTTAGCATTCCTCTGCACACTCTTGAATACTGTTTTGCCTACTTGCACTATTGCATAATTATCACTGCTGCACTTTATACTTATTTTTAATATATATATATATATATATATATAGTATATATGTATATATATATATTTTCATAGGATATGTTACTTCTATTCAACTGCAATATCACTACTTTGTTGTAAGACGTATGCAACGGAATTTCGTTTTGTATGCACCATGTGCAGACAAGATGACAATAAAGTTTGTCTAAGTCTAAGTCATGTCAGGTCAGCTGTCTGGAGAGAGAGAGAAGTCAGGACCTGCGGGCGGAGCACCACCGTGCCACCGCCGCCATGACGGAACTCAAAAGCAAACTCCATGAGGAGAAGCAGAAAGAGTTAGCCATTACCAGGGAGACATTACTGCGGCAGCATGAAATGGAGCTGATGAGAGTGATCAAAATCAAAGATGGAGAGATCCAGCGACTGAATGCCTTGGTCCTCAGCCTGAGGGACGGCTCCATGGACAAGGTGATCCGCTCTATCCGTGTCTGACTATCCGCACGCCACGTCGGGCTTCGATGCGGCCGCTACCGTATTGTGTAGCTTGTCCCCAGTAAGCGTCGCGGCGCTCCGTTGCGGTCTCAACGGCCCGGTGTGGCGCAATGTCTGCTCAGGTGAGGAGGGGGGGCGCTTTGCTGGCGGAGGTGGAGGAGACGCGGCGGTGTCGGGAGACCGAGCGGTGTCGCCTCCACCAGGAGCGCGGAAGAAGCCCTGGCAGCGGCCCAGCAGGCCTGGCAGTCCCGAGCGGCCGAGCTCCGATCGGCTCATCACCAGCATCGGGAGGAGCTGAGCCGAACCAAGAGAGACTGCGAGAGGGAGATCCGCCGACTGGTAGGACTGATCAGATGCGCGGTGCGTGACTATGTTCCCAATTTCGTTGTATACCTGCAGTGCAATGACACCTAAGGCATTCTATTCTATTCTATTTCACAAGAAGAAAATGTCCGGTTGCTCGCTTCGCTTTTGTCACAGCAAAGGTGTTCTAGTCGATTCAAGAACAAAATTGGCCGGTTGCTCTCTTTGTTTTTGTCACAATTCTGGCAAATGAGTTTGCCCGCCTGCCTGAGCGCTCCCCGTTTGTACATCCAGACGGATGAGATCATGCTGAAAGACAGAGCGGTTAGTGTTTTGGATGAAGCCCTGGGGCCGGCCACGTCCACCGCCTTCAGCTGCAGACTCAGGCTGCCGAGCAGCAGATCGCTGCCCTGAGGGATTCCCAAAGGGCGGGCCTAAACTACCCTGGAAGTGGGGTCAACGCCGCTACTAGCAATCCTCTTCATTGCGTAAGCCACCTCATCACACACTTGCAGTACGCATGACTTAGTTCGTTGCTGGAGGAAGGTAGCACAAAAACAGTTTTGAACTTTGAACGAGTGCTTGTGTGTGTGTGTTGCGGGGCGTTTTCAGTCTCAGGAGGATCGGGACACGCGACGGTTTCATCTGAAAATCGCTGAGCTCAGCGCAGTCATCAGGAAACTGGAGGATCGAAACGCCCTGCTTTCTGAAGAGCGCAATGAACTGGTAATTTATTGACGGCACGCTTGAAGGTTTGCGCTACGTTTGATGCGCGCCATCCAGCGAGGCACCCATTGCGCTTGCTTATTAGTTGAGCGGCGCGGCGAGTCGGTTGCCTGGTAGATGTCTTTTATTGGGAGCCAAAGCCACGATTCCGTTCAAACCGATGCAAAAGGAATGGATACGTTCTGGCCCGCGTGTTGTGCGTCTTTCACATCCCGCACTTCATGCTTGCAGCTAAAGCGACTGAGAGAAACAGAAAGCCAGTTTCTGCCACTCCTGTACAAAAACAAACGCCTGAGCAGGAAGAATGAAGAACTCTCGCTGGTGCTGTGTCGCCTTGAAAACAAAGTGCGCTTTGTCACCCAGGAGAACGAGGAGATGGCAAGCTTGGTAAGTCGACGCGGACAACGGCGGCGTGCCAACAGAGTCCACTGCATTTGTGTTCCACAGAGAAGGCCTAGTTCGCTCAATGACCTGGACCGCGGTTGCGGCCAGCAGGACGGTGAAATGGAGTTCCTTCAAGTTGTGGAGCAGCGGCACATCATCGACGACTTGTCCAAGGTCTTCAGGCAGGCGACTCGGTGCACGTACGGCAGCGCCGCGCTCGCTCGCTGTCGCCAGGAAACCTTTTCCGTCCAAAGCTTGGCCGGCGGCCGCCATCCAAAAAATTGGCCCCTTAAATTCCGACCTTTCAAGCAGGAGCATTGTGCGCACGCGTTTGAACACGCTTTAGACTTGTTTTGCCGTTTTCAGCAGCTCAAAGCTCCCGTTTTGTCAGCGCCTTTGCCACTCGCTGTGCGCTGAAAACGACGGACTTGCCCGGCTGCTCAGCCCGTCAACCATGAGCCGCGAGCGCGACGTCATTGTCCGTAGGCAGCTAGTGGCAAAATGCACCCTGTTAGAGTTGCGCTCGCTCCAACTTATTTTGTAAGAACCACACGGGAGACAAGTAAGTTCTTTTGGACACCTGCAGGTGGAGAGTCCATCCGTTGTACGAATGAAGTCTGACTCTCGGCTCCTGCACGAGCATTTTAATTAAGAGAAACAGGGTGGGTGTAAGAGTGGATTGAATAGAGGAAGCCCTTGACCTCTAGTCAAAACATAGCAAGGGGTGTTTTACGACTTTGTGTAGGAAGGGATAAGCGATAGGGATAAATAAGGGATAAATAATATTATTTATTACAGGTCGCAGTCAAAGTCAAAGCAACACAATGATACGATAAAGATAATCTGGAAAACCCTGACACACCCTGTAGTTGTCACTTTTGGAAAAGACGAGCGTCCCTCCAATCATCGCCGGTGACGTGTTTTTCAGGCTCTGGAGACAGGAGCTCATGTCAGAAATGTCATTGTGAGTCGCGTTTGTTTCTGCGCCGGAGCCGTTCGTTCCCTTTGCATCCAAAGAATCTCAAAGGCGGATTATTTGTGTCGACAGGAGAGAGATTTGCTGCTACGATACCGACGTCGAGAATCTCTGAGGAGGAACAAAGCGTGAGGTCCTGCAAGGTGAGTCTGTTTGTTTGCGGCTGCTTGGTGTTGCGCAAGATGAAATGGCCTTTTTCTCGCTATCGTTCCTCTCGTCGATTCATCGTGAGGTGTCGTTTCAGTTTGTTCAGAGAGATGTTTGCTTCCGCGCCCGCAGGTCATCGAAACATTTTACGGCTACGACGAAGACGTGTTGGTGGACTCGGACGGATCGTCCTTGTCTTTTCACACCGACAGAACCCCCGACACGGAACCCGAAGAGGTAGCCCGCCATTTCTGCCAGCGTATTGGCACCAAACATTCCTCTTCAGCCTGGAATCGGACTCGTCTTTGCGTCGCGGGTGCTTTGTCGCCGGTCTGACTGATTCTGGTACTAGTGCTGTGTTGCATTGGTGTGTGCATGAAGAGGCGGAGCTTCGCTACCGCCAGCTGACGCAAGAATATCAAGCGCTGCAACGAGCCTACGCTCTGCTAGCCCAGACCAGCGAAGGGGACTACGACGCCGAGAAGGAGATCAAGGTGGCGCCCCTTCCCGCAACCCCCGGCCGGGTCGCAGCCTCCCCGTTCTCACCCAGCCTCGGGTGTTCTCTGGTCTGAAAGGAGGAGGAGGAGCCTCCCTCCTCCTCCTTTCAGACCAGAGAAAAGCTGATGGTAGAAATGGGTCACTATCAAAGCAGAGTAGCAGATCTGGAGTCAGCGCTGAAGCAACAAGGACAGGTAAGCTCATCAATGAGCACACCTTTTTCTCAGACAAAATAGCTACATTCTTCAGTCACTCATCCGTCTGGCATTACTGGACCAACCCCCCCCCCCCCCCCGAACGTGGCTGGGAAAATGCGGAGAAAAGCAAATGTCATTTTCCAGTCAACCAAAGAATTTGTGGATGAAAATGACACAACATTCCAAAGCTGTCCACGCGTTTGTCTCTTCTAGAATGTCAAGTGGGTGGAGGAGAAGCAGCTGCTGCGTCAGAGCAATCAGCAGTTGGCCGAAAAGGTGACGGAAAGAAAGGCGCTGGGCGGAGTCGCTTGGCGTCACACCTGTCGGGAAGCCCCGCAGATGAGGTCTGACTGTCTTTTCAGGTCAGGCGGATGGAGGCGGAAGAAGCGCGTCTGAAAGAGCACATCCAGGATATCCGAGACCAAAACGAACTGCTTGAGTTCCGCATCCTGGAGCTGGAGGTGGGAAGACTCGCACAAGCGTGTTGAGGCCAGAGATGTGACGGACGGACGGACGGACGGACGGACGGACGGATGCATGCCTCTGCCTTTCAGGAGAGGGAGTGGCGCTCCCCCGTCTTGAAGTTTCTGCAAGTCCGTTTCCCAGACGGCCTCAGCCCTTTGCAGATCTACTGCGAGGCCGAGGGCGTGAGCGTAGGTAAGGCGTCCCTCGCAACCCTAACCTTAACCCGAGGTCCCAGAACACCTTACATTGCTCCTTGCGCCTTTCCCCCGGACATCGTCATCAGTGATCTGATGAAGAAGCTGGACATCCTGGGCTATAACGCCGTAAGTGTATGTCGAACTCCTTATGTTCGCACTCCACGAGACTCGGCGGCTCAAATGTGACTTTTGGAAGGCTTTGCGCTGAAAGAAGCTTGTTGACGCTGTGCCTTTGGGCTCTTGCAGAATCTCACCAACGAGGAGCAGGTGGTCGTGATTCACGCCAGGACCCTTCTCACCCTAGCCGAGAAGGTAACGCGCACGTCCACGCACGCTCTCGCATTCTGCTTATGTGACAGCAGCCTTTCCTCAGTGGTTAGAATACATCAAAGTGACCAAGTCAGCACTTCAACAGAAGATGTTGGACATTGAAAGTGAGAAGGTAGACAGACACGCGACATCAGCCAAGGGGAACTCCGGCAATGTGCCCCAACAATTCTGACCTTGAGCTGTGCTAGGATATGTTCTGCAAGCAGAAGGGCTACCTGGATGAAGAGTTGGACTTCAGGAAGTGTTCCATGGACCAGGCTCATAAGGTAAGCCGCCCTCAAATCTCCCGCCGGACCACTGATGGACGAGGATTGCGGCCCAGAGGATCCTGGAGCTGGAGGCCATGTTGTACGAGGCGCTACCGCAGCGGGACTGCCCCGCCACGGACGGCGAAAAAGCCAGCCACGCTGGCGTGAATGACGTGCTGACGGCGGATCAGAGAGAAGAGCTTAGGAGCGCCGTGGACCAATGGAAGCGAGCCCTGATGTGCGAGTTGAGGGAGCGCGACGCTTGCATCCTCCAAGAGAGAATGGATCTGCTGCACAGCGCGCAACAGGTAAGGGCCCAAAGCCAGCCCGGCACTTACTTGCACGCTTACTGGCTTTTGAATGCCACTTTCCATTTGTCCGTCCTAGAGGAACAAAGAGCTGAAAGAATTCATCGAAGCTCAGAAGAGACAAATCAAACAATTGGAGGAGAAGTTTCTGTTTCTCTTTCTATTCTTCTCCTTGGCCTTCATTCTGTGGCCCTAACACCAGCTGGTGAGTGAGCTCCAGCGGCACCGCACTCGACACCTCCGATACACTGCCAGCCGGTCTCAGACGTTGGCAGACGCTCCGATGCCAACGTATACCCCCCGCCACGGTGACAGAGGCACCGCGTCACACCGGCGCTCATCCAATCAGAAGGCAGGAAAAGCAAATTCACATGCAGGGCACTTTTGAACCAGAAGAGAGCGCCACAAAAAACGGTTGTTGCCCCAAACGCGCACTAAAAAGGGTCAGAATAACAAGAGTCCCACTGGCCAGCCGGGGCCACCCGTCCAGCTGTTTCTTCAGGGGGGGAAAAAATTGGAGTCACCGGTGAGTACATTTTGCATTTAGCTCTGCTTTTCTGCTTCTGTCTTCAAGTGTGTGGCATCCTGCGATCAAAGATTCAGCCAACCCCAAAGCGGTTGACCTCAACGTCCCACCACCATGCCTACCAGAGCAGGTGACGTGATGCTTTGGACATCCTTCCGTCTCAGATGCCCAAAAGTACTCTTTGCCACATCTGCGGCAATACGGTGTCTTTTCAAAGGTGCAAATAAATCCAGCGTGGGCGGAACACGCACGTCTTCGGTTTTTCCCGCTTTGTTTGTGTGACAGCTGTTGTGAAAATTTTATACAAATAAAGTTGTATAGTACAGGTTTGGCCAAGCCGCAACTCCCGAACCGCATGCGGCTCTTTTATGTTCATATCAACATTTGTGTGTGTGTGTGTGTGTGTGGGGGGGGGGGGGGTTGTGCGTGTTGGCTTCACTTGAGTTCAATTTGGTATTTTGGTCAAAAGCGCATGTGGTGAAATTCCACAAAGTAGGATGGGCAAACACATTTCTTTAAACTATGAGTGTCAATTGGGCTCTCGAAATGGCAGGGAAAAGATGCACAGCAAAACGAAAATACGTAGATGAACACAGGACGTTTTAATCAGAGTGGGAAAGTTTCTATTTTTTGTTGAACGTGATGGCAAACCATTCTGCCTGATATGTCAGACCTCAGCGCATTTCAAAGATTCAAATCTTCAGCGCCATGCACTTCAGCTCACTCCATGCTAACATTGATCAGGCGTCGAACCCGCATCATCATGCTTAAGAGGTGGCCATGCTAACCAGTGCGCCATTATGTCAACGCATAATAACTAAGTCTACTGGTTACTATATGACGTCGCTACGTCGTGGTCACGTGACGCAGACAAGACGTCAATGGACGTGGGCAGAGTTAACTTGTTTAAAAGGGAGTAGGCAGAAGAAATATTTAATTTATTTAAATCTATTTTGAGTGCACACCATTATGCCAATGCATAACAACTGTAAATCTACTAAACAAAACAGCGGTTGCTATATGACATCTGCCACGTCGTGGTCACGTGACATACGTGACGTCAATGGGCGTAACTTTCGCCGGAATTCAAATCCGCGGGGAGAGTTAACTTGTTTAAAAGAGAGTGGGCAGAAGAATTATTTAATTTATTTAAATCTATTTGGTGTGTGCGCCATTATGTCAATGCATAACAACTGTAAGTCTACTAAACAAAACAGCGGTTGCTATATGACGTCTGCCACGTCGTGGTCACGTGACGCGGACGTGACGTCGACGCCTACTTTACATCCCACCGATCACAGGACCCCTCGGCTGCATAACCGTGCCCCCTTCCCAACCAATCGGATTTGCTATACGCGAAAACGACGCCAATGGAAAGAGCTTCCGCCCAAATTTAAATCCGTGGGCGTGGCTCGCAGCAGGAAGTAGGAAAATGGCGGCGATGTTGACAAAGACACAGCGGATGGTAACATACGACTAACAAGAGAAATATTTTTATTTTCTGCTTGCAACTGGACCGTCCAGAGCGTACACGGTAAGTACAACTCATCGTTTTTAAAAAGAAGTACTTTTGTTGCCCTGAAAAGCGAGTGAGCGTGGCGTTTGTGGGGGACGTCGAATTTCGACGATTCTTTCTGGTCAACGGTTGTAAATGATTGTGTTGATTAAAAAAGAAAACTTGATGTAACTCTACTTTTAACTGCCGTTTCAGATAGATTTGGAATTGCATCACATCCAATTTTGCCTAGAGCGTACACGGTAAGTAACACTCGTTGTGTTTAAGGAGATTTACGTTTGTAATAGCAGAAGTGTAGCCGCGTTGCGTTGTACGTGTGAATGTTGGTCCGGGCGAAATGTTAATGTTTAATTTCATTCCTTTAGGTTCCACGGTGTTTGTTGGCTGCAAGTTTTCCACTGCAAGAAGAGGCTCATATCATTGACCAGGAGCGAGCTACAATGGTGAGTAGCCATAACATTTATGTTAAACACTTCCTATTTCATGTCTAACAGTACTTGATTTAACAAATAACCATAAATAAATACAGTGTGGGCACTGAAGTTAACATATGTGATTATACTGCCTAATCTGTCACCGAGTAGATTGTTGCAAAGTAATATAAGATCCAAAGTTGTAATTCAGAATAGTTTTCAAAAGAAGGCCATTAGAATTATATACAAGTCTGATTACCCTGAACAAGCTATTAATTAAATCACAAATTCTTCAATTCAAAGATTTGGTAGATTATCAGACAAATAATGTCTAACAGTAATTGATTTAACACATCACGATAAGTAGATTGAGTGTGGGCACTCTCAAGTTAACATATGTGATTATACTGCCTAATCTGTTACAGAGTATGTTGTTGCCAAGTAATGTAGAATAGATCCAAAGTAGTAATCCAGAATAGTTTTGAAGAGGCCATTAGAATAATAAACAAATCTGATTACCTTGAACATAATAACAAGCTAAGTGTTTAATATGTCCTATGAAGTCAAAATTGGGCACCATCATGTGGTGAAATTTGGAATTGCATCACATCCAATTTTGCCTGGGAACAAACAGATTACATAAATCTTAGTTTTGAATAAGCCACTCCTTCTCAAACAAGTAAACTCTGCCCATTTTGCGCAGTAGATGTTCTGTTAATATCTAGTATTTATACAAAGTCATAATTTAAATTGCTTTCAACCTTCATTCATCGGTTCAACCAACATTACTCGCTCTTATTACCAACTTGTATTGATTTAACTAAGCGTTTAATACTTCCTATCAGGTCTCAAATCGAGATTTGGCAAAATACAATTTCAGCAAATCCAATTTTGCCAGGGAACAAAAATAGATTAAATAAACTAAATAAGTCCTCTTCCCATTAAATAAATCAGAAAAGTCTGTCTTGTAACCAGTCCTCTTCAAACAAGTAAAGTCTGCCCATTTTGTGCCGTAGATTTTGTGTCTATGCCTAGTATTTAAACAAAATCATAATTTAAACGACTTCTTTCCTTCATTCACTTTGGAAATTTGGAATTGCAGCAAATCGAATTTTGGCAGGGAACAAAAATAGATCAATTAAACTAAATAAGTCTTCTTCCCATTAAATAAATTAAAAAAGTCTGTCTTGTAACCAGTCCTTTTCAAACAAGTAAAGTCTGCCCATTTTGTGCCGTCGATTTTGTGTTAATGCCTAGTATTTATACAAAATCATAATTTAAAGGACTTCATTCCTTCATTCACTTTGGAAATTTGGAATTGCAGCACATCAAATTTTGCCTGGGAAGAAAAGTAGATTAAATAAATTTAATAAGTCTTACTACTTCCCATTAAATAAATTAAATACGTCTTACTTGTTCCCACTCCTTTACAAAAAAGTAGTTTAAAACGAGGTCCCTTCACTCAACCTTTAACCCTATTTATTCACCTTCTAGGCTAAGTGTTAAAGGCTAAGTGTTAAAGGCTAAGTGTTAAAGGCTAAGTGTTAGAGGCTAAGTGCCAGAGGCTAGGCGCCAGAGGCGAGTTTTTGTGGGCTGAAGTTTTAGTGGGGTTAGTGTGAATACAATCCAAAAGAATACAACAGAATACAATACAATAGAATATAATACATAGATTAAATTCAATAGCTCTTACTACTTCCCATTAAATAAATTAAATACGTCTTACTTGTTCCCAATCCTTTTCAAAAAAGTAGTTTAAAACGAGGGCCCTTCACTCAACCTTTAACCTCAACCCCGCACGTCACATTGTGTTGTATCTGTGAATGTTGGTTGTGGCCAAATGATAGTTTTCTTTCATTCGTTTAGGTTCCACGGTGTTTGTTGGCTATGTTTTCCACTGTCAGAAGGATGAAAATACAAAGTACAACGCTTGGACGTGGGCGAAGACGTCACCGGTGAGTCCTTCCTTCCTATTTATTTACCTTCTAGATGCTAGAGGCTAAGTGTTAGAGGCTAAGTGTTAGAGGCTAAGTGTTAAACACAATACGAACAACACAACGATACTGCACTGAACAACACGATACCGCACTGAGAAACACGATACCGCACTGAACAACACGATACCGCACTGAACAACACCATGCCGCACTGAACACCATGCCACACTGAACAACACCATCCCGCACTGAACAACACCATGCCGCACTAAACAACACCATGCCGCACTGAACAACACCATGCCTCACTGAACGACACCATGCCGCACTGAAAGACACCATGCCGCACTGAACGACACCATGCCGCACTGAAAGACACCATCCCGCACTGAACACCATGCCGCACTGAACAACACCATGCCGCACTGAACAACACCATCCCGCACTGAACAACACCATGCCGCACTGAACAACACCATCCTGCACTGAACAACACCATCCTGCACTGAACAACACCACCCCGCACTGAACAACACGATCCCGCATTGAACACCATCCCGCACTGAACAACACCATGCCGCACTGAACAACACCATTCCGCACTGAACAACACCATGCCGCACTGAACAACACCATGCCGCACTGAACAACACCATGCCGCACTGAACAACACCATGCCGCACTGAACAACATTATGCCGCACTGAACAACACCATGCCGCACTGAACAACACCATCCCGCACTGAACAACACCATGCCGCATTGAACAACACCATGCCGCACTGAACAACACCATCCTGCACTGAACAACACCATCCCGCACTAAACAACACCATGCCGCACTGAACAACATTATGGCGCACTGGACAACATTATGCCGCACTGAACAACACCATGCCGCACTGAACAACACCATGCCGCACTGAACAACACCATGCCGCACTGAACAACACCATGCCGCACTGAACAACATTATGCCGCACTGAACAACACCATGCCGCACTGAACAACACCATGCCGCACTGAACAACACGATCCCGCATTGAACAACACCATCCTGCACTGAACAACACCATGCCGCACTGAACAACACCATGCCGCACTGAACAACACCATTCCGCACTGAACAACACCATGCCGCACTGAACGACACCATCCTGCACTGAACAACACCATCCCGCACTGAACAACACCATGCCGCATTAAACAACACCATGCCGTACTGAACAACACCATCCTGCACTGAAACACACCATGCCGCACTGAACAACACCATGCCGCACTGAACAACACCATGCCGCACTGAACAACATTATGCCGCACTGAACAACATTATGCCGCACTAAACAACATTATGTCGCACTGAACAACACCATGCCGCACTGAACAACACCATGCTGCACTGAACAACATTATGCCGCACTGAACAACACGATCCCGCATTGAACAACACCATCCCGCAGTGAACAACACCATGCCGCATTGAACAACACCATGCCGCACTGAACAACACCATGCTGCACTGAACAACATTATGCTGCACTGAACAACACGATCCTGCATTGAACAACACCATGCCGCACTGAACAACACCATCCTGCACTGAACAACACCATGCCGCACTGAACAACACCATGCCGCACTGAACAACATTATGCCGCACTGAAAAACACCATGCCGCACTGAACAACACCATCCCGCACTGAACAACACCATGCCGCATTGAACAACACCATGCCGCACTGAACAACACCATGCTGCACTGAACAACATTATGCTGCACTGAACAACACGATCCTGCATTGAACAACACCATGCCGCACTGAACAACACCATCCTGCACTGAACAACACCATCCTGCACTGAACAACACCACCCCGCACTGAACAACACGATCCCGCATTGAACAACACCATCCCGCACTGAACAACACCATGCCGCACTGAACAACACCATTCCGCACTGAACAACACCATGCCGCACTGAACAACACCATGCCGCACTGAACAACACCATGCCGCACTGAACAACACCATGCCGCACTGAACAACACCATGCCGCACTGAACAACACCATGCCGCACTGAACAACACCATGCCGCACTGAACAACACCATGCCGCACTGAACAACACCATCCTGCACTGAACAACACCATCCCGCACTGAACAACACCATGCCGCATTGAACAACACCATGCCGCACTGAACAACACCATCCTGCACTGAACAACACCATGCCGCATTGAACAACACCATGCCGCACTGAACAACACCATGCCGCACTGAACAACATTATGCCGCACTGAACAACATTATGCCGCACTAAACAACATTATGTCGCACTGAACAACACCATGCCGCACTGAACAACACCATGCCGCACTGAACAACATTATGCCGCACTGAACAACACGATCCCGCATTGAACAACACCATCCCGCAGTGAACAACACCATGCCGCATTGAACAACACCATGCCGCACTGAACAACACCATGCTGCACTGAACAACATTATGCTGCACTGAACAACACGATCCTGCATTGAACAACACCATGCCGCACTGAACAACACCATCCTGCACTGAACAACACCATCCTGCACTGAACAACACCATGCCGCACTGAACAACATTATGCCGCACTGAACAACACCATGCCGCACTGAACAACACCATGCCGCACTGAACAACACCATGCCGCACTGAACAACACCATGCCGCAATGAACAACACCATCCCGCACTGAACAACACCATGCCGCATTGAACAACACCATGCCGCACTGAACAACACCATCCCGCACTGAACAACACCACCCCGCACTGAACAACACGATCCCGCATTGAACAACACCATCCCGGACTGAACAACACCATGCCGCACTGAACAACACCATTCCGCACTGAACAACACCATGCCGCACTGAACAACACCATGCCGCACTGAACAACACCATGCCGCACTGAACAACACCATGCCGCACTGAACAACATTATGCCGCACTGAACAACACCATGCCGCACTGAATAACACCATCCCGCACTGAACAACACCATGCCGCATTGAACAACACCATGCCGCACTGAACAACACCATCCTGCACTGAACAACACCATCCCGCACTGAACAACACCATGCCGCACTGAACAACATTATGGCGCACTGAACAACATTATGCCGCACTGAACAACACCATGCCGCACTGAACAACACCATGCCGCACTGAACAACACCATGCCGCACTGAACAACATTATGCCGCACTGAACAACATTATGCCGCACTGAACAACACCATGCCGCACTGAACAACACCATGCCGCACTGAACAACACCATGCCGCACTGAACAACACGACGTCGCACTGAACAACACGACGCCGCACTGAACAACACGACGCCGCACAGAACAACACGACGCCGCACAGAATAACACAATACCGCACAAACAGTTTTAGATAATATTACGTCGCAGTCATGTGACGCGGACATGACGTCAATAGGCGGAACTCACGGCAAAATTATAATCCGTGGGCGTGGCTTGCAACAGGAAGTAGGAAAGCGGCAGTTCTGGCAAACAAGACACAGCGGTTAGTAACACGATGACTAACAAGGCAAATATTTTTGTTTTCAGCTTGCAACTTGACCGTCTAGAGCGTACAAGGTAATTACAACTGTTTTTTTTTAGCCCTGAAAAGCGAGGGAGTGTGGCGTTTGGGAGGAATGTCGAACTCGGCGTCTGCTTCCAGCCACAGACGCCAAATTTCGACGATTATTTCGACTGGTCAACGGTTGTAAATTATTGCGTTGACTAAAAACTTTATTTAACTCTACTCTTAACTTTGCCGTTTCAGATATGCGGGTATTACACCGCGGAAATGACGTCAATAGGCTGAACTCTCGCCAAAATTCAAATCTGTGGGCGCAATGGCCTTGAGCGAGACACCGGATACAAACACGACGATTATCAACAGAAATATCTTTATTTTCCGCTTGCAAGTGGACCGTCTAGAGCGTACACGGTAAGTACAACTCATTGTGTTTAAAAAGATTTACGTTTGTGTAGTTTGCGTTGCGTTGTATCTGTGAATGTTGGTTGAGGCTAAATGTTAATGTTTAATTTCATTCCTTTAGGTTCCACGGTGTTTGTTGGCTGTATGTTTTCCACTGCAAGAAGAGGCTCGTATCATTGACCAGCAGGAGCTACAATGGTGAGTACCCCTTTCGTCTTCCATTTATGTTAAACACTTCCTATTTCATGTCTAACAGTACTCGATTTAACAAATAACCATAAATAAATACAGTGTGGGCAGTCACGTTAACATATGTGATTATCCTGCCTAATATGTTTATCACAAATATGTCACTAATCACTAATATGTTTATTTGTTTATCACAACACCTTTGGACCTTCAGCAATCGATTATTTACCTTCATCTACATAGAGACAGAACGATGGTGTCTTAAACATCTCATTCATTTCACCAAATAACTTCACGCAGGTGGATAACGGCCGTCTCGGTCACGCTATGTTGCGTGATGCAGTTTTGAAGAACCAAATGCATTTATTCAATGAATAAGTCAAGCTAGTTCTATGTTTATGATGTTGTAAGTTACGGTACCGATTGAAGTTGAGTTCGAAGCCAGTGGAAAACAGCGCTGCGTTTGTGCTCTCCAGGTACAAATGTTGTGATCTCTGACTGACGACCGGGCGAGACTCGAGTAAGAGATGTCCAAACGAGCTCCGGCAGGGCGGGCCAAGGTGGAGCGAACGGACGCCCTTCAGGCCGCCAATGACGAGCTGAGAACCAAACTGATGGACGTCCAGTTAGAACTTCAGCAGGAGAAGAACAAGGTGAAAACCTCAACAGACAGACACTGCCTGCCTCCCTGCCTGCCTCCCTGCCTGCCTCCCTGCCTGCCTCCCTCCCTCCCAGTTTTCCCGATGTAGATTAGACATGCGTGTGCCATGACTGTGTCAGCCTACATCAACAAATGCACCGAGGACGTCAGCACCACTAAGAATATCATCACCCGGGGAAACCAACGACCCTGGATGACTGAGGAGGTACGTCAAACGCTACGAGCGCGGAACTCTGCCTTCAAGTCTGGCGACAAGGAGACACTGAGGACAGCGAGAGCCAACTTGAACCGTGCCATCAGGATAGCGAAGCGAGACCGCAGTCGAAAATTTCAGGATCGTTTCCACGACGTCAAAAACATCAGGAGTATGTGGCAAGGCATACGGGCGATTACAGACTACAACTCACCCTCCCCACCCCCGGTGGGTGTAGTTGATGCTGACTTTCTAAATGGTCTAAATAACTTCTTTGGGAGGTTCGAGGCACTAAACGGCACTCCAGCAGTTAAAACTGTCCCCCATCAGGAAGAGGAGGTACTCTGCCTTGACTCCGCCGATGTGTTGAAGACCCTGAGGAGAGTCAACCCCTGTAAGGCCCCTGGCCCCGACAACATTCCTGGGCGTGTGTTCAGGGAATGTGCAAGTCATCTGGCTGGGGTCATCACAGACATTTTTAACACCTCGCTGGGCCAAGCCACAGTGCCGGCGTGCTTTAAGACTGCCTCCATCATTCCGGTGCCGAAGAAACCTCAAATCACCTCATTTAATGATTACCGGCCTGTTGCACTGACTCCGGTTATGATGAAGTGCTTCGAAAGGCTGCTTAAAGGTCACATCGTTTCCAGACTCCCCCTATTATTTGACCCGTTCCAGTTTGCCGACCGGCAAAACCGCTCCACTCAGGACGCCATCTCCTCCGTTCTTCACCTGAGCCTGGCTCACCTGGAGGAGAAGAACACCCATGTGCGGAGGCTGTTCCTGGACTTCAGCTCAGCGTTTAACACCATCATCCCACAGCATCTGGTAGGAAAATTGGAACACCTGGGCTTCAACACCCCCCTTCGCAACTGGCTGCTAGACTTCCTCACCAACAGACCTCAGTCAGTCCGGGTCGGACAGAACACCTCTGATGTCATCACCCTCAGCACAGGCTCCCTTCAGGGCTGCGTCCTGAGCCCCCTGCTGTGCACCCTGATGACACACGACTGCGTCCTCAGGTTCACCACCAATCACATCGTGAAGTCAGCAGACGACACAACGGTGGTGGGGCTCATCAGAGACAACAACGACCTGGACTACAGAGAGGAGGTGGAGCAGCTGGTGGGCTGGTGCAGAGAAAACAGCCTGATCCTGAATGAGGAGAAGATGAAGGAGATCATCGTCGACTTCAGGAAAAAACAGCCTCACCACGCTCCACTGATCATCAACAGCTCAGCTGTGGAGGTGGTCAGCACCACCAAATTCCTGGGGGTCCACATCACAGAAGACCTCACCTGGACTATGAACACTACGGCACTGGTCAAGAGGGCACAGAAGCGCTTGTACTTCCTGCGGAGGATGAGGAGAGCCCACCTGCCCCCACCCATCATGAGGACGTTCTAC
The DNA here is from genome assembly GCF_059516105.1 of Syngnathus floridae. Lineage (NCBI taxonomy): Eukaryota > Metazoa > Chordata > Actinopteri > Syngnathiformes > Syngnathidae > Syngnathus > Syngnathus floridae. The sequence continues at coordinate 381,464 of NW_028284058.1, forward strand.
AGGAGCACCATAGAGAGCATTCTGACAAGCTGTCTCTCTGTGTGGTGTGGAGGCTGCACCGCCTCCGATTGGAAGAACGTGAGGAGAGTGGTGAGGACAGCAGAGAGGATCATAGGGGCTCCTCTTCCCTCCATTCAGGACATTTCATCTCAGCGCTGCATGTCCCGTGCCCGTAACATCATCAATGACCCATCACACCCCCACCATGGACTGTTCTCCCTGCTGCCCTCTGGGAAGAGGTTTGCAGCATCCGCTGCAGGTCCACCAGGTTCTGCAACAGCTTTTTCCCTGCTGTCATCAGACTGTTGAACACTAGAACTGTTGAGCTCTAAACTGAACTCTGCATCACACATTCACAGAACTGTACTTTATGACACTACGGACCTCTATCTTGCACTATCTCGCACTACCAACTTTACTGAACTTGTATAAACCCTTTAAATAGAAGTTTAATACATGGTTTAGCATTCCTCTGCACACTCTTGAATACTGTTTTGCCTACTTGCACTATTGCATAATTATCACTGCTGCACTTTATACTTATTTTTAATATATATATATATATATATATATAGTATATATGTATATATATATATTTTCATAGGATATGTTACTTCTATTCAACTGCAATATCACTACTTTGTTGTAAGACGTATGCAACGGAATTTCGTTTTGTATGCACCATGTGCAGACAAGATGACAATAAAGTTTGTCTAAGTCTAAGTCATGTCAGGTCAGCTGTCTGGAGAGAGAGAGAAGTCAGGACCTGCGGGCGGAGCACCACCGTGCCACCGCCGCCATGACGGAACTCAAAAGCAAACTCCATGAGGAGAAGCAGAAAGAGTTAGCCATTACCAGGGAGACATTACTGCGGCAGCATGAAATGGAGCTGATGAGAGTGATCAAAATCAAAGATGGAGAGATCCAGCGACTGAATGCCTTGGTCCTCAGCCTGAGGGACGGCTCCATGGACAAGGTGATCCGCTCTATCCGTGTCTGACTATCCGCACGCCACGTCGGGCTTCGATGCGGCCGCTACCGTATTGTGTAGCTTGTCCCCAGTAAGCGTCGCGGCGCTCCGTTGCGGTCTCAACGGCCCGGTGTGGCGCAATGTCTGCTCAGGTGAGGAGGGGGGGCGCTTTGCTGGCGGAGGTGGAGGAGACGCGGCGGTGTCGGGAGACCGAGCGGTGTCGCCTCCACCAGGAGCGCGGAAGAAGCCCTGGCAGCGGCCCAGCAGGCCTGGCAGTCCCGAGCGGCCGAGCTCCGATCGGCTCATCACCAGCATCGGGAGGAGCTGAGCCGAACCAAGAGAGACTGCGAGAGGGAGATCCGCCGACTGGTAGGACTGATCAGATGCGCGGTGCGTGACTATGTTCCCAATTTCGTTGTATACCTGCAGTGCAATGACACCTAAGGCATTCTATTCTATTCTATTTCACAAGAAGAAAATGTCCGGTTGCTCGCTTCGCTTTTGTCACAGCAAAGGTGTTCTAGTCGATTCAAGAACAAAATTGGCCGGTTGCTCTCTTTGTTTTTGTCACAATTCTGGCAAATGAGTTTGCCCGCCTGCCTGAGCGCTCCCCGTTTGTACATCCAGACGGATGAGATCATGCTGAAAGACAGAGCGGTTAGTGTTTTGGATGAAGCCCTGGGGCCGGCCACGTCCACCGCCTTCAGCTGCAGACTCAGGCTGCCGAGCAGCAGATCGCTGCCCTGAGGGATTCCCAAAGGGCGGGCCTAAACTACCCTGGAAGTGGGGTCAACGCCGCTACTAGCAATCCTCTTCATTGCGTAAGCCACCTCATCACACACTTGCAGTACGCATGACTTAGTTCGTTGCTGGAGGAAGGTAGCACAAAAACAGTTTTGAACTTTGAACGAGTGCTTGTGTGTGTGTGTTGCGGGGCGTTTTCAGTCTCAGGAGGATCGGGACACGCGACGGTTTCATCTGAAAATCGCTGAGCTCAGCGCAGTCATCAGGAAACTGGAGGATCGAAACGCCCTGCTTTCTGAAGAGCGCAATGAACTGGTAATTTATTGACGGCACGCTTGAAGGTTTGCGCTACGTTTGATGCGCGCCATCCAGCGAGGCACCCATTGCGCTTGCTTATTAGTTGAGCGGCGCGGCGAGTCGGTTGCCTGGTAGATGTCTTTTATTGGGAGCCAAAGCCACGATTCCGTTCAAACCGATGCAAAAGGAATGGATACGTTCTGGCCCGCGTGTTGTGCGTCTTTCACATCCCGCACTTCATGCTTGCAGCTAAAGCGACTGAGAGAAACAGAAAGCCAGTTTCTGCCACTCCTGTACAAAAACAAACGCCTGAGCAGGAAGAATGAAGAACTCTCGCTGGTGCTGTGTCGCCTTGAAAACAAAGTGCGCTTTGTCACCCAGGAGAACGAGGAGATGGCAAGCTTGGTAAGTCGACGCGGACAACGGCGGCGTGCCAACAGAGTCCACTGCATTTGTGTTCCACAGAGAAGGCCTAGTTCGCTCAATGACCTGGACCGCGGTTGCGGCCAGCAGGACGGTGAAATGGAGTTCCTTCAAGTTGTGGAGCAGCGGCACATCATCGACGACTTGTCCAAGGTCTTCAGGCAGGCGACTCGGTGCACGTACGGCAGCGCCGCGCTCGCTCGCTGTCGCCAGGAAACCTTTTCCGTCCAAAGCTTGGCCGGCGGCCGCCATCCAAAAAATTGGCCCCTTAAATTCCGACCTTTCAAGCAGGAGCATTGTGCGCACGCGTTTGAACACGCTTTAGACTTGTTTTGCCGTTTTCAGCAGCTCAAAGCTCCCGTTTTGTCAGCGCCTTTGCCACTCGCTGTGCGCTGAAAACGACGGACTTGCCCGGCTGCTCAGCCCGTCAACCATGAGCCGCGAGCGCGACGTCATTGTCCGTAGGCAGCTAGTGGCAAAATGCACCCTGTTAGAGTTGCGCTCGCTCCAACTTATTTTGCAAGAACCACACGGGAGACAAGTAAGTTCTTTTGGACACCTGCAGGTGGAGAGTCCATCCGTTGTACGAATGAAGTCTGACTCTCGGCTCCTGCACGAGCATTTTAATTAAGAGAAACAGGGTGGGTGTAAGAGTGGATTGAATAGAGGAAGCCCTTGACCTCTAGTCAAAACATAGCAAGGGGTGTTTTACGACTTTGTGTAGGAAGGGATAAGCGATAGGGATAAATAAGGGATAAATAATATTATTTATTACAGGTCGCAGTCAAAGTCAAAGCAACACAATGATACGATAAAGATAATCTGGAAAACCCTGACACACCCTGTAGTTGTCACTTTTGGAAAAGACGAGCGTCCCTCCAATCATCGCCGGTGACGTGTTTTTCAGGCTCTGGAGACAGGAGCTCATGTCAGAAATGTCATTGTGAGTCGCGTTTGTTTCTGCGCCGGAGCCGTTCGTTCCCTTTGCATCCAAAGAATCTCAAAGGCGGATTATTTGTGTCGACAGGAGAGAGATTTGCTGCTACGATACCGACGTCGAGAATCTCTGAGGAGGAACAAAGCGTGAGGTCCTGCAAGGTGAGTCTGTTTGTTTGCGGCTGCTTGGTGTTGCGCAAGATGAAATGGCCTTTTTCTCGCTATCGTTCCTCTCGTCGATTCATCGTGAGGTGTCGTTTCAGTTTGTTCAGAGAGATGTTTGCTTCCGCGCCCGCAGGTCATCGAAACATTTTACGGCTACGACGAAGACGTGTTGGTGGACTCGGACGGATCGTCCTTGTCTTTTCACACCGACAGAACCCCCGACACGGAACCCGAAGAGGTAGCCCGCCATTTCTGCCAGCGTATTGGCACCAAACATTCCTCTTCAGCCTGGAATCGGACTCGTCTTTGCGTCGCGGGTGCTTTGTCGCCGGTCTGACTGATTCTGGTACTAGTGCTGTGTTGCATTGGTGTGTGCATGAAGAGGCGGAGCTTCGCTACCGCCAGCTGACGCAAGAATATCAAGCGCTGCAACGAGCCTACGCTCTGCTAGCCCAGACCAGCGAAGGGGACTACGACGCCGAGAAGGAGATCAAGGTGGCGCCCCTTCCCGCAACCCCCGGCCGGGTCGCAGCCTCCCCGTTCTCACCCAGCCTCGGGTGTTCTCTGGTCTGAAAGGAGGAGGAGGAGCCTCCCTCCTCCTCCTTTCAGACCAGAGAAAAGCTGATGGTAGAAATGGGTCACTATCAAAGCAGAGTAGCAGATCTGGAGTCAGCGCTGAAGCAACAAGGACAGGTAAGCTCATCAATGAGCACACCTTTTTCTCAGACAAAATAGCTACATTCTTCAGTCACTCATCCGTCTGGCATTACTGGACCAACCCCCCCCCCCCCCCCCCCCCCCGAACGTGGCTGGGAAAATGCGGAGAAAAGCAAATGTCATTTTCCAGTCAACCAAAGAATTTGTGGATGAAAATGACACAACATTCCAAAGCTGTCCACGCGTTTGTCTCTTCTAGAATGTCAAGTGGGTGGAGGAGAAGCAGCTGCTGCGTCAGAGCAATCAGCAGTTGGCCGAAAAGGTGACGGAAAGAAAGGCGCTGGGCGGAGTCGCTTGGCGTCACACCTGTCGGGAAGCCCCGCAGATGAGGTCTGACTGTCTTTTCAGGTCAGGCGGATGGAGGCGGAAGAAGCGCGTCTGAAAGAGCACATCCAGGATATCCGAGACCAAAACGAACTGCTTGAGTTCCGCATCCTGGAGCTGGAGGTGGGAAGACTCGCACAAGCGTGTTGAGGCCAGAGATGTGACGGACGGACGGACGGACGGACGGACGGACGGACGGATGCATGCCTCTGCCTTTCAGGAGAGGGAGTGGCGCTCCCCCGTCTTGAAGTTTCTGCAAGTCCGTTTCCCAGACGGCCTCAGCCCTTTGCAGATCTACTGCGAGGCCGAGGGCGTGAGCGTAGGTAAGGCGTCCCTCGCAACCCTAACCTTAACCCGAGGTCCCAGAACACCTTACATTGCTCCTTGCGCCTTTCCCCCGGACATCGTCATCAGTGATCTGATGAAGAAGCTGGACATCCTGGGCTATAACGCCGTAAGTGTATGTCGAACTCCTTATGTTCGCACTCCACGAGACTCGGCGGCTCAAATGTGACTTTTGGAAGGCTTTGCGCTGAAAGAAGCTTGTTGACGCTGTGCCTTTGGGCTCTTGCAGAATCTCACCAACGAGGAGCAGGTGGTCGTGATTCACGCCAGGACCCTTCTCACCCTAGCCGAGAAGGTAACGCGCACGTCCACGCACGCTCTCGCATTCTGCTTATGTGACAGCAGCCTTTCCTCAGTGGTTAGAATACATCAAAGTGACCAAGTCAGCACTTCAACAGAAGATGTTGGACATTGAAAGTGAGAAGGTAGACAGACACGCGACATCAGCCAAGGGGAACTCCGGCAATGTGCCCCAACAATTCTGACCTTGAGCTGTGCTAGGATATGTTCTGCAAGCAGAAGGGCTACCTGGATGAAGAGTTGGACTTCAGGAAGTGTTCCATGGACCAGGCTCATAAGGTAAGCCGCCCTCAAATCTCCCGCCGGACCACTGATGGACGAGGATTGCGGCCCAGAGGATCCTGGAGCTGGAGGCCATGTTGTACGAGGCGCTACCGCAGCGGGACTGCCCCGCCACGGACGGCGAAAAAGCCAGCCACGCTGGCGTGAATGACGTGCTGACGGCGGATCAGAGAGAAGAGCTTAGGAGCGCCGTGGACCAATGGAAGCGAGCCCTGATGTGCGAGTTGAGGGAGCGCGACGCTTGCATCCTCCAAGAGAGAATGGATCTGCTGCACAGCGCGCAACAGGTAAGGGCCCAAAGCCAGCCCGGCACTTACTTGCACGCTTACTGGCTTTTGAATGCCACTTTCCATTTGTCCGTCCTAGAGGAACAAAGAGCTGAAAGAATTCATCGAAGCTCAGAAGAGACAAATCAAACAATTGGAGGAGAAGTTTCTGTTTCTCTTTCTATTCTTCTCCTTGGCCTTCATTCTGTGGCCCTAACACCAGCTGGTGAGTGAGCTCCAGCGGCACCGCACTCGACACCTCCGATACACTGCCAGCCGGTCTCAGACGTTGGCAGACGCTCCGATGCCAACGTATACCCCCCGCCACGGTGACAGAGGCACCGCGTCACACCGGCGCTCATCCAATCAGAAGGCAGGAAAAGCAAATTCACATGCAGGGCACTTTTGAACCAGAAGAGAGCGCCACAAAAAACGGTTGTTGCCCCAAACGCGCACTAAAAAGGGTCAGAATAACAAGAGTCCCACTGGCCAGCCGGGGCCACCCGTCCAGCTGTTTCTTCAGGGGGGGAAAAAATTGGAGTCACCGGTGAGTACATTTTGCATTTAGCTCTGCTTTTCTGCTTCTGTCTTCAAGTGTGTGGCATCCTGCGATCAAAGATTCAGCCAACCCCAAAGCGGTTGACCTCAACGTCCCACCACCATGCCTACCAGAGCAGGTGACGTGATGCTTTGGACATCCTTCCGTCTCAGATGCCCAAAAGTACTCTTTGCCACATCTGCGGCAATACGGTGTCTTTTCAAAGGTGCAAATAAATCCAGCGTGGGCGGAACACGCACGTCTTCGGTTTTTCCCGCTTTGTTTGTGTGACAGCTGTTGTGAAAATTTTATACAAATAAAGTTGTATAGTACAGGTTTGGCCAAGCCGCAACTCCCGAACCGCATGCGGCTCTTTTATGTTCATATCAACATTTGTGTGTGTGTGTGTGTGTGTGTGGGGGGGGGGGGTTGTGCGTGTTGGCTTCACTTGAGTTCAATTTGGTATTTTGGTCAAAAGCGCATGTGGTGAAATTCCACAAAGTAGGATGGGCAAACACATTTCTTTAAACTATGAGTGTCAATTGGGCTCTCGAAATGGCAGGGAAAAGATGCACAGCAAAACGAAAATACGTAGATGAACACAGGACGTTTTAATCAGAGTGGGAAAGTTTCTATTTTTTGTTGAACGTGATGGCAAACCATTCTGCCTGATATGTCAGACCTCAGCGCATTTCAAAGATTCAAATCTTCAGCGCCATGCACTTCAGCTCACTCCATGCTAACATTGATCAGGCGTCGAACCCGCATCATCATGCTTAAGAGGTGGCCATGCTAACCAGTGCGCCATTATGTCAACGCATAATAACTAAGTCTACTGGTCAAAACAGCGGTTACTATATGACGTCGCTACGTCGTGGTCACGTGACGCAGACAAGACGTCAATGGACGTGGGCAGAGTTAACTTGTTTAAAAGGGAGTAGGCAGAAGAAATATTTAATTTATTTAAATCTATTTTGAGTGCACACCATTATGCCAATGCATAACAACTGTAAATCTACTAAACAAAACAGCGGTTGCTATATGACATCTGCCACGTCGTGGTCACGTGACATACGTGACGTCGATGGGCGTAACTTTCGCCGGAATTCAAATCCGCGGGGAGAGTTAACTTGTTTAAAAGAGAGTGGGCAGAAGAATTATTTAATTTATTTAAATCTATTTGGTGTGTGCGCCATTATGTCAATGCATAACAACTGTAAGTCTACTAAACAAAACAGCGGTTGCTATATGACGTCTGCCACGTCGTGGTCACGTGACGCGGACGTGACGTCGACGCCTACTTTACATCCCACCGATCACAGGACCCCTCGGCTGCATAACCGTGCCCCCTTCCCAACCAATCGGATTTGCTATACGCGAAAACGACGCCAATGGAAAGAGCTTCCGCCCAAATTTAAATCCGTGGGCGTGGCTCGCAGCAGGAAGTAGGAAAATGGCGGCGATGTTGACAAAGACACAGCGGATGGTAACATACGACTAACAAGAGAAATATTTTTATTTTCTGCTTGCAACTGGACCGTCCAGAGCGTACACGGTAAGTACAACTCATCGTTTTTAAAAAGAAGTACTTTTGTTGCCCTGAAAAGCGAGTGAGCGTGGCGTTTGTGGGGGACGTCGAATTTCGACGATTCTTTCTGGTCAACGGTTGTAAATGATTGTGTTGATTAAAAAAGAAAACTTGATGTAACTCTACTTTTAACTGCCGTTTCAGATAGATTTGGAATTGCATCACATCCAATTTTGCCTAGAGCGTACACGGTAAGTAACACTCGTTGTGTTTAAGGAGATTTACGTTTGTAATAGCAGAAGTGTAGCCGCGTTGCGTTGTACGTGTGAATGTTGGTCCGGGCGAAATGTTAATGTTTAATTTCATTCCTTTAGGTTCCACGGTGTTTGTTGGCTGCAAGTTTTCCACTGCAAGAAGAGGCTCATATCATCGACCAGGAGCGAGCTACAATGGTGAGTAGCCATAACATTTATGTTAAACACTTCCTATTTCATGTCTAACAGTACTTGATTTAACAAATAACCATAAATAAATACAGTGTGGGCACTGAAGTTAACATATGTGATTATACTGCCTAATCTGTCACCGAGTAGATTGTTGCAAAGTAATATAAGATCCAAAGTTGTAATTCAGAATAGTTTTCAAAAGAAGGCCATTAGAATTATATACAAGTCTGATTACCCTGAACAAGCTATTAATTAAATCACAAATTCTTCAATTCAAAGATTTGGTAGATTATCAGACAAATAATGTCTAACAGTAATTGATTTAACACATCACGATAAGTAGATTGAGTGTGGGCACTCTCAAGTTAACATATGTGATTATACTGCCTAATCTGTTACAGAGTATGTTGTTGCCAAGTAATGTAGAATAGATCCAAAGTAGTAATCCAGAATAGTTTTGAAGAGGCCATTAGAATGATAAACAAATCTGATTACCTTGAACATAATAACAAGCTAAGTGTTTAATATGTCCTATGAAGTCAAAATTGGGCACCATCATGTGGTGAAATTTGGAATTGCATCACATCCAATTTTGCCTGGGAACAAACAGATTACATAAATCTTAGTTTTGAATAAGCCACTCCTTCTCAAACAAGTAAACTCTGCCCATTTTGCGCAGTAGATGTTCTGTTAATATCTAGTATTTATACAAAGTCATAATTTAAATTGCTTTCAACCTTCATTCATCGGTTCAACCAACATTACTCGCTCTTATTACCAACTTGTATTGATTTAACTAAGCGTTTAATACTTCCTATCAGGTCTCAAATCGAGATTTGGCAAAATACAATTTCAGCAAATCCAATTTTGCCAGGGAACAAAAATAGATTAAATAAACTAAATAAGTCCTCTTCCCATTAAATAAATCAGAAAAGTCTGTCTTGTAACCAGTCCTCTTCAAACAAGTAAAGTCTGCCCATTTTGTGCCGTAGATTTTGTGTCTATGCCTAGTATTTAAACAAAATCATAATTTAAACGACTTCTTTCCTTCATTCACTTTGGAAATTTGGAATTGCAGCAAATCGAATTTTGGCAGGGAACAAAAATAGATCAATTAAACTAAATAAGTCTTCTTCCCATTAAATAAATTAAAAAAGTCTGTCTTGTAACCAGTCCTTTTCAAACAAGTAAAGTCTGCCCATTTTGTGCCGTCGATTTTGTGTTAATGCCTAGTATTTATACAAAATCATAATTTAAAGGACTTAATTCCTTCATTCACTTTGGAAATTTGGAATTGCAGCACATCAAATTTTGCCTGGGAAGAAAAGTAGATTAAATAAATTTAATAAGTCTTACTACTTCCCATTAAATAAATTAAATACGTCTTACTTGTTCCCACTCCTTTTCAAAACAGTAGTTTAAAACGAGGGCCCTTCACTCAATCTTTAACCTCAACCCCGCACGTTGTGTTGTATCTGTGAATGTTGGTTGTGGCCAAATGATAGTTTTCTTTCATTCGTTTAGGTTCCAAGAAAACTTGATGTAACTCTACTTTTAACTGCCGTTTCAGATAAGCGGGTATTACGTCGCAGTCAAATGCCGCGGATATGACGTAATTGCCCGAACCTCCGCCAAAATTCAAATCTGTTGGCGCGATGGCCGTGAGCCACTGAGCAGCGACGATTATCAACAGAAATATCTTTATTTTCTGCTTGCAACTGGACCGTCTAGAGCGTACACGGTAAGTAACACTCATTGTGTTTAAGGAGATTTACGTTTGTAATAGCAGAAGTGTAGCCGCGTTGCGTTGTACGTGTGAAAATTGGTCGAGGCGAAATGTTAATGTTTAATTTCATTCCTTTAGGTTCCACGGTGTTTGTTGGCTGCAAGTTTTCCACTGCAAGAAGAGGCTCGTATCATTGACCAGGAGCGAGCTACAATGGTGAGTAGCCATAACATTTATGTTAAACACTTCCTATTTCATGTCTAACAGTACTTGATTTAACAAATAACCATAAATAAATACAGTGTGGGCACTGAAGTTAACATATGTGATTATACTGCCTAATCTGTCACGGAGTAGATTGTTGCAAAGTAATATAAGATCCAAAGTTGTAATTCAGAATAGTTTTCAAAAGAAGGCCGTTAGAATTATATACAAGTCTGATTACCCTTAACATAACAACAAGCTATTAATTAAATCACAAATTTTTCAATTCAAAGATTTGGTAGATTATCAGACAAATAATGTCTAACAGTAATTGATTTAACACATCACGATAAGTAGATTGAGTGTGGGCACTCTCAAGTTAACAGATATGATTATACTGCCTAATCTGTTACAGAGTATGTTGTTGCCAAGTAATGTAGAATAGATCCAAAGTAGTAATCCAGAATAGTTTTGAAGAGGCCATTAGAATAATAAACAAATCTGATTACCTTGAACATAATAACAAGCTAAGTGTTTAATATGTCCTATGAAGTCAAAATTGGGCACCATCATGTGGTGAAATTTGGAATTGCATCACATCCAATTTTGCCTGGGAACAAACAGATTAAATAAATCTTAGTTTTGAATAAGCCACTCCTTCTCAAACAAGTAAACTCTGCCCATTTCGCGCAGTAGATGTTCTGTTAATATCTAGTATTTATACAAAGTCATAATTTAAATTGCTTTCAACCTTCATTCATCGGTTCAACCAACATTACTCGCTCTTATTACCAACTTGTATTGATTTAACTAAGCGTTTAATACTTCCTATCAGGTCTCAAGGCAAGATTTGGCAAAATACAATTTCAGCAAATCCAATTTTGCCAGGGAACAAAAATAGATTAAATAAACTAAATAAGTCTTCTTCCCATTAAATAAATCAGAAAAGTCTGTCTTGTAACCAGTCCTCTTCAAACAAGTAAAGTCTGCCCATTTTGTGCCGTAGATTTTGTGTCTATGCCTAGTATTTAAACAAAATCATAATTTAAACGACTTCTTTCCTTCATTCACTTTGGAAATTTGGAATTGCAGCAAATCGAATTTTGCCAGGGAACAAAAATAGATCAATTAAACTAAATAAGTCTTCTTCCCATTAAATAAATTAAAAAAGTCTGTCTTGTAACCAGTCCTTTTCAAACAAGTAAAGTCTGCCCATTTTGTGCCGTCGATTTTGTGTTAATGCCTAGTATTTATGCAAAATCATAATTTAAAGGATTTCATTCCTTCATTCACTTTGGAAATTTGGAATTGCAGCACATCAAATTTTGCCTGGGAAGAAAAGTAGATTAAATAAATTTAATAAGTCTTACTACTTCCCATTAAATAAATTAAATACGTCTTACTTGTTCCCACTCCTTTTCAAAAAAGTAGTTTAAAACGAGGTCCCTTCACTCAACCTTTAACCCTATTTATTCACCTTCTAGGCTAAGTGTTAAAGGCTAAGTGTTAAAGGCTAAGTGTTAAAGGCTAAGTGTTAAAGGCTAAGTGTTAGAGGCTAAGTGCCAGAGGCTAGGCGCCAGAGGTGAGTTTTTGTGGGCTGAAGTTTTAGTGGGGTTAGTGTGAATACAATCCAAAAGAATACAACAGAATACAATACAATAGAATATAATACATAGATTAAATTATATAGCTCTTACTACTTCCCATTAAATAAATTAAATACGTCTTACTTGTTCCCAATCCTTTTCAAAAAAGTAGTTTAAAACGAGGGCCCTTCACTCAACCTTTAACCTCAACCCCGCACGTCACATTGTGTTGTATCTGTGAATGTTGGTTGTGGCCAAATGATAGTTTTCTTTCATTCGTTTAGGTTCCACGGTGTTTGTTGGCTATGTTTTCCACTGTCAGAAGGATGAAAATACAAAGTACAACGCTTGGACGTGGGCGAAGGCGTCACCGGTGAGTCCTTCCTTCCTATTTATTTACCTTCTAGATGCTAGAGGCTAAGTGTTAGAGGCTAAGTGTTAGAGGCTAAGTGTTAAACACAATACGAACAACACAACGATACTGCACTGAACAACACGATACCGCACTGAGAAACACGATACCGCACTGAACAACACGATACCGCACTGAACAACACCATGCCGCACTGAACACCATGCCACACTGAACAACACCATCCCGCACTGAACAACACCATGCCGCACTAAACAACACCATGCCGCACTGAACAACACCATGCCTCACTGAACGACACCATGCCGCACTGAAAGACACCATGCCGCACTGAACGACACCATGCCGCACTGAAAGACACCATCCCGCACTGAACACCATGCCGCACTGAACAACACCATCCTGCACTGAACAACACCATCCCGCACTGAACAACACCATGCCGCACTGAACAACATTATGCCGCACTGAACATTATGCCGCACTGAACAACACCATGCCGCACTGAACAACACCATGCCGCACTGAACAACATTATGCCGCACTGAACAACACCATGCCGCACTGAACAACACCATGCCGCACTGAACAACACCATGCCGCACTGAACAACACGACGTCGCACTGAACAACACGACGCCGCACAGAACAACACGACGCCGCACAGAATAACACAATACCGCACAGAACAACACAATACCGCACAAACAGTTTTAGATAATATTACGTCGCAGTCATGTGACGCGGACATGACGTCAATAGGCGGAACTCACGGCAAAATTATAATCCGTGGGCGTGGCTTGCAACAGGAAGTAGGAAAGCGGCAGTTCTGGCAAACAAGACACAGCGGTTAGTAACACGATGACTAACAAGGCAAATATTTTTGTTTTCAGCTTGCAACTTGACCGTCTAGAGCGTACAAGGTAATTACAACTGTTTTTTTTTAGCCCTGAAAAGCGAGTGAGTGTGGCGTTTGGGAGGAATGTCGAACTCGGCGTCTGCTTCCAGCCACAGACGCCAAATTTCGACGATTATTTCGACTGGTCAACGGTTGTAAATTATTGCGTTGACTAAAAACTTTATTTAACTCTACTCTTAACTTTGCCGTTTCAGATATGCGGGTATTACACCGCGGAAATGACGTCAATAGGCTGAACTCTCGCCAAAATTCAAATCTGTGGGCGCAATGGCCTTGAGCGAGACACCGGATACAAACACGACGATTATCAACAGAAATATCTTTATTTTCCGCTTGCAAGTGGACCGTCTAGAGCGTACACGGTAAGTACAACTCATTGTGTTTAAAAAGATTTACGTTTGTGTAGTTTGCGTTGCGTTGTATCTGTGAATGTTGGTTGAGGCTAAATGTTAATGTTTAATTTCATTCCTTTAGGTTCCACGGTGTTTGTTGGCTGTATGTTTTCCACTGCAAGAAGAGGCTCGTATCATTGACCAGCAGGAGCTACAATGGTGAGTACCCCTTTCGTCTTCCATTTATGTTAAACACTTCCTATTTCATGTCTAACAGTACTCGATTTAACAAATAACCATAAATAAATACAGTGTGGGCAGTCACGTTAACATATGTGATTATCCTGCCTAATATGTTTATCACAAATATGTCACTAATCACTAATATGTTTATTTGTTTATCACAACACCTTTGGACCTTCAGCAATCGATTATTTACCTTCATCTACATAGAGACAGAACGATGGTGTCTTAAACATCTCATTCATTTCACCAAATAACTTCACGCAGGTGGATAACGGCCGTCTCGGTCACGCTATGTTGCGTGATGCAGTTTTGAAGAACCAAATGCATTTATTCAATGAATAAGTCAAGCTAGTTCTATGTTTATGATGTTGTAAGTTACGGTACCGATTGAAGTTGAGTTCGAAGCCAGTGGAAAACAGCGCTGCGTTTGTGCTCTCCAGGTACAAATGTTGTGATCTCTGACTGACGACCGGGCGAGACTCGAGTAAGAGATGTCCAAACGAGCTCCGGCAGGGCGGGCCAAGGTGGAGCGAACGGACGCCCTTCAGGCCGCCAATGACGAGCTGAGAACCAAACTGATGGACGTCCAGTTAGAACTTCAGCAGGAGAAGAACAAGGTGAAAACCTCAACAGACAGACACTGCCTGCCTCCCTGCCTGCCTCCCTGCCTGCCTCCCTGCCTGCCTCCCTCCCTCCCAGTTTTCCCGATGTAGATTAGACATGCGTGTGCCATGACTGTGTCAGCCTACATCAACAAATGCACCGAGGACGTCAGCACCACTAAGAATATCATCACCCGGGGAAACCAACGACCCTGGATGACTGAGGAGGTACGTCAAACGCTACGAGCGCGGAACTCTGCCTTCAAGTCTGGCGACAAGGAGACACTGAGGACAGCGAGAGCCAACTTGAACCGTGCCATCAGGATAGCGAAGCGAGACCGCAGTCGAAAATTTCAGGATCGTTTCCACGACGTCAAAAACATCAGGAGTATGTGGCAAGGCATACGGGCGATTACAGACTACAACTCACCCTCCCCACCCCCGGTGGGTGTAGTTGATGCTGACTTTCTAAATGGTCTAAATAACTTCTTTGGGAGGTTCGAGGCACTAAACGGCACTCCAGCAGTTAAAACTGTCCCCCATCAGGAAGAGGAGGTACTCTGCCTTGACTCCGCCGATGTGTTGAAGACCCTGAGGAGAGTCAACCCCTGTAAGGCCCCTGGCCCCGACAACATTCCTGGGCGTGTGTTCAGGGAATGTGCAAGTCATCTGGCTGGGGTCATCACAGACATTTTTAACACCTCGCTGGGCCAAGCCACAGTGCCGGCGTGCTTTAAGACTGCCTCCATCATTCCGGTGCCGAAGAAACCTCAAATCACCTCATTTAATGATTACCGGCCTGTTGCACTGACTCCGGTTATGATGAAGTGCTTCGAAAGGCTGCTTAAAGGTCACATCGTTTCCAGACTCCCCCTATTATTTGACCCGTTCCAGTTTGCCGACCGGCAAAACCGCTCCACTCAGGACGCCATCTCCTCCGTTCTTCACCTGAGCCTGGCTCACCTGGAGGAGAAGAACACCCATGTGCGGAGGCTGTTCCTGGACTTCAGCTCAGCGTTTAACACCATCATCCCACAGCATCTGGTAGGAAAATTGGAACACCTGGGCTTCAACACCCCCCTTCGCAACTGGCTGCTAGACTTCCTCACCAACAGACCTCAGTCAGTCCGGGTCGGACAGAACACCTCTGATGTCATCACCCTCAGCACAGGCTCCCTTCAGGGCTGCGTCCTGAGCCCCCTGCTGTGCACCCTGATGACACACGACTGCGTCCTCAGGTTCACCACCAATCACATCGTGAAGTCAGCAGACGACACAACGGTGGTGGGGCTCATCAGAGACAACAACGACCTGGACTACAGAGAGGAGGTGGAGCAGCTGGTGGGCTGGTGCAGAGAAAACAGCCTGATCCTGAATGAGGAGAAGATGAAGGAGATCATCGTCGACTTCAGGAAAAAACAGCCTCACCACGCTCCACTGATCATCAACAGCTCAGCTGTGGAGGTGGTCAGCACCACCAAATTCCTGGGGGTCCACATCACAGAAGACCTCACCTGGACTATGAACACTACGGCACTGGTCAAGAGGGCACAGAAGCGCTTGTACTTCCTGCGGAGGATGAGGAGAGCCCACCTGCCCCCACCCATCATGAGGACGTTCTACAGGAGCACCATAGAGAGCATTCTGACAAGCTGTCTCTCTGTGTGGTGTGGAGGCTGCACCGCCTCCGATTGGAAGAACGTGAGGAGAGTGGTGAGGACAGCAGAGAGGATCATAGGGGCTCCTCTTCCCTCCATTCAGGACATTTCATCTCAGCGCTGCATGTCCCGTGCCCGTAACATCATCAATGACCCATCACACCCCCACCATGGACTGTTCTCCCTGCTGCCCTCTGGGAAGAGGTTTGCAGCATCCGCTGCAGGTCCACCAGGTTCTGCAACAGCTTTTTCCCTGCTGTCATCAGACTGTTGAACACTAGAACTGTTGAGCTCTAAACTGAACTCTGCATCACACATTCACAGAACTGTACTTTATGACACTACGGACCTCTATCTTGCACTATCTCGCACTACCAACTTTACTGAACTTGTATAAACCCTTTAAATAGAAGTTTAATACATGGTTTAGCATTCCTCTGCACACTCTTGAATACTGTTTTGCCTACTTGCACTATTGCATAATTATCACTGCTGCACTTTATACTTATTTTTAATATATATATATATATATATATATAGTATATATGTATATATATATATTTTCATAGGATATGTTACTTCTATTCAACTGCAATATCACTACTTTGTTGTAAGACGTATGCAACGGAATTTCGTTTTGTATGCACCATGTGCAGACAAGATGACAATAAAGTTTGTCTAAGTCTAAGTCATGTCAGGTCAGCTGTCTGGAGAGAGAGAGAAGTCAGGACCTGCGGGCGGAGCACCACCGTGCCACCGCCGCCATGACGGAACTCAAAAGCAAACTCCATGAGGAGAAGCAGAAAGAGTTAGCCATTACCAGGGAGACATTACTGCGGCAGCATGAAATGGAGCTGATGAGAGTGATCAAAATCAAAGATGGAGAGATCCAGCGACTGAATGCCTTGGTCCTCAGCCTGAGGGACGGCTCCATGGACAAGGTGATCCGCTCTATCCGTGTCTGACTATCCGCACGCCACGTCGGGCTTCGATGCGGCCGCTACCGTATTGTGTAGCTTGTCCCCAGTAAGCGTCGCGGCGCTCCGTTGCGGTCTCAACGGCCCGGTGTGGCGCAATGTCTGCTCAGGTGAGGAGGGGGGGCGCTTTGCTGGCGGAGGTGGAGGAGACGCGGCGGTGTCGGGAGACCGAGCGGTGTCGCCTCCACCAGGAGCGCGGAAGAAGCCCTGGCAGCGGCCCAGCAGGCCTGGCAGTCCCGAGCGGCCGAGCTCCGATCGGCTCATCACCAGCATCGGGAGGAGCTGAGCCGAACCAAGAGAGACTGCGAGAGGGAGATCCGCCGACTGGTAGGACTGATCAGATGCGCGGTGCGTGACTATGTTCCCAATTTCGTTGTATACCTGCAGTGCAATGACACCTAAGGCATTCTATTCTATTCTATTTCACAAGAAGAAAATGTCCGGTTGCTCGCTTCGCTTTTGTCACAGCAAAGGTGTTCTAGTCGATTCAAGAACAAAATTGGCCGGTTGCTCTCTTTGTTTTTGTCACAATTCTGGCAAATGAGTTTGCCCGCCTGCCTGAGCGCTCCCCGTTTGTACATCCAGACGGATGAGATCATGCTGAAAGACAGAGCGGTTAGTGTTTTGGATGAAGCCCTGGGGCCGGCCACGTCCACCGCCTTCAGCTGCAGACTCAGGCTGCCGAGCAGCAGATCGCTGCCCTGAGGGATTCCCAAAGGGCGGGCCTAAACTACCCTGGAAGTGGGGTCAACGCCGCTACTAGCAATCCTCTTCATTGCGTAAGCCACCTCATCACACACTTGCAGTACGCATGACTTAGTTCGTTGCTGGAGGAAGGTAGCACAAAAACAGTTTTGAACTTTGAACGAGTGCTTGTGTGTGTGTGTTGCGGGGCGTTTTCAGTCTCAGGAGGATCGGGACACGCGACGGTTTCATCTGAAAATCGCTGAGCTCAGCGCAGTCATCAGGAAACTGGAGGATCGAAACGCCCTGCTTTCTGAAGAGCGCAATGAACTGGTAATTTATTGACGGCACGCTTGAAGGTTTGCGCTACGTTTGATGCGCGCCATCCAGCGAGGCACCCATTGCGCTTGCTTATTAGTTGAGCGGCGCGGCGAGTCGGTTGCCTGGTAGATGTCTTTTATTGGGAGCCAAAGCCACGATTCCGTTCAAACCGATGCAAAAGGAATGGATACGTTCTGGCCCGCGTGTTGTGCGTCTTTCACATCCCGCACTTCATGCTTGCAGCTAAAGCGACTGAGAGAAACAGAAAGCCAGTTTCTGCCACTCCTGTACAAAAACAAACGCCTGAGCAGGAAGAATGAAGAACTCTCGCTGGTGCTGTGTCGCCTTGAAAACAAAGTGCGCTTTGTCACCCAGGAGAACGAGGAGATGGCAAGCTTGGTAAGTCGACGCGGACAACGGCGGCGTGCCAACAGAGTCCACTGCATTTGTGTTCCACAGAGAAGGCCTAGTTCGCTCAATGACCTGGACCGCGGTTGCGGCCAGCAGGACGGTGAAATGGAGTTCCTTCAAGTTGTGGAGCAGCGGCACATCATCGACGACTTGTCCAAGGTCTTCAGGCAGGCGACTCGGTGCACGTACGGCAGCGCCGCGCTCGCTCGCTGTCGCCAGGAAACCTTTTCCGTCCAAAGCTTGGCCGGCGGCCGCCATCCAAAAAATTGGCCCCTTAAATTCCGACCTTTCAAGCAGGAGCATTGTGCGCACGCGTTTGAACACGCTTTAGACTTGTTTTGCCGTTTTCAGCAGCTCAAAGCTCCCGTTTTGTCAGCGCCTTTGCCACTCGCTGTGCGCTGAAAACGACGGACTTGCCCGGCTGCTCAGCCCGTCAACCATGAGCCGCGAGCGCGACGTCATTGTCCGTAGGCAGCTAGTGGCAAAATGCACCCTGTTAGAGTTGCGCTCGCTCCAACTTATTTTGCAAGAACCACACGGGAGACAAGTAAGTTCTTTTGGACACCTGCAGGTGGAGAGTCCATCCGTTGTACGAATGAAGTCTGACTCTCGGCTCCTGCACGAGCATTTTAATTAAGAGAAACAGGGTGGGTGTAAGAGTGGATTGAATAGAGGAAGCCCTTGACCTCTAGTCAAAACATAGCAAGGGGTGTTTTACGACTTTGTGTAGGAAGGGATAAGCGATAGGGATAAATAAGGGATAAATAATATTATTTATTACAGGTCGCAGTCAAAGTCAAAGCAACACAATGATACGATAAAGATAATCTGGAAAACCCTGACACACCCTGTAGTTGTCACTTTTGGAAAAGACGAGCGTCCCTCCAATCATCGCCGGTGACGTGTTTTTCAGGCTCTGGAGACAGGAGCTCATGTCAGAAATGTCATTGTGAGTCGCGTTTGTTTCTGCGCCGGAGCCGTTCGTTCCCTTTGCATCCAAAGAATCTCAAAGGCGGATTATTTGTGTCGACAGGAGAGAGATTTGCTGCTACGATACCGACGTCGAGAATCTCTGAGGAGGAACAAAGCGTGAGGTCCTGCAAGGTGAGTCTGTTTGTTTGCGGCTGCTTGGTGTTGCGCAAGATGAAATGGCCTTTTTCTCGCTATCGTTCCTCTCGTCGATTCATCGTGAGGTGTCGTTTCAGTTTGTTCAGAGAGATGTTTGCTTCCGCGCCCGCAGGTCATCGAAACATTTTACGGCTACGACGAAGACGTGTTGGTGGACTCGGACGGATCGTCCTTGTCTTTTCACACCGACAGAACCCCCGACACGGAACCCGAAGAGGTAGCCCGCCATTTCTGCCAGCGTATTGGCACCAAACATTCCTCTTCAGCCTGGAATCGGACTCGTCTTTGCGTCGCGGGTGCTTTGTCGCCGGTCTGACTGATTCTGGTACTAGTGCTGTGTTGCATTGGTGTGTGCATGAAGAGGCGGAGCTTCGCTACCGCCAGCTGACGCAAGAATATCAAGCGCTGCAACGAGCCTACGCTCTGCTAGCCCAGACCAGCGAAGGGGACTACGACGCCGAGAAGGAGATCAAGGTGGCGCCCCTTCCCGCAACCCCCGGCCGGGTCGCAGCCTCCCCGTTCTCACCCAGCCTCGGGTGTTCTCTGGTCTGAAAGGAGGAGGAGGAGCCTCCCTCCTCCTCCTTTCAGACCAGAGAAAAGCTGATGGTAGAAATGGGTCACTATCAAAGCAGAGTAGCAGATCTGGAGTCAGCGCTGAAGCAACAAGGACAGGTAAGCTCATCAATGAGCACACCTTTTTCTCAGACAAAATAGCTACATTCTTCAGTCACTCATCCGTCTGGCATTACTGGACCAACCCCCCCCCCCCCCCCCCCCCCCGAACGTGGCTGGGAAAATGCGGAGAAAAGCAAATGTCATTTTCCAGTCAACCAAAGAATTTGTGGATGAAAATGACACAACATTCCAAAGCTGTCCACGCGTTTGTCTCTTCTAGAATGTCAAGTGGGTGGAGGAGAAGCAGCTGCTGCGTCAGAGCAATCAGCAGTTGGCCGAAAAGGTGACGGAAAGAAAGGCGCTGGGCGGAGTCGCTTGGCGTCACACCTGTCGGGAAGCCCCGCAGATGAGGTCTGACTGTCTTTTCAGGTCAGGCGGATGGAGGCGGAAGAAGCGCGTCTGAAAGAGCACATCCAGGATATCCGAGACCAAAACGAACTGCTTGAGTTCCGCATCCTGGAGCTGGAGGTGGGAAGACTCGCACAAGCGTGTTGAGGCCAGAGATGTGACGGACGGACGGACGGACGGACGGACGGACGGACGGATGCATGCCTCTGCCTTTCAGGAGAGGGAGTGGCGCTCCCCCGTCTTGAAGTTTCTGCAAGTCCGTTTCCCAGACGGCCTCAGCCCTTTGCAGATCTACTGCGAGGCCGAGGGCGTGAGCGTAGGTAAGGCGTCCCTCGCAACCCTAACCTTAACCCGAGGTCCCAGAACACCTTACATTGCTCCTTGCGCCTTTCCCCCGGACATCGTCATCAGTGATCTGATGAAGAAGCTGGACATCCTGGGCTATAACGCCGTAAGTGTATGTCGAACTCCTTATGTTCGCACTCCACGAGACTCGGCGGCTCAAATGTGACTTTTGGAAGGCTTTGCGCTGAAAGAAGCTTGTTGACGCTGTGCCTTTGGGCTCTTGCAGAATCTCACCAACGAGGAGCAGGTGGTCGTGATTCACGCCAGGACCCTTCTCACCCTAGCCGAGAAGGTAACGCGCACGTCCACGCACGCTCTCGCATTCTGCTTATGTGACAGCAGCCTTTCCTCAGTGGTTAGAATACATCAAAGTGACCAAGTCAGCACTTCAACAGAAGATGTTGGACATTGAAAGTGAGAAGGTAGACAGACACGCGACATCAGCCAAGGGGAACTCCGGCAATGTGCCCCAACAATTCTGACCTTGAGCTGTGCTAGGATATGTTCTGCAAGCAGAAGGGCTACCTGGATGAAGAGTTGGACTTCAGGAAGTGTTCCATGGACCAGGCTCATAAGGTAAGCCGCCCTCAAATCTCCCGCCGGACCACTGATGGACGAGGATTGCGGCCCAGAGGATCCTGGAGCTGGAGGCCATGTTGTACGAGGCGCTACCGCAGCGGGACTGCCCCGCCACGGACGGCGAAAAAGCCAGCCACGCTGGCGTGAATGACGTGCTGACGGCGGATCAGAGAGAAGAGCTTAGGAGCGCCGTGGACCAATGGAAGCGAGCCCTGATGTGCGAGTTGAGGGAGCGCGACGCTTGCATCCTCCAAGAGAGAATGGATCTGCTGCACAGCGCGCAACAGGTAAGGGCCCAAAGCCAGCCCGGCACTTACTTGCACGCTTACTGGCTTTTGAATGCCACTTTCCATTTGTCCGTCCTAGAGGAACAAAGAGCTGAAAGAATTCATCGAAGCTCAGAAGAGACAAATCAAACAATTGGAGGAGAAGTTTCTGTTTCTCTTTCTATTCTTCTCCTTGGCCTTCATTCTGTGGCCCTAACACCAGCTGGTGAGTGAGCTCCAGCGGCACCGCACTCGACACCTCCGATACACTGCCAGCCGGTCTCAGACGTTGGCAGACGCTCCGATGCCAACGTATACCCCCCGCCACGGTGACAGAGGCACCGCGTCACACCGGCGCTCATCCAATCAGAAGGCAGGAAAAGCAAATTCACATGCAGGGCACTTTTGAACCAGAAGAGAGCGCCACAAAAAACGGTTGTTGCCCCAAACGCGCACTAAAAAGGGTCAGAATAACAAGAGTCCCACTGGCCAGCCGGGGCCACCCGTCCAGCTGTTTCTTCAGGGGGGGAAAAAATTGGAGTCACCGGTGAGTACATTTTGCATTTAGCTCTGCTTTTCTGCTTCTGTCTTCAAGTGTGTGGCATCCTGCGATCAAAGATTCAGCCAACCCCAAAGCGGTTGACCTCAACGTCCCACCACCATGCCTACCAGAGCAGGTGACGTGATGCTTTGGACATCCTTCCGTCTCAGATGCCCAAAAGTACTCTTTGCCACATCTGCGGCAATACGGTGTCTTTTCAAAGGTGCAAATAAATCCAGCGTGGGCGGAACACGCACGTCTTCGGTTTTTCCCGCTTTGTTTGTGTGACAGCTGTTGTGAAAATTTTATACAAATAAAGTTGTATAGTACAGGTTTGGCCAAGCCGCAACTCCCGAACCGCATGCGGCTCTTTTATGTTCATATCAACATTTGTGTGTGTGTGTGTGTGTGTGTGGGGGGGGGGGGTTGTGCGTGTTGGCTTCACTTGAGTTCAATTTGGTATTTTGGTCAAAAGCGCATGTGGTGAAATTCCACAAAGTAGGATGGGCAAACACATTTCTTTAAACTATGAGTGTCAATTGGGCTCTCGAAATGGCAGGGAAAAGATGCACAGCAAAACGAAAATACGTAGATGAACACAGGACGTTTTAATCAGAGTGGGAAAGTTTCTATTTTTTGTTGAACGTGATGGCAAACCATTCTGCCTGATATGTCAGACCTCAGCGCATTTCAAAGATTCAAATCTTCAGCGCCATGCACTTCAGCTCACTCCATGCTAACATTGATCAGGCGTCGAACCCGCATCATCATGCTTAAGAGGTGGCCATGCTAACCAGTGCGCCATTATGTCAACGCATAATAACTAAGTCTACTGGTCAAAACAGCGGTTACTATATGACGTCGCTACGTCGTGGTCACGTGACGCAGACAAGACGTCAATGGACGTGGGCAGAGTTAACTTGTTTAAAAGGGAGTAGGCAGAAGAAATATTTAATTTATTTAAATCTATTTTGAGTGCACACCATTATGCCAATGCATAACAACTGTAAATCTACTAAACAAAACAGCGGTTGCTATATGACATCTGCCACGTCGTGGTCACGTGACATACGTGACGTCGATGGGCGTAACTTTCGCCGGAATTCAAATCCGCGGGGAGAGTTAACTTGTTTAAAAGAGAGTGGGCAGAAGAATTATTTAATTTATTTAAATCTATTTGGTGTGTGCGCCATTATGTCAATGCATAACAACTGTAAGTCTACTAAACAAAACAGCGGTTGCTATATGACGTCTGCCACGTCGTGGTCACGTGACGCGGACGTGACGTCGACGCCTACTTTACATCCCACCGATCACAGGACCCCTCGGCTGCATAACCGTGCCCCCTTCCCAACCAATCGGATTTGCTATACGCGAAAACGACGCCAATGGAAAGAGCTTCCGCCCAAATTTAAATCCGTGGGCGTGGCTCGCAGCAGGAAGTAGGAAAATGGCGGCGATGTTGACAAAGACACAGCGGATGGTAACATACGACTAACAAGAGAAATATTTTTATTTTCTGCTTGCAACTGGACCGTCCAGAGCGTACACGGTAAGTACAACTCATCGTTTTTAAAAAGAAGTACTTTTGTTGCCCTGAAAAGCGAGTGAGCGTGGCGTTTGTGGGGGACGTCGAATTTCGACGATTCTTTCTGGTCAACGGTTGTAAATGATTGTGTTGATTAAAAAAGAAAACTTGATGTAACTCTACTTTTAACTGCCGTTTCAGATAGATTTGGAATTGCATCACATCCAATTTTGCCTAGAGCGTACACGGTAAGTAACACTCGTTGTGTTTAAGGAGATTTACGTTTGTAATAGCAGAAGTGTAGCCGCGTTGCGTTGTACGTGTGAATGTTGGTCCGGGCGAAATGTTAATGTTTAATTTCATTCCTTTAGGTTCCACGGTGTTTGTTGGCTGCAAGTTTTCCACTGCAAGAAGAGGCTCATATCATCGACCAGGAGCGAGCTACAATGGTGAGTAGCCATAACATTTATGTTAAACACTTCCTATTTCATGTCTAACAGTACTTGATTTAACAAATAACCATAAATAAATACAGTGTGGGCACTGAAGTTAACATATGTGATTATACTGCCTAATCTGTCACCGAGTAGATTGTTGCAAAGTAATATAAGATCCAAAGTTGTAATTCAGAATAGTTTTCAAAAGAAGGCCATTAGAATTATATACAAGTCTGATTACCCTGAACAAGCTATTAATTAAATCACAAATTCTTCAATTCAAAGATTTGGTAGATTATCAGACAAATAATGTCTAACAGTAATTGATTTAACACATCACGATAAGTAGATTGAGTGTGGGCACTCTCAAGTTAACATATGTGATTATACTGCCTAATCTGTTACAGAGTATGTTGTTGCCAAGTAATGTAGAATAGATCCAAAGTAGTAATCCAGAATAGTTTTGAAGAGGCCATTAGAATGATAAACAAATCTGATTACCTTGAACATAATAACAAGCTAAGTGTTTAATATGTCCTATGAAGTCAAAATTGGGCACCATCATGTGGTGAAATTTGGAATTGCATCACATCCAATTTTGCCTGGGAACAAACAGATTACATAAATCTTAGTTTTGAATAAGCCACTCCTTCTCAAACAAGTAAACTCTGCCCATTTTGCGCAGTAGATGTTCTGTTAATATCTAGTATTTATACAAAGTCATAATTTAAATTGCTTTCAACCTTCATTCATCGGTTCAACCAACATTACTCGCTCTTATTACCAACTTGTATTGATTTAACTAAGCGTTTAATACTTCCTATCAGGTCTCAAATCGAGATTTGGCAAAATACAATTTCAGCAAATCCAATTTTGCCAGGGAACAAAAATAGATTAAATAAACTAAATAAGTCCTCTTCCCATTAAATAAATCAGAAAAGTCTGTCTTGTAACCAGTCCTCTTCAAACAAGTAAAGTCTGCCCATTTTGTGCCGTAGATTTTGTGTCTATGCCTAGTATTTAAACAAAATCATAATTTAAACGACTTCTTTCCTTCATTCACTTTGGAAATTTGGAATTGCAGCAAATCGAATTTTGGCAGGGAACAAAAATAGATCAATTAAACTAAATAAGTCTTCTTCCCATTAAATAAATTAAAAAAGTCTGTCTTGTAACCAGTCCTTTTCAAACAAGTAAAGTCTGCCCATTTTGTGCCGTCGATTTTGTGTTAATGCCTAGTATTTATACAAAATCATAATTTAAAGGACTTAATTCCTTCATTCACTTTGGAAATTTGGAATTGCAGCACATCAAATTTTGCCTGGGAAGAAAAGTAGATTAAATAAATTTAATAAGTCTTACTACTTCCCATTAAATAAATTAAATACGTCTTACTTGTTCCCACTCCTTTTCAAAACAGTAGTTTAAAACGAGGGCCCTTCACTCAATCTTTAACCTCAACCCCGCACGTTGTGTTGTATCTGTGAATGTTGGTTGTGGCCAAATGATAGTTTTCTTTCATTCGTTTAGGTTCCAAGAAAACTTGATGTAACTCTACTTTTAACTGCCGTTTCAGATAAGCGGGTATTACGTCGCAGTCAAATGCCGCGGATATGACGTAATTGCCCGAACCTCCGCCAAAATTCAAATCTGTTGGCGCGATGGCCGTGAGCCACTGAGCAGCGACGATTATCAACAGAAATATCTTTATTTTCTGCTTGCAACTGGACCGTCTAGAGCGTACACGGTAAGTAACACTCATTGTGTTTAAGGAGATTTACGTTTGTAATAGCAGAAGTGTAGCCGCGTTGCGTTGTACGTGTGAAAATTGGTCGAGGCGAAATGTTAATGTTTAATTTCATTCCTTTAGGTTCCACGGTGTTTGTTGGCTGCAAGTTTTCCACTGCAAGAAGAGGCTCGTATCATTGACCAGGAGCGAGCTACAATGGTGAGTAGCCATAACATTTATGTTAAACACTTCCTATTTCATGTCTAACAGTACTTGATTTAACAAATAACCATAAATAAATACAGTGTGGGCACTGAAGTTAACATATGTGATTATACTGCCTAATCTGTCACGGAGTAGATTGTTGCAAAGTAATATAAGATCCAAAGTTGTAATTCAGAATAGTTTTCAAAAGAAGGCCGTTAGAATTATATACAAGTCTGATTACCCTTAACATAACAACAAGCTATTAATTAAATCACAAATTTTTCAATTCAAAGATTTGGTAGATTATCAGACAAATAATGTCTAACAGTAATTGATTTAACACATCACGATAAGTAGATTGAGTGTGGGCACTCTCAAGTTAACAGATATGATTATACTGCCTAATCTGTTACAGAGTATGTTGTTGCCAAGTAATGTAGAATAGATCCAAAGTAGTAATCCAGAATAGTTTTGAAGAGGCCATTAGAATAATAAACAAATCTGATTACCTTGAACATAATAACAAGCTAAGTGTTTAATATGTCCTATGAAGTCAAAATTGGGCACCATCATGTGGTGAAATTTGGAATTGCATCACATCCAATTTTGCCTGGGAACAAACAGATTAAATAAATCTTAGTTTTGAATAAGCCACTCCTTCTCAAACAAGTAAACTCTGCCCATTTCGCGCAGTAGATGTTCTGTTAATATCTAGTATTTATACAAAGTCATAATTTAAATTGCTTTCAACCTTCATTCATCGGTTCAACCAACATTACTCGCTCTTATTACCAACTTGTATTGATTTAACTAAGCGTTTAATACTTCCTATCAGGTCTCAAGGCAAGATTTGGCAAAATACAATTTCAGCAAATCCAATTTTGCCAGGGAACAAAAATAGATTAAATAAACTAAATAAGTCTTCTTCCCATTAAATAAATCAGAAAAGTCTGTCTTGTAACCAGTCCTCTTCAAACAAGTAAAGTCTGCCCATTTTGTGCCGTAGATTTTGTGTCTATGCCTAGTATTTAAACAAAATCATAATTTAAACGACTTCTTTCCTTCATTCACTTTGGAAATTTGGAATTGCAGCAAATCGAATTTTGCCAGGGAACAAAAATAGATCAATTAAACTAAATAAGTCTTCTTCCCATTAAATAAATTAAAAAAGTCTGTCTTGTAACCAGTCCTTTTCAAACAAGTAAAGTCTGCCCATTTTGTGCCGTCGATTTTGTGTTAATGCCTAGTATTTATGCAAAATCATAATTTAAAGGATTTCATTCCTTCATTCACTTTGGAAATTTGGAATTGCAGCACATCAAATTTTGCCTGGGAAGAAAAGTAGATTAAATAAATTTAATAAGTCTTACTACTTCCCATTAAATAAATTAAATACGTCTTACTTGTTCCCACTCCTTTTCAAAAAAGTAGTTTAAAACGAGGTCCCTTCACTCAACCTTTAACCCTATTTATTCACCTTCTAGGCTAAGTGTTAAAGGCTAAGTGTTAAAGGCTAAGTGTTAAAGGCTAAGTGTTAAAGGCTAAGTGTTAGAGGCTAAGTGCCAGAGGCTAGGCGCCAGAGGTGAGTTTTTGTGGGCTGAAGTTTTAGTGGGGTTAGTGTGAATACAATCCAAAAGAATACAACAGAATACAATACAATAGAATATAATACATAGATTAAATTATATAGCTCTTACTACTTCCCATTAAATAAATTAAATACGTCTTACTTGTTCCCAATCCTTTTCAAAAAAGTAGTTTAAAACGAGGGCCCTTCACTCAACCTTTAACCTCAACCCCGCACGTCACATTGTGTTGTATCTGTGAATGTTGGTTGTGGCCAAATGATAGTTTTCTTTCATTCGTTTAGGTTCCACGGTGTTTGTTGGCTATGTTTTCCACTGTCAGAAGGATGAAAATACAAAGTACAACGCTTGGACGTGGGCGAAGGCGTCACCGGTGAGTCCTTCCTTCCTATTTATTTACCTTCTAGATGCTAGAGGCTAAGTGTTAGAGGCTAAGTGTTAGAGGCTAAGTGTTAAACACAATACGAACAACACAACGATACTGCACTGAACAACACGATACCGCACTGAGAAACACGATACCGCACTGAACAACACGATACCGCACTGAACAACACCATGCCGCACTGAACACCATGCCACACTGAACAACACCATCCCGCACTGAACAACACCATGCCGCACTAAACAACACCATGCCGCACTGAACAACACCATGCCTCACTGAACGACACCATGCCGCACTGAAAGACACCATGCCGCACTGAACGACACCATGCCGCACTGAAAGACACCATCCCGCACTGAACACCATGCCGCACTGAACAACACCATCCTGCACTGAACAACACCATCCCGCACTGAACAACACCATGCCGCACTGAACAACATTATGCCGCACTGAACATTATGCCGCACTGAACAACACCATGCCGCACTGAACAACACCATGCCGCACTGAACAACATTATGCCGCACTGAACAACACCATGCCGCACTGAACAACACCATGCCGCACTGAACAACACCATGCCGCACTGAACAACACGACGTCGCACTGAACAACACGACGCCGCACAGAACAACACGACGCCGCACAGAATAACACAATACCGCACAGAACAACACAATACCGCACAAACAGTTTTAGATAATATTACGTCGCAGTCATGTGACGCGGACATGACGTCAATAGGCGGAACTCACGGCAAAATTATAATCCGTGGGCGTGGCTTGCAACAGGAAGTAGGAAAGCGGCAGTTCTGGCAAACAAGACACAGCGGTTAGTAACACGATGACTAACAAGGCAAATATTTTTGTTTTCAGCTTGCAACTTGACCGTCTAGAGCGTACAAGGTAATTACAACTGTTTTTTTTTAGCCCTGAAAAGCGAGTGAGTGTGGCGTTTGGGAGGAATGTCGAACTCGGCGTCTGCTTCCAGCCACAGACGCCAAATTTCGACGATTATTTCGACTGGTCAACGGTTGTAAATTATTGCGTTGACTAAAAACTTTATTTAACTCTACTCTTAACTTTGCCGTTTCAGATATGCGGGTATTACACCGCGGAAATGACGTCAATAGGCTGAACTCTCGCCAAAATTCAAATCTGTGGGCGCAATGGCCTTGAGCGAGACACCGGATACAAACACGACGATTATCAACAGAAATATCTTTATTTTCTGCTTGCAAGTGGACCGTCTAGAGCGTACACGGTAAGTACAACTCATTGTGTTTAAAAAGATTTACGTTTGTGTAGTTTGCGTTGCGTTGTATCTGTGAATGTTGGTTGAGGCTAAATGTTAATGTTTAATTTCATTCCTTTAGGTTCCACGGTGTTTGTTGGCTGTATGTTTTCCACTGCAAGAAGAGGCTCGTATCATTGACCAGCAGGAGCTACAATGGTGAGTACCCCTTTCGTCTTCCATTTATGTTAAACACTTCCTATTTCATGTCTAACAGTACTCGATTTAACAAATAACCATAAATAAATACAGTGTGGGCAGTCACGTTAACATATGTGATTATCCTGCCTAATATGTTTATCACAAATATGTCACTAATCACTAATATGTTTATTTGTTTATCACAACACCTTTGGACCTTCAGCAATCGATTATTTACCTTCATCTACATAGAGACAGAACGATGGTGTCTTAAACATCTCATTCATTTCACCAAATAACTTCACGCAGGTGGATAACGGCCGTCTCGGTCACGCTATGTTGCGTGATGCAGTTTTGAAGAACCAAATGCATTTATTCAATGAATAAGTCAAGCTAGTTCTATGTTTATGATGTTGTAAGTTACGGTACCGATTGAAGTTGAGTTCGAAGCCAGTGGAAAACAGCGCTGCGTTTGTGCTCTCCAGGTACAAATGTTGTGATCTCTGACTGACGACCGGGCGAGACTCGAGTAAGAGATGTCCAAACGAGCTCCGGCAGGGCGGGCCAAGGCGGAGCGAACGGACGCCCTTCAGGCCGCCAATGACGAGCTGAGAACCAAACTGATGGACGTCCAGTTAGAACTTCAGCAGGAGAAGAACAAGGTGAAAACCTCAACAGACAGACACTGCCTGCCTCCCTGCCTGCCTCCCTGCCTGCCTCCCTGCCTGCCTCCCTCCCTCCCAGTTTTCCCGATGTAGATTAGACATGCGTGTGCCATGACTGTGTCAGCCTACATCAACAAATGCACCGAGGACGTCAGCACCACTAAGAATATCATCACCCGGGGCAACCAACGACCCTGGATGACTGAGGAGGTACGTCAAACGCTACGAGCGCGGAACTCTGCCTTCAAGTCTGGCGACAAGGAGACACTGAGGACAGCGAGAGCCAACTTGAACCGTGCCATCAGGATAGCGAAGCGAGACCGCAGTCGAAAATTTCAGGATCGTTTCCACGACGTCAAAAACATCAGGAGTATGTGGCAAGGCATACGGGCGATTACAGACTACAACTCACCCTCCCCCCCCCCGGTGGGTGTAGTTGATGCTGACTTTCTAAATGGTCTAAATAACTTCTTTGGGAGGTTCGAGGCACTAAACGGCACTCCAGCAGTTAAAACTGTCCCCCATCAGGAAGAGGAGGTACTCTGCCTTGACTCCGCCGATGTGTTGAAGACCCTGAGGAGAGTCAACCCCTGTAAGGCCCCTGGCCCCGACAACATTCCTGGGCGTGTGTTCAGGGAATGTGCAAGTCATCTGGCTGGGGTCATCACAGACATTTTTAACACCTCGCTGGGCCAAGCCACAGTGCCGGCGTGCTTTAAGACTGCCTCCATCATTCCGGTGCCGAAGAAACCTCAAATCACCTCATTTAATGATTACCGGCCTGTTGCACTGACTCCGGTTATGATGAAGTGCTTCGAAAGGCTGCTTAAAGGTCACATCGTTTCCAGACTCCCCCTATTATTTGACCCGTTCCAGTTTGCCGACCGGCAAAACCGCTCCACTCAGGACGCCATCTCCTCCGTTCTTCACCTGAGCCTGGCTCACCTGGAGGAGAAGAACACCCATGTGCGGAGAATGTTCCTGGACTTCAGCTCAGCGTTTAACACCATCATCCCACAGCATCTGGTAGGAAAATTGGAACACCTGGGCTTCAACACCCCCCTTCGCAACTGGCTGCTAGACTTCCTCACCAACAGACCTCAGTCAGTCCGGGTCGGACAGAACACCTCTGATGTCATCACCCTCAGCACAGGCTCCCTTCAGGGCTGCGTCCTGAGCCCCCTGCTGTGCACCCTGATGACACACGACTGCGTCCTCAGGTTCACCACCAATCACATCGTGAAGTCAGCAGACGACACAACGGTGGTGGGGCTCATCAGAGACAACAACGACCTGGACTACAGAGAGGAGGTGGAGCAGCTGGTGGGCTGGTGCAGAGAAAACAGCCTGATCCTGAATGAGGAGAAGATGAAGGAGATCATCGTCGACTTCAGGAAAAAACAGCCTCACCACGCTCCACTGATCATCAACAGCTCAGCTGTGGAGGTGGTCAGCACCACCAAATTCCTGGGGGTCCACATCACAGAAGACCTCACCTGGACTATGAACACTACGGCACTGGTCAAGAGGGCACAGAAGCGCTTGTACTTCCTGCGGAGGATGAGGAGAGCCCACCTGCCCCCACCCATCATGAGGACGTTCTACAGGAGCACCATAGAGAGCATTCTGACAAGCTGTCTCTCTGTGTGGTGTGGAGGCTGCACCGCCTCCGATTGGAAGAACGTGAGGAGAGTGGTGAGGACAGCAGAGAGGATCATAGGGGCTCCTCTTCCCTCCATTCAGGACATTTCATCTCAGCGCTGCATGTCCCGTGCCCGTAACATCATCAATGACCCATCACACCCCCACCATGGACTGTTCTCCCTGCTGCCCTCTGGGAAGAGGTTTGCAGCATCCGCTGCAGGTCCACCAGGTTCTGCAACAGCTTTTTCCCTGCTGTCATCAGACTGTTGAACACTAGAACTGTTGAGCTCTAAACTGAACTCTGCATCACACATTCACAGAACTGTACTTTATGACACTACGGACCTCTATCTTGCACTATCTCGCACTACCAACTTTACTGAACTTGTATAAACCCTTTAAATAGAAGTTTAATACATGGTTTAGCATTCCTCTGCACACTCTTGAATACTGTTTTGCCTACTTGCACTATTGCATAATTATCACTGCTGCACTTTATACTTATTTTTAATATATATATATATATATATATAGTATATATGTATATATATATATTTTCATAGGATATGTTACTTCTATTCAACTGCAATATCACTACTTTGTTGTAAGACGTATGCAACGGAATTTCGTTTTGTATGCACCATGTGCAGACAAGATGACAATAAAGTTTGTCTAAGTCTAAGTCATGTCAGGTCAGCTGTCTGGAGAGAGAGAGAAGTCAGGACCTGCGGGCGGAGCACCACCGTGCCACCGCCGCCATGACGGAACTCAAAAGCAAACTCCATGAGGAGAAGCAGAAAGAGTTAGCCATTACCAGGGAGACATTACTGCGGCAGCATGAAATGGAGCTGATGAGAGTGATCAAAATCAAAGATGGAGAGATCCAGCGACTGAATGCCTTGGTCCTCAGCCTGAGGGACGGCTCCATGGACAAGGTGATCCGCTCTATCCGTGTCTGACTATCCGCACGCCACGTCGGGCTTCGATGCGGCCGCTACCGTATTGTGTAGCTTGTCCCCAGTAAGCGTCGCGGCGCTCCGTTGCGGTCTCAACGGCCCGGTGTGGCGCAATGTCTGCTCAGGTGAGGAGGGGGGGCGCTTTGCTGGCGGAGGTGGAGGAGACGCGGCGGTGTCGGGAGACCGAGCGGTGTCGCCTCCACCAGGAGCGCGGAAGAAGCCCTGGCAGCGGCCCAGCAGGCCTGGCAGTCCCGAGCGGCCGAGCTCCGATCGGCTCATCACCAGCATCGGGAGGAGCTGAGCCGAACCAAGAGAGACTGCGAGAGGGAGATCCGCCGACTGGTAGGACTGATCAGATGCGCGGTGCGTGGCTATGTTCCCAATTTCGTTGTATACCTGCAGTGCAATGACACCTAAGGCATTCTATTCTATTCTATTTCACAAGAAGAAAATGTCCGGTTGCTCGCTTCGCTTTTGTCACAGCAAAGGTGTTCTAGTCGATTCAAGAAAAAAATTGGCCGGTTGCTCTCTTTGTTTTTGTCACAATTCTGGCAAATGAGTTTGCCCGCCTGCCTGAGCGCTCCCCGTTTATACATCCAGACGGATGAGATCAAGCTGAAAGACAGAGCGGTTAGTGTTTTGGATGAAGCCCTGGGGCCGGCCACGTCCACCGCCTTCAGCTGCAGACTCAGGCTGCCGAGCAGCAGATCGCTGCCCTGAGGGATTCCCAAAGGGCGGGCCTAAACTACCCTGGAAGTGGGGTCAACGCCGCTACTAGCAATCCTCTTCATTGCGTAAGCCACCTCATCACACACTTGCAGTACGCATGACTTAGTTCGTTGCTGGAGGAAGGTAGCACAAAAACAGTTTTGAACTTTGAACGAGTGCTTGTGTGTGTGTGTTGCGGGGCGTTTTCAGTCTCAGGAGGATCGGGACACGCGACGGTTTCATCTGAAAATCGCTGAGCTCAGCGCAGTCATCAGGAAACTGGAGGATCGAAACGCCCTGCTTTCTGAAGAGCGCAATGAACTGGTAATTTATTGACGGCACGCTTGAAGGTTTGCGCTACGTTTGATGCGCGCCATCCAGCGAGGCACCCATTGCGCTTGCTTATTAGTTGAGCGGCGCGGCGAGTCGGTTGCCTGGTAGATGTCTTTTATTGGGAGCCAAAGCCACGATTCCGTTCAAACCGATGCAAAAGGAATGGATACGTTCTGGCCCGCGTGTTGTGCGTCTTTCACATCCCGCACTTCATGCTTGCAGCTAAAGCGACTGAGAGAAACAGAAAGCCAGTTTCTGCCACTCCTGTACAAAAACAAACGCCTGAGCAGGAAGAATGAAGAACTCTCGCTGGTGCTGTGTCGCCTTGAAAACAAAGTGCGCTTTGTCACCCAGGAGAACGAGGAGATGGCAAGCTTGGTAAGTCGACGCGGACAACGGCGGCGTGCCAACAGAGTCCACTGCATTTGTGTTCCACAGAGAAGGCCTAGTTCGCTCAATGACCTGGACCGCGGTTGCGGCCAGCAGGACGGTGAAATGGAGTTCCTTCAAGTTGTGGAGCAGCGGCACATCATCGACGACTTGTCCAAGGTCTTCAGGCAGGCGACTCGGTGCACGTACGGCAGCGCCGCGCTCGCTCGCTGTCGCCAGGAAACCTTTTCCGTCCAAAGCTTGGCCGGCGGCCGCCATCCAAAAAATTGGCCCCTTAAATTCCGACCTTTCAAGCAGGAGCATTGTGCGCACGCGTTTGAACACGCTTTAGACTTGTTTTGCCGTTTTCAGCAGCTCAAAGCTCCCGTTTTGTCAGCGCCTTTGCCACTCGCTGTGCGCTGAAAACGACGGACTTGCCCGGCTGCTCAGCCCGTCAACCATGAGCCGCGAGCGCGACGTCATTGTCCGTAGGCAGCTAGTGGCAAAATGCACCCTGTTAGAGTTGCGCTCGCTCCAACTTATTTTGCAAGAACCACACGGGAGACAAGTAAGTTCTTTTGGACACCTGCAGGTGGAGAGTCCATCCGTTGTACGAATGAAGTCTGACTCTCGGCTCCTGCACGAGCATTTTAATTAAGAGAAACAGGGTGGGTGTAAGAGTGGATTGAATAGAGGAAGCCCTTGACCTCTAGTCAAAACATAGCAAGGGGTGTTTTACGACTTTGTGTAGGAAGGGATAAGCGATAGGGATAAATAAGGGATAAATAATATTATTTATTACAGGTCGCAGTCAAAGTCAAAGCAACACAATGATACGATAAAGATAATCTGGAAAACCCTGACACACCCTGTAGTTGTCACTTTTGGAAAAGACGAGCGTCCCTCCAATCATCGCCGGTGACGTGTTTTTCAGGCTCTGGAGACAGGAGCTCATGTCAGAAATGTCATTGTGAGTCGCGTTTGTTTCTGCGCCGGAGCCGTTCGTTCCCTTTGCATCCAAAGAATCTCAAAGGCGGATTATTTGTGTCGACAGGAGAGAGATTTGCTGCTACGATACCGACGTCGAGAATCTCTGAGGAGGAACAAAGCGTGAGGTCCTGCAAGGTGAGTCTGTTTGTTTGCGGCTGCTTGGTGTTGCGCAAGATGAAATGGCCTTTTTCTCGCTATCGTTCCTCTCGTCGATTCATCGTGAGGTGTCGCTTCAGTTTGTTCAGAGAGATGTTTGCTTCCGCGCCCGCAGGTCATCGAAACATTTTACGGCTACGACGAAGACGTGTTGGTGGACTCGGACGGATCGTCCTTGTCTTTTCACACCGACAGAACCCCCGACACGGAACCCGAAGAGGTAGCCCGCCATTTCTGCCAGCGTATTGGCACCAAACATTCCTCTTCAGCCTGGAATCGGACTCGTCTTTGCGTCGCGGGTGCTTTGTCGCCGGTCTGACTGATTCTGGTACTAGTGCTGTGTTGCATTGGTGTGTGCATGAAGAGGCGGAGCTTCGCTACCGCCAGCTGACGCAAGAATATCAAGCGCTGCAACGAGCCTACGCTCTGCTAGCCCAGACCAGCGAAGGGGACTACGACGCCGAGAAGGAGATCAAGGTGGCGCCCCTTCCCGCAACCCCCGGCCGGGTCGCAGCCTCCCCGTTCTCACCCAGCCTCGGGTGTTCTCTGGTCTGAAAGGAGGAGGAGGAGCCTCCCTCCTCCTCCTTTCAGACCAGAGAAAAGCTGATGGTAGAAATGGGTCACTATCAAAGCAGAGTAGCAGATCTGGAGTCAGCGCTGAAGCAACAAGGACAGGTAAGCTCATCAATGAGCACACCTTTTTCTCAGACAAAATAGCTACATTCTTCAGTCACTCATCCGTCTGGCATTACTGGACCAACCCCCCCCCCCCCCCCCCCCCCCCGAACGTGGCTGGGAAAATGCGGAGAAAAGCAAATGTCATTTTCCAGTCAACCAAAGAATTTGTGGATGAAAATGACACAACATTCCAAAGCTGTCCACGCGTTTGTCTCTTCTAGAATGTCAAGTGGGTGGAGGAGAAGCAGCTGCTGCGTCAGAGCAATCAGCAGTTGGCCGAAAAGGTGACGGAAAGAAAGGCGCTGGGCGGAGTCGCTTGGCGTCACACCTGTCGGGAAGCCCCGCAGATGAGGTCTGACTGTCTTTTCAGGTCAGGCGGATGGAGGCGGAAGAAGCGCGTCTGAAAGAGCACATCCAGGATATCCGAGACCAAAACGAACTGCTTGAGTTCCGCATCCTGGAGCTGGAGGTGGGAAGACTCGCACAAGCGTGTTGAGGCCAGAGATGTGACGGACGGACGGACGGACGGACGGACGGACGGACGGACGGATGCATGCCTCTGCCTTTCAGGAGAGGGAGTGGCGCTCCCCCGTCTTGAAGTTTCTGCAAGTCCGTTTCCCAGACGGCCTCAGCCCTTTGCAGATCTACTGCGAGGCCGAGGGCGTGAGCGTAGGTAAGGCGTCCCTCGCAACCCTAACCTTAACCCGAGGTCCCAGAACACCTTACATTGCTCCTTGCGCCTTTCCCCCGGACATCGTCATCAGTGATCTGATGAAGAAGCTGGACATCCTGGGCTATAACGCCGTAAGTGTATGTCGAACTCCTTATGTTCGCACTCCACGAGACTCGGCGGCTCAAATGTGACTTTTGGAAGGCTTTGCGCTGAAAGAAGCTTGTTGACGCTGTGCCTTTGGGCTCTTGCAGAATCTCACCAACGAGGAGCAGGTGGTCGTGATTCACGCCAGGACCCTTCTCACCCTAGCCGAGAAGGTAACGCGCACGTCCACGCACGCTCTCGCATTCTGCTTATGTGACAGCAGCCTTTCCTCAGTGGTTAGAATACATCAAAGTGACCAAGTCAGCACTTCAACAGAAGATGTTGGACATTGAAAGTGAGAAGGTAGACAGACACGCGACATCAGCCAAGGGGAACTCCGGCAATGTGCCCCAACAATTCTGACCTTGAGCTGTGCTAGGATATGTTCTGCAAGCAGAAGGGCTACCTGGATGAAGAGTTGGACTTCAGGAAGTGTTCCATGGACCAGGCTCATAAGGTAAGCCGCCCTCAAATCTCCCGCCGGACCACTGATGGACGAGGATT
This sequence comes from Syngnathus floridae, assembly GCF_059516105.1. Taxonomy (NCBI): domain Eukaryota; kingdom Metazoa; phylum Chordata; class Actinopteri; order Syngnathiformes; family Syngnathidae; genus Syngnathus; species Syngnathus floridae. The sequence goes on from NW_028284058.1 coordinate 418,798, forward strand.
GCGGCCCAGAGGATCCTGGAGCTGGAGGCCATGTTGTACGAGGCGCTACCGCAGCGGGACTGCCCCGCCACGGACGGCGAAAAAGCCAGCCACGCTGGCGTGAATGACGTGCTGACGGCGGATCAGAGAGAAGAGCTTAGGAGCGCCGTGGACCAATGGAAGCGAGCCCTGATGTGCGAGTTGAGGGAGCGCGACGCTTGCATCCTCCAAGAGAGAATGGATCTGCTGCACAGCGCGCAACAGGTAAGGGCCCAAAGCCAGCCCGGCACTTACTTGCACGCTTACTGGCTTTTGAATGCCACTTTCCATTTGTCCGTCCTAGAGGAACAAAGAGCTGAAAGAATTCATCGAAGCTCAGAAGAGACAAATCAAACAATTGGAGGAGAAGTTTCTGTTTCTCTTTCTATTCTTCTCCTTGGCCTTCATTCTGTGGCCCTAACACCAGCTGGTGAGTGAGCTCCAGCGGCACCGCACTCGACACCTCCGATACACTGCCAGCCGGTCTCAGACGTTGGCAGACGCTCCGATGCCAACGTATACCCCCCGCCACGGTGACAGAGGCACCGCGTCACACCGGCGCTCATCCAATCAGAAGGCAGGAAAAGCAAATTCACATGCAGGGCACTTTTGAACCAGAAGAGAGCGCCACAAAAAACGGTTGTTGCCCCAAACGCGCACTAAAAAGGGTCAGAATAACAAGAGTCCCACTGGCCAGCCGGGGCCACCCGTCCAGCTGTTTCTTCAGGGGGGGAAAAAATTGGAGTCACCGGTGAGTACATTTTGCATTTAGCTCTGCTTTTCTGCTTCTGTCTTCAAGTGTGTGGCATCCTGCGATCAAAGATTCAGCCAACCCCAAAGCGGTTGACCTCAACGTCCCACCACCATGCCTACCAGAGCAGGTGACGTGATGCTTTGGACATCCTTCCGTCTCAGATGCCCAAAAGTACTCTTTGCCACATCTGCGGCAATACGGTGTCTTTTCAAAGGTGCAAATAAATCCAGCGTGGGCGGAACACGCACGTCTTCGGTTTTTCCCGCTTTGTTTGTGTGACAGCTGTTGTGAAAATTTTATACAAATAAAGTTGTATAGTACAGGTTTGGCCAAGCCGCAACTCCCGAACCGCATGCGGCTCTTTTATGTTCATATCAACATTTGTGTGTGTGTGTGTGTGTGTGTGGGGGGGGGGGGTTGTGCGTGTTGGCTTCACTTGAGTTCAATTTGGTATTTTGGTCAAAAGCGCATGTGGTGAAATTCCACAAAGTAGGATGGGCAAACACATTTCTTTAAACTATGAGTGTCAATTGGGCTCTCGAAATGGCAGGGAAAAGATGCACAGCAAAACGAAAATACGTAGATGAACACAGGACGTTTTAATCAGAGTGGGAAAGTTTCTATTTTTTGTTGAACGTGATGGCAAACCATTCTGCCTGATATGTCAGACCTCAGCGCATTTCAAAGATTCAAATCTTCAGCGCCATGCACTTCAGCTCACTCCATGCTAACATTGATCAGGCGTCGAACCCGCATCATCATGCTTAAGAGGTGGCCATGCTAACCAGTGCGCCATTATGTCAACGCATAATAACTAAGTCTACTGGTCAAAACAGCGGTTACTATATGACGTCGCTACGTCGTGGTCACGTGACGCAGACAAGACGTCAATGGACGTGGGCAGAGTTAACTTGTTTAAAAGGGAGTAGGCAGAAGAAATATTTAATTTATTTAAATCTATTTTGAGTGCACACCATTATGCCAATGCATAACAACTGTAAATCTACTAAACAAAACAGCGGTTGCTATATGACATCTGCCACGTCGTGGTCACGTGACATACGTGACGTCGATGGGCGTAACTTTCGCCGGAATTCAAATCCGCGGGGAGAGTTAACTTGTTTAAAAGAGAGTGGGCAGAAGAATTATTTAATTTATTTAAATCTATTTGGTGTGTGCGCCATTATGTCAATGCATAACAACTGTAAGTCTACTAAACAAAACAGCGGTTGCTATATGACGTCTGCCACGTCGTGGTCACGTGACGCGGACGTGACGTCGACGCCTACTTTACATCCCACCGATCACAGGACCCCTCGGCTGCATAACCGTGCCCCCTTCCCAACCAATCGGATTTGCTATACGCGAAAACGACGCCAATGGAAAGAGCTTCCGCCCAAATTTAAATCCGTGGGCGTGGCTCGCAGCAGGAAGTAGGAAAATGGCGGCGATGTTGACAAAGACACAGCGGATGGTAACATACGACTAACAAGAGAAATATTTTTATTTTCTGCTTGCAACTGGACCGTCCAGAGCGTACACGGTAAGTACAACTCATCGTTTTTAAAAAGAAGTACTTTTGTTGCCCTGAAAAGCGAGTGAGCGTGGCGTTTGTGGGGGACGTCGAATTTCGACGATTCTTTCTGGTCAACGGTTGTAAATGATTGTGTTGATTAAAAAAGAAAACTTGATGTAACTCTACTTTTAACTGCCGTTTCAGATAGATTTGGAATTGCATCACATCCAATTTTGCCTAGAGCGTACACGGTAAGTAACACTCGTTGTGTTTAAGGAGATTTACGTTTGTAATAGCAGAAGTGTAGCCGCGTTGCGTTGTACGTGTGAATGTTGGTCCGGGCGAAATGTTAATGTTTAATTTCATTCCTTTAGGTTCCACGGTGTTTGTTGGCTGCAAGTTTTCCACTGCAAGAAGAGGCTCATATCATCGACCAGGAGCGAGCTACAATGGTGAGTAGCCATAACATTTATGTTAAACACTTCCTATTTCATGTCTAACAGTACTTGATTTAACAAATAACCATAAATAAATACAGTGTGGGCACTGAAGTTAACATATGTGATTATACTGCCTAATCTGTCACCGAGTAGATTGTTGCAAAGTAATATAAGATCCAAAGTTGTAATTCAGAATAGTTTTCAAAAGAAGGCCATTAGAATTATATACAAGTCTGATTACCCTGAACAAGCTATTAATTAAATCACAAATTCTTCAATTCAAAGATTTGGTAGATTATCAGACAAATAATGTCTAACAGTAATTGATTTAACACATCACGATAAGTAGATTGAGTGTGGGCACTCTCAAGTTAACATATGTGATTATACTGCCTAATCTGTTACAGAGTATGTTGTTGCCAAGTAATGTAGAATAGATCCAAAGTAGTAATCCAGAATAGTTTTGAAGAGGCCATTAGAATGATAAACAAATCTGATTACCTTGAACATAATAACAAGCTAAGTGTTTAATATGTCCTATGAAGTCAAAATTGGGCACCATCATGTGGTGAAATTTGGAATTGCATCACATCCAATTTTGCCTGGGAACAAACAGATTACATAAATCTTAGTTTTGAATAAGCCACTCCTTCTCAAACAAGTAAACTCTGCCCATTTTGCGCAGTAGATGTTCTGTTAATATCTAGTATTTATACAAAGTCATAATTTAAATTGCTTTCAACCTTCATTCATCGGTTCAACCAACATTACTCGCTCTTATTACCAACTTGTATTGATTTAACTAAGCGTTTAATACTTCCTATCAGGTCTCAAATCGAGATTTGGCAAAATACAATTTCAGCAAATCCAATTTTGCCAGGGAACAAAAATAGATTAAATAAACTAAATAAGTCCTCTTCCCATTAAATAAATCAGAAAAGTCTGTCTTGTAACCAGTCCTCTTCAAACAAGTAAAGTCTGCCCATTTTGTGCCGTAGATTTTGTGTCTATGCCTAGTATTTAAACAAAATCATAATTTAAACGACTTCTTTCCTTCATTCACTTTGGAAATTTGGAATTGCAGCAAATCGAATTTTGGCAGGGAACAAAAATAGATCAATTAAACTAAATAAGTCTTCTTCCCATTAAATAAATTAAAAAAGTCTGTCTTGTAACCAGTCCTTTTCAAACAAGTAAAGTCTGCCCATTTTGTGCCGTCGATTTTGTGTTAATGCCTAGTATTTATACAAAATCATAATTTAAAGGACTTAATTCCTTCATTCACTTTGGAAATTTGGAATTGCAGCACATCAAATTTTGCCTGGGAAGAAAAGTAGATTAAATAAATTTAATAAGTCTTACTACTTCCCATTAAATAAATTAAATACGTCTTACTTGTTCCCACTCCTTTTCAAAACAGTAGTTTAAAACGAGGGCCCTTCACTCAATCTTTAACCTCAACCCCGCACGTTGTGTTGTATCTGTGAATGTTGGTTGTGGCCAAATGATAGTTTTCTTTCATTCGTTTAGGTTCCAAGAAAACTTGATGTAACTCTACTTTTAACTGCCGTTTCAGATAAGCGGGTATTACGTCGCAGTCAAATGCCGCGGATATGACGTAATTGCCCGAACCTCCGCCAAAATTCAAATCTGTTGGCGCGATGGCCGTGAGCCACTGAGCAGCGACGATTATCAACAGAAATATCTTTATTTTCTGCTTGCAACTGGACCGTCTAGAGCGTACACGGTAAGTAACACTCATTGTGTTTAAGGAGATTTACGTTTGTAATAGCAGAAGTGTAGCCGCGTTGCGTTGTACGTGTGAAAATTGGTCGAGGCGAAATGTTAATGTTTAATTTCATTCCTTTAGGTTCCACGGTGTTTGTTGGCTGCAAGTTTTCCACTGCAAGAAGAGGCTCGTATCATTGACCAGGAGCGAGCTACAATGGTGAGTAGCCATAACATTTATGTTAAACACTTCCTATTTCATGTCTAACAGTACTTGATTTAACAAATAACCATAAATAAATACAGTGTGGGCACTGAAGTTAACATATGTGATTATACTGCCTAATCTGTCACGGAGTAGATTGTTGCAAAGTAATATAAGATCCAAAGTTGTAATTCAGAATAGTTTTCAAAAGAAGGCCGTTAGAATTATATACAAGTCTGATTACCCTTAACATAACAACAAGCTATTAATTAAATCACAAATTTTTCAATTCAAAGATTTGGTAGATTATCAGACAAATAATGTCTAACAGTAATTGATTTAACACATCACGATAAGTAGATTGAGTGTGGGCACTCTCAAGTTAACAGATATGATTATACTGCCTAATCTGTTACAGAGTATGTTGTTGCCAAGTAATGTAGAATAGATCCAAAGTAGTAATCCAGAATAGTTTTGAAGAGGCCATTAGAATAATAAACAAATCTGATTACCTTGAACATAATAACAAGCTAAGTGTTTAATATGTCCTATGAAGTCAAAATTGGGCACCATCATGTGGTGAAATTTGGAATTGCATCACATCCAATTTTGCCTGGGAACAAACAGATTAAATAAATCTTAGTTTTGAATAAGCCACTCCTTCTCAAACAAGTAAACTCTGCCCATTTCGCGCAGTAGATGTTCTGTTAATATCTAGTATTTATACAAAGTCATAATTTAAATTGCTTTCAACCTTCATTCATCGGTTCAACCAACATTACTCGCTCTTATTACCAACTTGTATTGATTTAACTAAGCGTTTAATACTTCCTATCAGGTCTCAAGGCAAGATTTGGCAAAATACAATTTCAGCAAATCCAATTTTGCCAGGGAACAAAAATAGATTAAATAAACTAAATAAGTCTTCTTCCCATTAAATAAATCAGAAAAGTCTGTCTTGTAACCAGTCCTCTTCAAACAAGTAAAGTCTGCCCATTTTGTGCCGTAGATTTTGTGTCTATGCCTAGTATTTAAACAAAATCATAATTTAAACGACTTCTTTCCTTCATTCACTTTGGAAATTTGGAATTGCAGCAAATCGAATTTTGCCAGGGAACAAAAATAGATCAATTAAACTAAATAAGTCTTCTTCCCATTAAATAAATTAAAAAAGTCTGTCTTGTAACCAGTCCTTTTCAAACAAGTAAAGTCTGCCCATTTTGTGCCGTCGATTTTGTGTTAATGCCTAGTATTTATGCAAAATCATAATTTAAAGGATTTCATTCCTTCATTCACTTTGGAAATTTGGAATTGCAGCACATCAAATTTTGCCTGGGAAGAAAAGTAGATTAAATAAATTTAATAAGTCTTACTACTTCCCATTAAATAAATTAAATACGTCTTACTTGTTCCCACTCCTTTTCAAAAAAGTAGTTTAAAACGAGGTCCCTTCACTCAACCTTTAACCCTATTTATTCACCTTCTAGGCTAAGTGTTAAAGGCTAAGTGTTAAAGGCTAAGTGTTAAAGGCTAAGTGTTAAAGGCTAAGTGTTAGAGGCTAAGTGCCAGAGGCTAGGCGCCAGAGGTGAGTTTTTGTGGGCTGAAGTTTTAGTGGGGTTAGTGTGAATACAATCCAAAAGAATACAACAGAATACAATACAATAGAATATAATACATAGATTAAATTATATAGCTCTTACTACTTCCCATTAAATAAATTAAATACGTCTTACTTGTTCCCAATCCTTTTCAAAAAAGTAGTTTAAAACGAGGGCCCTTCACTCAACCTTTAACCTCAACCCCGCACGTCACATTGTGTTGTATCTGTGAATGTTGGTTGTGGCCAAATGATAGTTTTCTTTCATTCGTTTAGGTTCCACGGTGTTTGTTGGCTATGTTTTCCACTGTCAGAAGGATGAAAATACAAAGTACAACGCTTGGACGTGGGCGAAGGCGTCACCGGTGAGTCCTTCCTTCCTATTTATTTACCTTCTAGATGCTAGAGGCTAAGTGTTAGAGGCTAAGTGTTAGAGGCTAAGTGTTAAACACAATACGAACAACACAACGATACTGCACTGAACAACACGATACCGCACTGAGAAACACGATACCGCACTGAACAACACGATACCGCACTGAACAACACCATGCCGCACTGAACACCATGCCACACTGAACAACACCATCCCGCACTGAACAACACCATGCCGCACTAAACAACACCATGCCGCACTGAACAACACCATGCCTCACTGAACGACACCATGCCGCACTGAAAGACACCATGCCGCACTGAACGACACCATGCCGCACTGAAAGACACCATCCCGCACTGAACACCATGCCGCACTGAACAACACCATCCTGCACTGAACAACACCATCCCGCACTGAACAACACCATGCCGCACTGAACAACATTATGCCGCACTGAACATTATGCCGCACTGAACAACACCATGCCGCACTGAACAACACCATGCCGCACTGAACAACATTATGCCGCACTGAACAACACCATGCCGCACTGAACAACACCATGCCGCACTGAACAACACCATGCCGCACTGAACAACACGACGTCGCACTGAACAACACGACGCCGCACAGAACAACACGACGCCGCACAGAATAACACAATACCGCACAGAACAACACAATACCGCACAAACAGTTTTAGATAATATTACGTCGCAGTCATGTGACGCGGACATGACGTCAATAGGCGGAACTCACGGCAAAATTATAATCCGTGGGCGTGGCTTGCAACAGGAAGTAGGAAAGCGGCAGTTCTGGCAAACAAGACACAGCGGTTAGTAACACGATGACTAACAAGGCAAATATTTTTGTTTTCAGCTTGCAACTTGACCGTCTAGAGCGTACAAGGTAATTACAACTGTTTTTTTTTAGCCCTGAAAAGCGAGTGAGTGTGGCGTTTGGGAGGAATGTCGAACTCGGCGTCTGCTTCCAGCCACAGACGCCAAATTTCGACGATTATTTCGACTGGTCAACGGTTGTAAATTATTGCGTTGACTAAAAACTTTATTTAACTCTACTCTTAACTTTGCCGTTTCAGATATGCGGGTATTACACCGCGGAAATGACGTCAATAGGCTGAACTCTCGCCAAAATTCAAATCTGTGGGCGCAATGGCCTTGAGCGAGACACCGGATACAAACACGACGATTATCAACAGAAATATCTTTATTTTCTGCTTGCAAGTGGACCGTCTAGAGCGTACACGGTAAGTACAACTCATTGTGTTTAAAAAGATTTACGTTTGTGTAGTTTGCGTTGCGTTGTATCTGTGAATGTTGGTTGAGGCTAAATGTTAATGTTTAATTTCATTCCTTTAGGTTCCACGGTGTTTGTTGGCTGTATGTTTTCCACTGCAAGAAGAGGCTCGTATCATTGACCAGCAGGAGCTACAATGGTGAGTACCCCTTTCGTCTTCCATTTATGTTAAACACTTCCTATTTCATGTCTAACAGTACTCGATTTAACAAATAACCATAAATAAATACAGTGTGGGCAGTCACGTTAACATATGTGATTATCCTGCCTAATATGTTTATCACAAATATGTCACTAATCACTAATATGTTTATTTGTTTATCACAACACCTTTGGACCTTCAGCAATCGATTATTTACCTTCATCTACATAGAGACAGAACGATGGTGTCTTAAACATCTCATTCATTTCACCAAATAACTTCACGCAGGTGGATAACGGCCGTCTCGGTCACGCTATGTTGCGTGATGCAGTTTTGAAGAACCAAATGCATTTATTCAATGAATAAGTCAAGCTAGTTCTATGTTTATGATGTTGTAAGTTACGGTACCGATTGAAGTTGAGTTCGAAGCCAGTGGAAAACAGCGCTGCGTTTGTGCTCTCCAGGTACAAATGTTGTGATCTCTGACTGACGACCGGGCGAGACTCGAGTAAGAGATGTCCAAACGAGCTCCGGCAGGGCGGGCCAAGGCGGAGCGAACGGACGCCCTTCAGGCCGCCAATGACGAGCTGAGAACCAAACTGATGGACGTCCAGTTAGAACTTCAGCAGGAGAAGAACAAGGTGAAAACCTCAACAGACAGACACTGCCTGCCTCCCTGCCTGCCTCCCTGCCTGCCTCCCTGCCTGCCTCCCTCCCTCCCAGTTTTCCCGATGTAGATTAGACATGCGTGTGCCATGACTGTGTCAGCCTACATCAACAAATGCACCGAGGACGTCAGCACCACTAAGAATATCATCACCCGGGGCAACCAACGACCCTGGATGACTGAGGAGGTACGTCAAACGCTACGAGCGCGGAACTCTGCCTTCAAGTCTGGCGACAAGGAGACACTGAGGACAGCGAGAGCCAACTTGAACCGTGCCATCAGGATAGCGAAGCGAGACCGCAGTCGAAAATTTCAGGATCGTTTCCACGACGTCAAAAACATCAGGAGTATGTGGCAAGGCATACGGGCGATTACAGACTACAACTCACCCTCCCCCCCCCCGGTGGGTGTAGTTGATGCTGACTTTCTAAATGGTCTAAATAACTTCTTTGGGAGGTTCGAGGCACTAAACGGCACTCCAGCAGTTAAAACTGTCCCCCATCAGGAAGAGGAGGTACTCTGCCTTGACTCCGCCGATGTGTTGAAGACCCTGAGGAGAGTCAACCCCTGTAAGGCCCCTGGCCCCGACAACATTCCTGGGCGTGTGTTCAGGGAATGTGCAAGTCATCTGGCTGGGGTCATCACAGACATTTTTAACACCTCGCTGGGCCAAGCCACAGTGCCGGCGTGCTTTAAGACTGCCTCCATCATTCCGGTGCCGAAGAAACCTCAAATCACCTCATTTAATGATTACCGGCCTGTTGCACTGACTCCGGTTATGATGAAGTGCTTCGAAAGGCTGCTTAAAGGTCACATCGTTTCCAGACTCCCCCTATTATTTGACCCGTTCCAGTTTGCCGACCGGCAAAACCGCTCCACTCAGGACGCCATCTCCTCCGTTCTTCACCTGAGCCTGGCTCACCTGGAGGAGAAGAACACCCATGTGCGGAGAATGTTCCTGGACTTCAGCTCAGCGTTTAACACCATCATCCCACAGCATCTGGTAGGAAAATTGGAACACCTGGGCTTCAACACCCCCCTTCGCAACTGGCTGCTAGACTTCCTCACCAACAGACCTCAGTCAGTCCGGGTCGGACAGAACACCTCTGATGTCATCACCCTCAGCACAGGCTCCCTTCAGGGCTGCGTCCTGAGCCCCCTGCTGTGCACCCTGATGACACACGACTGCGTCCTCAGGTTCACCACCAATCACATCGTGAAGTCAGCAGACGACACAACGGTGGTGGGGCTCATCAGAGACAACAACGACCTGGACTACAGAGAGGAGGTGGAGCAGCTGGTGGGCTGGTGCAGAGAAAACAGCCTGATCCTGAATGAGGAGAAGATGAAGGAGATCATCGTCGACTTCAGGAAAAAACAGCCTCACCACGCTCCACTGATCATCAACAGCTCAGCTGTGGAGGTGGTCAGCACCACCAAATTCCTGGGGGTCCACATCACAGAAGACCTCACCTGGACTATGAACACTACGGCACTGGTCAAGAGGGCACAGAAGCGCTTGTACTTCCTGCGGAGGATGAGGAGAGCCCACCTGCCCCCACCCATCATGAGGACGTTCTACAGGAGCACCATAGAGAGCATTCTGACAAGCTGTCTCTCTGTGTGGTGTGGAGGCTGCACCGCCTCCGATTGGAAGAACGTGAGGAGAGTGGTGAGGACAGCAGAGAGGATCATAGGGGCTCCTCTTCCCTCCATTCAGGACATTTCATCTCAGCGCTGCATGTCCCGTGCCCGTAACATCATCAATGACCCATCACACCCCCACCATGGACTGTTCTCCCTGCTGCCCTCTGGGAAGAGGTTTGCAGCATCCGCTGCAGGTCCACCAGGTTCTGCAACAGCTTTTTCCCTGCTGTCATCAGACTGTTGAACACTAGAACTGTTGAGCTCTAAACTGAACTCTGCATCACACATTCACAGAACTGTACTTTATGACACTACGGACCTCTATCTTGCACTATCTCGCACTACCAACTTTACTGAACTTGTATAAACCCTTTAAATAGAAGTTTAATACATGGTTTAGCATTCCTCTGCACACTCTTGAATACTGTTTTGCCTACTTGCACTATTGCATAATTATCACTGCTGCACTTTATACTTATTTTTAATATATATATATATATATATATAGTATATATGTATATATATATATTTTCATAGGATATGTTACTTCTATTCAACTGCAATATCACTACTTTGTTGTAAGACGTATGCAACGGAATTTCGTTTTGTATGCACCATGTGCAGACAAGATGACAATAAAGTTTGTCTAAGTCTAAGTCATGTCAGGTCAGCTGTCTGGAGAGAGAGAGAAGTCAGGACCTGCGGGCGGAGCACCACCGTGCCACCGCCGCCATGACGGAACTCAAAAGCAAACTCCATGAGGAGAAGCAGAAAGAGTTAGCCATTACCAGGGAGACATTACTGCGGCAGCATGAAATGGAGCTGATGAGAGTGATCAAAATCAAAGATGGAGAGATCCAGCGACTGAATGCCTTGGTCCTCAGCCTGAGGGACGGCTCCATGGACAAGGTGATCCGCTCTATCCGTGTCTGACTATCCGCACGCCACGTCGGGCTTCGATGCGGCCGCTACCGTATTGTGTAGCTTGTCCCCAGTAAGCGTCGCGGCGCTCCGTTGCGGTCTCAACGGCCCGGTGTGGCGCAATGTCTGCTCAGGTGAGGAGGGGGGGCGCTTTGCTGGCGGAGGTGGAGGAGACGCGGCGGTGTCGGGAGACCGAGCGGTGTCGCCTCCACCAGGAGCGCGGAAGAAGCCCTGGCAGCGGCCCAGCAGGCCTGGCAGTCCCGAGCGGCCGAGCTCCGATCGGCTCATCACCAGCATCGGGAGGAGCTGAGCCGAACCAAGAGAGACTGCGAGAGGGAGATCCGCCGACTGGTAGGACTGATCAGATGCGCGGTGCGTGGCTATGTTCCCAATTTCGTTGTATACCTGCAGTGCAATGACACCTAAGGCATTCTATTCTATTCTATTTCACAAGAAGAAAATGTCCGGTTGCTCGCTTCGCTTTTGTCACAGCAAAGGTGTTCTAGTCGATTCAAGAAAAAAATTGGCCGGTTGCTCTCTTTGTTTTTGTCACAATTCTGGCAAATGAGTTTGCCCGCCTGCCTGAGCGCTCCCCGTTTATACATCCAGACGGATGAGATCAAGCTGAAAGACAGAGCGGTTAGTGTTTTGGATGAAGCCCTGGGGCCGGCCACGTCCACCGCCTTCAGCTGCAGACTCAGGCTGCCGAGCAGCAGATCGCTGCCCTGAGGGATTCCCAAAGGGCGGGCCTAAACTACCCTGGAAGTGGGGTCAACGCCGCTACTAGCAATCCTCTTCATTGCGTAAGCCACCTCATCACACACTTGCAGTACGCATGACTTAGTTCGTTGCTGGAGGAAGGTAGCACAAAAACAGTTTTGAACTTTGAACGAGTGCTTGTGTGTGTGTGTTGCGGGGCGTTTTCAGTCTCAGGAGGATCGGGACACGCGACGGTTTCATCTGAAAATCGCTGAGCTCAGCGCAGTCATCAGGAAACTGGAGGATCGAAACGCCCTGCTTTCTGAAGAGCGCAATGAACTGGTAATTTATTGACGGCACGCTTGAAGGTTTGCGCTACGTTTGATGCGCGCCATCCAGCGAGGCACCCATTGCGCTTGCTTATTAGTTGAGCGGCGCGGCGAGTCGGTTGCCTGGTAGATGTCTTTTATTGGGAGCCAAAGCCACGATTCCGTTCAAACCGATGCAAAAGGAATGGATACGTTCTGGCCCGCGTGTTGTGCGTCTTTCACATCCCGCACTTCATGCTTGCAGCTAAAGCGACTGAGAGAAACAGAAAGCCAGTTTCTGCCACTCCTGTACAAAAACAAACGCCTGAGCAGGAAGAATGAAGAACTCTCGCTGGTGCTGTGTCGCCTTGAAAACAAAGTGCGCTTTGTCACCCAGGAGAACGAGGAGATGGCAAGCTTGGTAAGTCGACGCGGACAACGGCGGCGTGCCAACAGAGTCCACTGCATTTGTGTTCCACAGAGAAGGCCTAGTTCGCTCAATGACCTGGACCGCGGTTGCGGCCAGCAGGACGGTGAAATGGAGTTCCTTCAAGTTGTGGAGCAGCGGCACATCATCGACGACTTGTCCAAGGTCTTCAGGCAGGCGACTCGGTGCACGTACGGCAGCGCCGCGCTCGCTCGCTGTCGCCAGGAAACCTTTTCCGTCCAAAGCTTGGCCGGCGGCCGCCATCCAAAAAATTGGCCCCTTAAATTCCGACCTTTCAAGCAGGAGCATTGTGCGCACGCGTTTGAACACGCTTTAGACTTGTTTTGCCGTTTTCAGCAGCTCAAAGCTCCCGTTTTGTCAGCGCCTTTGCCACTCGCTGTGCGCTGAAAACGACGGACTTGCCCGGCTGCTCAGCCCGTCAACCATGAGCCGCGAGCGCGACGTCATTGTCCGTAGGCAGCTAGTGGCAAAATGCACCCTGTTAGAGTTGCGCTCGCTCCAACTTATTTTGCAAGAACCACACGGGAGACAAGTAAGTTCTTTTGGACACCTGCAGGTGGAGAGTCCATCCGTTGTACGAATGAAGTCTGACTCTCGGCTCCTGCACGAGCATTTTAATTAAGAGAAACAGGGTGGGTGTAAGAGTGGATTGAATAGAGGAAGCCCTTGACCTCTAGTCAAAACATAGCAAGGGGTGTTTTACGACTTTGTGTAGGAAGGGATAAGCGATAGGGATAAATAAGGGATAAATAATATTATTTATTACAGGTCGCAGTCAAAGTCAAAGCAACACAATGATACGATAAAGATAATCTGGAAAACCCTGACACACCCTGTAGTTGTCACTTTTGGAAAAGACGAGCGTCCCTCCAATCATCGCCGGTGACGTGTTTTTCAGGCTCTGGAGACAGGAGCTCATGTCAGAAATGTCATTGTGAGTCGCGTTTGTTTCTGCGCCGGAGCCGTTCGTTCCCTTTGCATCCAAAGAATCTCAAAGGCGGATTATTTGTGTCGACAGGAGAGAGATTTGCTGCTACGATACCGACGTCGAGAATCTCTGAGGAGGAACAAAGCGTGAGGTCCTGCAAGGTGAGTCTGTTTGTTTGCGGCTGCTTGGTGTTGCGCAAGATGAAATGGCCTTTTTCTCGCTATCGTTCCTCTCGTCGATTCATCGTGAGGTGTCGCTTCAGTTTGTTCAGAGAGATGTTTGCTTCCGCGCCCGCAGGTCATCGAAACATTTTACGGCTACGACGAAGACGTGTTGGTGGACTCGGACGGATCGTCCTTGTCTTTTCACACCGACAGAACCCCCGACACGGAACCCGAAGAGGTAGCCCGCCATTTCTGCCAGCGTATTGGCACCAAACATTCCTCTTCAGCCTGGAATCGGACTCGTCTTTGCGTCGCGGGTGCTTTGTCGCCGGTCTGACTGATTCTGGTACTAGTGCTGTGTTGCATTGGTGTGTGCATGAAGAGGCGGAGCTTCGCTACCGCCAGCTGACGCAAGAATATCAAGCGCTGCAACGAGCCTACGCTCTGCTAGCCCAGACCAGCGAAAGGGGACTACGACGCCGAGAAGGAGATCAAGGTGGCGCCCCTTCCCGCAACCCCCGGCCGGGTCGCAGCCTCCCCGTTCTCACCCAGCCTCGGGTGTTCTCTGGTCTGAAAGGAGGAGGAGGAGCCTCCCTCCTCCTCCTTTCAGACCAGAGAAAAGCTGATGGTAGAAATGGGTCACTATCAAAGCAGAGTAGCAGATCTGGAGTCAGCGCTGAAGCAACAAGGACAGGTAAGCTCATCAATGAGCACACCTTTTTCTCAGACAAAATAGCTACATTCTTCAGTCACTCATCCGTCTGGCATTACTGGACCAACCCCCCCCCCCCCCCCCCCCCCCCGAACGTGGCTGGGAAAATGCGGAGAAAAGCAAATGTCATTTTCCAGTCAACCAAAGAATTTGTGGATGAAAATGACACAACATTCCAAAGCTGTCCACGCGTTTGTCTCTTCTAGAATGTCAAGTGGGTGGAGGAGAAGCAGCTGCTGCGTCAGAGCAATCAGCAGTTGGCCGAAAAGGTGACGGAAAGAAAGGCGCTGGGCGGAGTCGCTTGGCGTCACACCTGTCGGGAAGCCCCGCAGATGAGGTCTGACTGTCTTTTCAGGTCAGGCGGATGGAGGCGGAAGAAGCGCGTCTGAAAGAGCACATCCAGGATATCCGAGACCAAAACGAACTGCTTGAGTTCCGCATCCTGGAGCTGGAGGTGGGAAGACTCGCACAAGCGTGTTGAGGCCAGAGATGTGACGGACGGACGGACGGACGGACGGACGGATGCATGCCTCTGCCTTTCAGGAGAGGGAGTGGCGCTCCCCCGTCTTGAAGTTTCTGCAAGTCCGTTTCCCAGACGGCCTCAGCCCTTTGCAGATCTACTGCGAGGCCGAGGGCGTGAGCGTACGTAAGGCGTCCCTCGCAACCCTAACCTTAACCCGAGGTCCCAGAACACCTTACATTGCTCCTTGCGCCTTTCCCCCGGACATCGTCATCAGTGATCTGATGAAGAAGCTGGACATCCTGGGCTATAACGCCGTAAGTGTATGTCGAACTCCTTATGTTCGCACTCCACGAGACTCGGCGGCTCAAATGTGACTTTTGGAAGGCTTTGCGCTGAAAGAAGCTTGTTGACGCTGTGCCTTTGGGCTCTTGCAGAATCTCACCAACGAGGAGCAGGTGGTCGTGATTCACGCCAGGACCCTTCTCACCCTAGCCGAGAAGGTAACGCGCACGTCCACGCACGCTCTCGCATTCTGCTTATGTGACAGCAGCCTTTCCTCAGTGGTTAGAATACATCAAAGTGACCAAGTCAGCACTTCAACAGAAGATGTTGGACATTGAAAGTGAGAAGGTAGACAGACACGCGACATCAGCCAAGGGGAACTCCGGCAATGTGCCCCAACAATTCTGACCTTGAGCTGTGCTAGGATATGTTCTGCAAGCAGAAGGGCTACCTGGATGAAGAGTTGGACTTCAGGAAGTGTTCCATGGACCAGGCTCATAAGGTAAGCCGCCCTCAAATCTCCCGCCGGACCACTGATGGACGAGGATTGCGGCCCAGAGGATCCTGGAGCTGGAGGCCATGTTGTACGAGGCGCTACCGCAGCGGGACTGCCCCGCCACGGACGGCGAAAAAGCCAGCCACGCTGGCGTGAATGACGTGCTGACGGCGGATCAGAGAGAAGAGCTTAGGAGCGCCGTGGACCAATGGAAGCGAGCCCTGATGTGCGAGTTGAGGGAGCGCGACGCTTGCATCCTCCAAGAGAGAATGGATCTGCTGCACAGCGCGCAACAGGTAAGGGCCCAAAGCCAGCCCGGCACTTACTTGCACGCTTACTGGCTTTTGAATGCCACTTTCCATTTGTCCGTCCTAGAGGAACAAAGAGCTGAAAGAATTCATCGAAGCTCAGAAGAGACAAATCAAACAATTGGAGGAGAAGTTTCTGTTTCTCTTTCTATTCTTCTCCTTGGCCTTCATTCTGTGGCCCTAACACCAGCTGGTGAGTGAGCTCCAGCGGCACCGCACTCGACACCTCCGATACACTGCCAGCCGGTCTCAGACGTTGGCAGACGCTCCGATGCCAACGTATACCCCCCGCCACGGTGACAGAGGCACCGCGTCACACCGGCGCTCATCCAATCAGAAGGCAGGAAAAGCAAATTCACATGCAGGGCACTTTTGAACCAGAAGAGAGCGCCACAAAAAACGGTTGTTGCCCCAAACGCGCACTAAAAAGGGTCAGAATAACAAGAGTCCCACTGGCCAGCCGGGGCCACCCGTCCAGCTGTTTCTTCAGGGGGGAAAAAAATTGGAGTCACCGGTGAGTACATTTTGCATTTAGCTCTGCTTTTCTGCTTCTGTCTTCAAGTGTGTGGCATCCTGCGATCAAAGATTCAGCCAACCCCAAAGCGGTTGACCTCAACGTCCCACCACCATGCCTACCAGAGCAGGTGACGTGATGCTTTGGACATCCTTCCGTCTCAGATGCCCAAAAGTACTCTTTGCCACATCTGCGGCAATACGGTGTCTTTTCAAAGGTGCAAATAAATCCAGCGTGGGCGGAACACGCACGTCTTCGGTTTTTCCCGCTTTGTTTGTGTGACAGCTGTTGTGAAAATTTTATACAAATAAAGTTGTATAGTACAGGTTTGGCCAAGCCGCAACTCCCGAACCGCATGCGGCTCTTTTATGTTCATATCAACATTTGTGTGTGTGTGTGTGTGTGGGGGGGGGGGGGGGGGGGGGGGTTGTGCGTGTTGGCTTCACTTGAGTTCAATTTGGTATTTTGGTCAAAAGCGCATGTGGTGAAATTCCACAAAGTAGGATGGGCAAACACATTTCTTTAAACTATGAGTGTCAATTGGGCTCTCGAAATGGCAGGGAAAAGATGCACAGCAAAACGAAAATACGTCGATGAACACAGGACGTTTTAATCAGAGTGGGAAAGTTTCTATTTTTTGTTGAACGTGATGGCAAACCATTCTGCCTGATATGTCAGACCTCAGCGCATTTCAAAGATTCAAATCTTCAGCGCCATGCACTTCAGCTCACTCCATGCTAACATTGATCAGGCGTCGAACCCGCATCATCATGCTTAAGAGGTGGCCATGCTAACCAGTGCGCCATTATGTCAACGCATAATAACTAAGTCTACTGGTCAAAACAGCGGTTACTATATGACGTCGCTACGTCGTGGTCACGTGACGCAGACAAGACGTCAATGGACGTGGGCAGAGTTAACTTGTTTAAAAGGGAATAGGCAGAAGAAATATTTAATTTATTTAAATCTATTTTGAGTGCACACCATTATGCCAATGCATAACAACTGTAAATCTACTAAACAAAACAGCGGTTGCTATATGACATCTGCCACGTCGTGGTCACGTGACATACGTGACGTCGATGGGCGTAACTTTCGCCGGAATTCAAATCCGCGGGGAGAGTTAACTTGTTTAAAAGAGAGTGGGCAGAAGAATTATTTAATTTATTTAAATCTATTTGGTGTGTGCGCCATTATGTCAATGCATAACAACTGTAAGTCTACTAAACAAAACAGCGGTTGCTATATGACGTCTGCCACGTCGTGGTCACGTGACGCGGACGTGACGTCGACGCCTACTTTACATCCCACCGATCACAGGACCCCTCGGCTGCATAACCGTGCCCCCTTCCCAACCAATCGGATTTGCTATACGCAAAAACGACGCCAATGGAAAGAGCTTCCGCCCAAATTTAAATCCGTGGGCGTGGCTCGCAGCAGGAAGTAGGAAAATGGCGGCGATGTTGACAAAGACACAGCGGATGGTAACATACGACTAACAAGAGAAATATTTTTATTTTCTGCTTGCAACTGGACCGTCCAGAGCGTACACGGTAAGTACAACTCATCGTTTTTAAAAAGAAGTACTTTTGTTGCCCTGAAAAGCGAGTGAGCGTGGCGTTTGTGGGGGACGTCGAATTTCGACGATTCTTTCTGGTCAACGGTTGTAAATGATTGTGTTGATTAAAAAAGAAAACTTGATGTAACTCTACTTTTAACTGCCGTTTCAGATAGATTTGGAATTGCATCACATCCAATTTTGCCTAGAGCGTACACGGTAAGTAACACTCGTTGTGTTTAAGGAGATTTACGTTTGTAATAGCAGAAGTGTAGCCGCGTTGCGTTGTACGTGTGAATGTTGGTCCGGGCGAAATGTTAATGTTTAATTTCATTCCTTTAGGTTCCACGGTGTTTGTTGGCTGCAAGTTTTCCACTGCAAGAAGAGGCTCATATCATTGACCAGGAGCGAGCTACAATGGTGAGTAGCCATAACATTTATGTTAAACACTTCCTATTTCATGTCTAACAGTACTTGATTTAACAAATAACCATAAATAAATACAGTGTGGGCACTGAAGTTAACATATGTGATTATACTGCCTAATCTGTCACCGAGTAGATTGTTGCAAAGTAATATAAGATCCAAAGTTGTAATTCAGAATAGTTTTCAAAAGAAGGCCATTAGAATTATATACAAGTCTGATTACCCTGAACAAGCTATTAATTAAATCACAAATTCTTCAATTCAAAGATTTGGTAGATTATCAGACAAATAATGTCTAACAGTAATTGATTTAACACATCACGATAAGTAGATTGAGTGTGGGCACTCTCAAGTTAACATATGTGATTATACTGCCTAATCTGTTACAGAGTATGTTGTTGCCAAGTAATGTAGAATAGATCCAAAGTAGTAATCCAGAATAGTTTTGAAGAGGCCATTAGAATGATAAACAAATCTGATTACCTTGAACATAATAACAAGCTAAGTGTTTAATATGTCCTATGAAGTCAAAATTGGGCACCATCATGTGGTGAAATTTGGAATTGCATCACATCCAATTTTGCCTGGGAACAAACAGATTACATAAATCTTAGTTTTGAATAAGCCACTCCTTCTCAAACAAGTAAACTCTGCCCATTTTGCGCAGTAGATGTTCTGTTAATATCTAGTATTTATACAAAGTCATAATTTAAATTGCTTTCAACCTTCATTCATCGGTTCAACCAACATTACTCGCTCTTATTACCAACTTGTATTGATTTAACTAAGCGTTTAATACTTCCTATCAGGTCTCAAATCGAGATTTGGCAAAATACAATTTCAGCAAATCCAATTTTGCCAGGGAACAAAAATAGATTAAATAAACTAAATAAGTCCTCTTCCCATTAAATAAATCAGAAAAGTCTGTCTTGTAACCAGTCCTCTTCAAACAAGTAAAGTCTGCCCATTTTGTGCCGTAGATTTTGTGTCTATGCCTAGTATTTAAACAAAATCATAATTTAAACGACTTCTTTCCTTCATTCACTTTGGAAATTTGGAATTGCAGCAATTCGAATTTTGGCAGGGAACAAAAATAGATCAATTAAACTAAATAAGTCTTCTTCCCATTAAATAAATTAAAAAAGTCTGTCTTGTAACCAGTCCTTTTCAAACAAGTAAAGTCTGCCCATTTTGTGCCGTCGATTTTGTGTTAATGCCTAGTATTTATACAAAATCATAATTTAAAGGACTTCATTCCTTCATTCACTTTGGAAATTTGGAATTGCAGCACATCAAATTTTGCCTGGGAAGAAAAGTAGATTAAATAAATTTAATAAGTCTTACTACTTCCCATTAAATAAATTAAATACGTCTTACTTGTTCCCACTCCTTTTCAAAACAGTAGTTTAAAACGAGGGCCCTTCACTCAATCTTTAACCCCAACCCCGCACGTTGTGTTGTATCTGTGAATGTTGGTTGTGGCCAAATGATAGTTTTCTTTCATTCGTTTAGGTTCCAAGAAAACTTGATGTAACTCTACTTTTAACTGCCGTTTCAGATAAGCGGGTATTACGTCGCAGTCATGTGCCGTGGATATGACGTAATTGCCCGAACCTCCGCCAAAATTCAAATCTGTTGGCGCGATGGCCGTGAGCCACTGAGCAGCGACGATTATCAACAGAAATATCTTTATTTTCTGCTTGCAACTGGACCGTCTAGAGCGTACACGGTAAGTAACACTCATTGTGTTTAAGGAGATTTACGTTTGTAATAGCAGAAGTGTAGCCGCGTTGCGTTGTACGTGTGAAAATTGGTCGAGGCGAAATGTTAATGTTTAATTTCATTCCTTTAGGTTCCACGGTGTTTGTTGGCTGCAACTCCTCCACTGCAAGAAGAGCCTCGTATCATTGACCAGGAGCGAGCTACAATGGTGAGTAGCCATAACATTTATGTTAAACACTTCCTATTTCATGTCTAACAGTACTTGATTTAACAAATAACCATAAATAAATACAGTGTGGGCACTGAAGTTAACATATGTGATTATACTGCCTAATCTGTCACGGAGTAGATTGTTGCAAAGTAATATAAGATCCAAAGTTGTAATTCAGAATAGTTTTCAAAAGAAGGCCATTAGAATTATATACAAGTCTGATTACCCTTAACATAACAACAAGCTATTAATTAAATCACAAATTCTTCAATTCAAAGATTTGGTAGATTATCAGACAAATAATGTCTAACAGTAATTGATTTAACACATCACGATAAGTAGATTGAGTGTGGGCACTCTCAAGTTAACAGATATGATTATACTGCCTAATCTGTTACAGAGTATGTTGTTGCCAAGTAATGTAGAATAGATCCAAAGTAGTAATCCAGAATAGTTTTGAAGAGGCCATTAGAATAATAAACAAATCTGATTACCTTGAACATAATAACAAGCTAAGTGTTTAATATGTCCTATGAAGTCAAAATTGGGCACCATCATGTGGTGAAATTTGGAATTGCATCACATCCAATTTTGCCTGGGAACAAACAGATTAAATAAATCTTAGTTTTGAATAAGCCACTCCTTCTCAAACAAGTAAACTCTGCCCATTTCGCGCAGTAGATGTTCTGTTAATATCTAGTATTTATACAAAGTCATAATTTAAATTGCTTTCAACCTTCATTCATCGGTTCAACCAACATTACTCGCTCTTATTACCAACTTGTATTGATTTAACTAAGCGTTTAATACTTCCTATCAGGTCTCAAGGCAAGATTTGGCAAAATACAATTTCAGCAAATCCAATTTTGCCAGGGAACAAAAATAGATTAAATAAACTAAATAAGTCTTCTTCCCATTAAATAAATCAGAAAAGTCTGTCTTGTAACCAGTCCTCTTCAAACAAGTAAAGTCTGCCCATTTTGTGCCGTAGATTTTGTGTCTATGCCTAGTATTTAAACAAAATCATAATTTAAACGACTTCTTTCCTTCATTCACTTTGGAAATTTGGAATTGCAGCAAATCGAATTTTGCCAGGGAACAAAAATAGATCAATTAAACTAAATAAGTCTTCTTCCCATTAAATAAATTAAAAAAGTCTGTCTTGTAACCAGTCCTTTTCAAACAAGTAAAGTCTGCCCATTTTGTGCCGTCGATTTTGTGTTAATGCCTAGTATTTATACAAAATCATAATTTAAAGGACTTCATTCCTTCATTCACTTTGGAAATTTGGAATTGCAGCACATCAAATTTTGCCTGGGAAGAAATGTAGATTAAATAAATTTAATAAGTCTTACTACTTCCCATTAAATAAATTAAATACGTCTTACTTGTTCCCACTCCTTTTCAAAAAAGTAGTTTAAAACGAGGTCCCTTCACTCAACCTTTAACCCTATTTATTCACCTTCTAGGCTAAGTGTTAAAGGCTAAGTGTTAAAGGCTAAGTGTTAAAGGCTAAGTGTTAGAGGCTAAGTGCCAGAGGCTAGGCGCCAGAGGCGAGTTTTTGTGGGCTGAAGTTTTAGTGGGGTTAGTGTGAATACAATCCAAAAGAATACAACAGAATACAATACAATAGAATATAATACATAGATTAAATTCAATAGCTCTTACTACTTCCCATTAAATAAATTAAATACGTCTTACTTGTTCCCAATCCTTTTCAAAAAAGTAGTTTAAAACGAGGGCCCTTCACTCAACCTTTAACCTCAACCCCGCACGTCACATTGTGTTGTATCTGTGAATGTTGGTTGTGGCCAAATGATAGTTTTCTTTCATTCGTTTAGGTTCCACGGTGTTTGTTGGCTATGTTTTCCACTGTCAGAAGGATGAAAATACAAAGTACAACGCTTGGACGTGGGCGAAGACGTCACCGGTGAGTCCTTCCTTCCTATTTATTTACCTTCTAGATGCTAGAGGCTAAGTGTTAGAGGCTAAGTGTTAGAGGCTAAGTGTTAAACACAATACGAACAACACAACGATACTGCACTGAACAACACGATACCGCACTGAGAAACACGATACCGGACTGAACAACACGATACCGCACTGAACAACACCATGCCGCACTGAACACCATGCCACACTGAACAACACCATCCCGCACTGAACAACACCATGCCGCACTAAACAACACCATGCCGCACTGAACAACACCATGCCTCACTGAACGACACCATGCCGCACTGAAAGACACCATGCCGCACTGAACGACACCATGCCGCACTGAAAGACACCATCCCGCACTGAACACCATGCCGTACTGAACAACACCATCCTGCACTGAACAACACCATCCCGCACTGAACAACACCATGCCGCACTGAACAACATTATGCCGCACTGAACATTATGCCGCACTGAACAACACCATGCCGCACTGAACAACACCATGCCGCACTGAACAACATTATGCCGCACTGAACAACACCATGCCGCACTGAACAACACCATGCCGCACTGAACAACACCATGCCGCACTGAACAACATTATGCCGCACTGAACAACACCATGCCGCACTGAACAACACCATCCTGCACTGAACAACACCATTCCGCATTGAACACCATGCCGCACTGAACAACACCATCCCGCACTGAACAACACCATCCCGCACTGAACAACACCATGCCGCACTGAACAACATTATGCCGCACTGAACAACATTATGCCGCACTGAACAACACCATGCCGCACTGAACAACACCATGCCGCACTGAACAACACCATGCCGCACTGAACAACATTATAACGCACTGAACAACACCATGCCGCACTGAACAACACGATCCCGCATTGAACAACACCATGCCGCACTGAACAACATTATGCCGCACTGAACAACACCATGCCGCACTGAACAACACCATGCCGCACTGAACAACACCATCCCGCACTGAACAACACCATCCCGCACTGAACAACACCATGCCGCACTGAACAACACCATGCCGCACTGAACAACACCATGCCGCAATGAACAACACCATCCCGCACTGAACAACATTATGCCGCACTGAACAACATTATGCCGCACTGAACAACATTATGCCGCACTGAACAACATTATGCCGCACTGAACAACATTATGCCGCACTGAACAACACCATGCCGCACTGAACAACACCATGCCGCACTGAACAACACCATGCTGCACTGAACAACACCATGCCGCACTGAACAACACCATCCCGCATTGAACAACACCATGCCGCACTGAACAACACCATCCTGCACTGAACAACACCATCCCGCACTGAACAACACCATGCCGCACTGAACAACATTATGGCGCACTGAACAACATTATGGCGCACTGAACAACATTATGCCGCACTGAACAACACCATGCCGCACTGAACAACACCATGCCGCAATGAACAACACCATCCCGCACTGAACAACACCATGCCGCACTGAGCAACACCATGCCGCACTGAACAACACCATCCCGCACTGAACAACACCATGCCGCACTGAACAACACCATTCCGCACTGAACAACACCATGCCGCACTGAACAACATTACGCTGCACTGAACAACACCATGCCGCACTGAACAACATTATAACGCACTGAACAACACCATCCCGCACTGAACAACACCATGCCGCACTAAACAACATTATGCCGCACTGAACAACACCATGCCGCACTGAACAACACCATCCTGCACTGAACAACACCATTCCGCATTGAACACCATGCCGCACTGAACAACACCATCCCGCACTGAACAACACCATCCCGCACTGAACAACACCATGCCGCACTGAACAACATTATGCCGCACTGAACAACATTATGCCGCACTGAACAACACCATGCCGCACTGAACAACACCATGCCGCACTGAACAACACCATGCCGCACTGAACAACATTATAACGCACTGAACAACACCATCCCGCACTGAACAACACCATGCCGCACTAAACAACATTATGCCGCACTGAACAACATTATGCCGAAATGAACAACACCATGCCGCACTGAACAACACCATGCCGCACTGAACAACACCATCCTGCACTGAACAACACCATCCCGCACTGAACAACACCATGCCGCACTGAACAACACCATGCCGCACTGAACAACACCATGCCGCAATGAACAACACCATCCCGCACTGAACAACATTATGCCGCACTGAACAACATTATGCCGCACTGAACAACATTATGCCGCACTGAACAACACCATGCCGCACTGAACAACACCATGCCGCACTGAACAACACCATGCCGCAATGAACAACACCATCCCGCACTGAACAACACCATGCCGCACTGAGCAACACCATGCCGCACTGAACAACACCATCCCGCACTGAACAACACCATGCCGCACTGAACAACACCATTCCGCACTGAACAACACCATGCCGCACTGAACAACATTACGCTGCACTGAACACCATGCCGCACTGAACAACACCATGCCGCACTGAACAACACCATGCCGCATTGAACAACACCATGCCGCATTGAACAACACCATGCCGCACTGAACAACACCATCCTGCACTGAACAACACCATGCCGCATTGAACAACACCATGCCGCACTGAACAACACCATCCTGCACTGAACAACACCATTCCGCACTGAACAACACCATGCCGCACTGAACAACACCATCCTGCACTGAACAACACCATCCCGCACTGAACAACACCATGCCGCATTGAACAACACCATCCTGCACTGAACAACACCATGCCGCACTGAACAACACCATGCCGCACTGAACAACACCATGCCGCACTGAACAACACTATGCCGCACTGAACAACATTATGTCGCACTGAACAACACCATGCCGCACTGAACAACACCATGCCGCACTGAACAACATTATGCCGCACTGAAAAACACCATGCCGCACTGAACAACACCATCCCGCACTGAACAACACCATGCCGCATTGAACAACACCATGCCGCACTGAACAACACCATGCTGCACTGAACAACATTATGCTGCACTGAACAACACGATCCTGCATTGAACAACACCATGCCGCACTGAACAACACCATCCTGCACTGAACAACAACATCCTGCACTGAACAACACCACCCCGCACTGAACAACACGATCCCGCATTGAACAACACCATCCCGCACTGAACAACACCATGCCGCACTGAACAACACCATTCCGCACTGAACAACACCATGCCGCACTGAACAACACCATGCCGCACTGAACAACACCATCCTGCACTGAACAACACCATCCCGCACTAAACAACACCATGCCGCACTGAACAACATTATGGCGCACTGGACAACATTATGCCGCACTGAACAACACCATGCCGCACTGAACAACACCATGCCGCACTGAACAACACCATGCCGCACTGAACAACACCATGCCGCACTGAACAACACCATGCCGCACTGAACAACACCATGCCGCACTGAACAACACCATGCCGCACTGAACAACACGATCCCGCATTGAACAACACCATCCTGCACTGAACAACACCATGCCGCACTGAACAACACCATGCCGCACTGAACAACACCATTCCGCACTGAACAACACCATGCCGCACTGAACAACACCATCCTGCACTGAACAACACCATCCCGCACTGAACAACACCATGCCGCATTAAACAACACCATGCCGCACTGAACAACACCATCCTGCACTGAACAACACCATGCCGCACTGAACAACACCATGCCGCACTGAACAACACCATGCCGCACTGAACAACATTATGCCGCACTGAACAACATTATGCCGCACTAAACAACATTATGTCGCACTGAACAACACCATGCCGCACTGAACAACACCATGCTGCACTGAACAACATTATGCCGCACTGAACAACACGATCCCGCACTGAACAACACCACCCCGCACTGAACAACACGATCCCGCATTGAACAACACCATGCCGCACTGAACAACACCATGCCGCACTGAACAACACCATGCCGCACTGAACAACATTATGCCGCACTGAACAACATTATGCCGCACTGAACAACACCATGCCGCACTGAACAACACCATGCCGCACTGAACAACACGACGTCGCACTGAACAACACGACGCCGCACAGAACAACACGACGCCGCACAGAATAACACAATACCGCACAGAACAACACAATACCGCATAAACAGTTTTAGATAATATTACGTCGCAGTCATGTGACGCGGACATGACGTCAATAGGCGGAACTCACGGCAAAATTATAATCCGTGGGCGTGGCTTGCAACAGGAAGTAGGAAAGCGGCAGTTCTGGCAAACAAGACACAGCGGTTAGTAACACGATGACTAACAAGGCAAATATTTTTTGTTTTCAGCTTGCAACTTGACCGTCTAGAGCGTACAAGGTAATTACAACTGTTTTTTTTTAGCCCTGAAAAGCGAGGGAGTGTGGCGTTTGGGAGGAATGTCGAACTCGGCGTCTGCTTCCAGCCACAGACGCCAAATTTCGACGATTATTTCGACTGGTCAACGGTTGTAAATTATTGCGTTGACTAAAAACTTTATTTAACTCTACTCTTAACTTTGCCGTTTCAGATATGCGGGTATTACACCGCGGAAATGACGTCAATAGGCTGAACTCTCGCCAAAATTCAAATCTGTGGGCGCAATGGCCTTGAGCGAGACACCGGATACAAACACGACGATTATCAACAGAAATATCTTTATTTTCTGCTTGCAAGTGGACCGTCTAGAGCGTACACGGTAAGTACAACTCATTGTGTTTAAAAAGATTTACGTTTGTGTAGTTTGCGTTGCGTTGTATCTGTGAATGTTGATTGAGGCTAAATGTTAATGTTTAATTTCATTCCTTTAGGTTCCACGGTGTTTGTTGGCTGTATGTTTTCCACTGCAAGAAGAGGCTCGTATCATTGACCAGCAGGAGCTACAATGGTGAGTACCCCTTTCGTCTTCCATTTATGTTAAACACTTCCTATTTCATGTCTAACAGTACTCGATTTAACAAATAACCATAAATAAATACAGTGTGGGCAGTCACGTTAACATATGTGATTATCCTGCCTAATATGTTTATCACAAATATGTCACTAATCACTAATATGTTTATTTGTTTATCACAACACCTTTGGACCTTCAGCAATCGATTATTTCCCTTCATCTACATAGAGACAGAACGATGGTGTCTTAAACATCTCATTCATTTCACCAAATAACTTCACGCAGGTGGATAACGGCCGTCTCGTGATGCAGTTTTGAAGAACCAAATGCATTTATTCAATGAATAAGTCAAGCTAGTCCTATGTTTATGATGTTGTAAGTTACGGTACCGATTGAAGTTGAGTTCGAAGCCAGTGGAAAACAGCGCTGCGTTTGTGCTCTCCAGGTACAAATGTTGTGATCTCTGACTGACGACCGGCGAGACTCGAGTAAGAGATGTCCAAACGAGCTCCGGCAGGGCGGGCCAAGGCGGAGCGAACGGACGCCCTTCAGGCCGCCAATGACGAGCTGAGAACCAAACTGATGGACGTCCAGTTAGAACTTCAGCAGGAGAAGAACAAGGTGAAAGCCTCAACAGACAGACACTGCCTGCCTCCCTGCCTGCCTCCCTGCCTGCCTCCCTGCCTGCCTCCCTCCCTCCCAGTTTTCCCGATGTAGATTAGACATGCGTGTGCCATGACTGTGTCAGCCTACATCAACAAATGCACCGAGGACGTCAGCACCACTAAGAATATCATCACCCGGGGCAACCAACGACCCTGGATGACTGAGGAGGTACGTCAAACGCTACGAGCGCGGAACTCTGCCTTCAAGTCTGGCGACAAGGAGACACTGAGGACAGCGAGAGCCAACTTGAACCGTGCCATCAGGATAGCGAAGCGAGACCGCAGTCGAAAATTTCAGGATCGTTTCCACGACGTCAAAAACATCAGGAGTATGTGGCAAGGCATACGGGCGATTACAGACTACAACTCACCCTCCCCCCCCCCGGTGGGTGTAGTTGATGCTGACTTTCTAAATGGTCTAAATAACTTCTTTGGGAGGTTCGAGGCACTAAACGGCACTCCAGCAGTTAAAACTGTCCCCCATCAGGAAGAGGAGGTACTCTGCCTTGACTCCGCCGATGTGTTGAAGACCCTGAGGAGAGTCAACCCCTGTAAGGCCCCTGGCCCCGACAACATTCCTGGGCGTGTGTTCAGGGAATGTGCAAGTCATCTGGCTGGGGTCATCACAGACATTTTTAACACCTCGCTAGGCCAAGCCACAGTGCCGGCGTGCTTTAAGACTGCCTCCATCATTCCGGTGCCGAAGAAACCTCAAATCACCTCATTTAATGATTACCGGCCTGTTGCACTGACTCCGGTTATGATGAAGTGCTTCGAAAGGCTGCTTAAAGGTCACATCGTTTCCAGACTCCCCCTATTATTTGACCCGTTCCAGTTTGCCGACCGGCAAAACCGCTCCACTCAGGACGCCATCTCCTCCGTTCTTCACCTGAGCCTGGCTCACCTGGAGGAGAAGAACACCCATGTGCGGAGGCTGTTCCTGGACTTCAGCTCAGCGTTTAACACCATCATCCCACAGCATCTGGTAGGAAAATTGGAACACCTGGGCTTCAACACCCCCCTTCGCAACTGGCTGCTAGACTTCCTCACCAACAGACCTCAGTCAGTCCGGGTCGGACAGAACACCTCTGATGTCATCACCCTCAGCACAGGCTCCCTTCAGGGCTGCGTCCTGAGCCCCCTGCTGTGCACCCTGATGACACACGACTGCGTCCTCAGGTTCACCACCAATCACATCGTGAAGTCAGCAGACGACACAACGGTGGTGGGGCTCATCAGAGACAACAACGACCTGGACTACAGAGAGGAGGTGGAGCAGCTGGTGGGCTGGTGCAGAGAAAACAGCCTGATCCTGAATGAGGAGAAGATGAAGGAGATCATCGTCGACTTCAGGAAAAAACAGCCTCACCACGCTCCACTGATCATCAACAGCTCAGCTGTGGAGGTGGTCAGCACCACCAAATTCCTGAGGGTCCACATCACAGAAGACCTCACCTGGACTATGAACACTACGGCACTGGTCAAGAGGGCACAGAAGCGCTTGTACTTCCTGCGGAGGATGAGGAGAGCCCACCTGCCCCCACCCATCATGAGGACGTTCTACAGGAGCACCATAGAGAGCATTCTGACAAGCTGTCTCTCTGTGTGGTGTGGAGGCTGCACCGCCTCCGATTGGAAGAACGTGAGGAGAGTGGTGAGGACAGCAGAGAGGATCATAGGGGCTCCTCTTCCCTCCATTCAGGACATTTCATCTCAGCGCTGCATGTCCCGTGCCCGTAACATCATCAATGACCCATCACACCCCCACCATGGACTGTTCTCCCTGCTGCCCTCTGGGAAGAGGTTTGCAGCATCCGCTGCAGGTCCACCAGGTTCTGCAACAGCTTTTTCCCTGCTGTCATCAGACTGTTGAACACTAGAACTGTTGAGCTCTAAACTGAACTCTGCATCACACATTCACAGAACTGTACTTTATGACACTACGGACCTCTATCTTGCACTATCTCGCACTACCAACTTTACTGAACTTGTATAAACCCTTTAAATAGAAGTTTAATACATGGTTTAGCATTCCTCTGCACACTCTTGAATACTGTTTTGCCTACTTGCACTATTGCATAATTATCACTGCTGCACTTTATACTTATTTTTAATATATATATATATATATATATAGTATATGTATATATATATATTTTCATAGGATATGTTACTTCTATTCAACTGCAATATCACTACTTTGTTGTAAGACGTATGCAACGGAATTTCGTTTTGTATGCACCATGTGCAGACAAGATGACAATAAAGTTTGTCTAAGTCTAAGTCATGTCAGGTCAGCTGTCTGGAGAGAGAGAGAAGTCAGGACCTGCGGGCGGAGCACCACCGTGCCACCGCCGCCATGACGGAACTCAAAAGCAAACTCCATGAGGAGAAGCAGAAAGAGTTAGCCATTACCAGGGAGACATTACTGCGGCAGCATGAAATGGAGCTGATGAGAGTGATCAAAATCAAAGATGGAGAGATCCAGCGACTGAATGCCTTGGTCCTCAGCCTGAGGGACGGCTCCATGGACAAGGTGATCCGCTCTATCCGTGTCTGACTATCCGCACGCCACGTCGGGCTTCGATGCGGCCGCTACCGTATTGTGTAGCTTGTCCCCAGTAAGCGTCGCGGCGCTCCGTTGCGGTCTCAACGGCCCGGTGTGGCGCAATGTCTGCTCAGGTGAGGAGGGGGGGCGCTTTGCTGGCGGAGGTGGAGGAGACGCGGCGGTGTCGGGAGACCGAGCGGTGTCGCCTCCACCAGGAGCGCGGAAGAAGCCCTGGCAGCGGCCCAGCAGGCCTGGCAGTCCCGAGCGGCCGAGCTCCGATCGGCTCATCACCAGCATCGGGAGGAGCTGAGCCGAACCAAGAGAGACTGCGAGAGGGAGATCCGCCGACTGGTAGGACTGATCAGATGCGCGGTGCGTGGCTATGTTCCCAATTTCGTTGTATACCTGCAGTGCAATGACACCTAAGGCATTCTATTCTATTCTATTTCACAAGAAGAAAATGTCCGGTTGCTCGCTTCGCTTTTGTCACAGCAAAGGTGTTCTAGTCGATTCAAGAAAAAAATTGGCCGGTTGCTCTCTTTGTTTTTGTCACAATTCTGGCAAATGAGTTTGCCCGCCTGCCTGAGCGCTCCCCGTTTATACATCCAGACGGATGAGATCAAGCTGAAAGACAGAGCGGTTAGTGTTTTGGATGAAGCCCTGGGGCCGGCCACGTCCACCGCCTTCAGCTGCAGACTCAGGCTGCCGAGCAGCAGATCGCTGCCCTGAGGGATTCCCAAAGGGCGGGCCTAAACTACCCTGGAAGTGGGGTCAACGCCGCTACTAGCAATCCTCTTCATTGCGTAAGCCACCTCATCACACACTTGCAGTACGCATGACTTAGTTCGTTGCTGGAGGAAGGTAGCACAAAAACAGTTTTGAACTTTGAACGAGTGCTTGTGTGTGTGTGTTGCGGGGCGTTTTCAGTCTCAGGAGGATCGGGACACGCGACGGTTTCATCTGAAAATCGCTGAGCTCAGCGCAGTCATCAGGAAACTGGAGGATCGAAACGCCCTGCTTTCTGAAGAGCGCAATGAACTAGTAATTTATTGACGGCACGCTTGAAGGTTTGCGCTACGTTTGATGCGCGCCATCCAGCGAGGCACCCATTGCGCTTGCTTATTAGTTGAGCGGCGCGGCGAGTCGGTTGCCTGGTAGATGTCTTTTATTGGGAGCCAAAGCCACGATTCCGTTCAAACCGATGCAAAAGGAATGGATACGTTCTGGCCCGCGTGTTGTGCGTCTTTCACATCCCGCACTTCATGCTTGCAGCTAAAGCGACTGAGAGAAACAGAAAGCCAGTTTCTGCCACTCCTGTACAAAAACAAACGCCTGAGCAGGAAGAATGAAGAACTCTCGCTGGTGCTGTGTCGCCTTGAAAACAAAGTGCGCTTTGTCACCCAGGAGAACGAGGAGATGGCAAGCTTGGTAAGTCGACGCGGACAACGGCGGCGTGCCAACAGAGTCCACTGCATTTGTGTTCCACAGAGAAGGCCTAGTTCGCTCAATGACCTGGACCGCGGTTGCGGCCAGCAGGACGGTGAAATGGAGTTCCTTCAAGTTGTGGAGCAGCGGCACATCATCGACGACTTGTCCAAGGTCTTCAGGCAGGCGACTCGGTGCACGTACGGCAGCGCCGCGCTCGCTCGCTGTCGCCAGGAAACCTTTTCCGTCCAAAGCTTGGCCGGCGGCCGCCATCCAAAAAATTGGCCCCTTAAATTCCGACCTTTCAAGCAGGAGCATTGTGCGCACGCGTTTGAACACGCTTTAGACTTGTTTTGCCGTTTTCAGCAGCTCAAAGCTCCCGTTTTGTCAGCGCCTTTGCCACTCGCTGTGCGCTGAAAACGACGGACTTGCCCGGCTGCTCAGCCCGTCAACCATGAGCCGCGAGCGCGACGTCATTGTCCGTAGGCAGCTAGTGGCAAAATGCACCCTGTTAGAGTTGCGCTCGCTCCAACTTATTTTGCAAGAACCACACGGGAGACAAGTAAGTTCTTTTGGACACCTGCAGGTGGAGAGTCCATCCGTTGTACGAATGAAGTCTGACTCTCGGCTCCTGCACGAGCATTTTAATTAAGAGAAACAGGGTGGGTGTAAGAGTGGATTGAATACAGGAAGCCCTTGACCTCTAGTCAAAACATAGCAAGGGGTGTTTTACGACTTTGTGTAGGAAGGGATAAGCGATAGGGATAAATAAGGGATAAATAATATTATTTATTACAGGTCGCAGTCAAAGTCAAAGCAACACAATGATACGATAAAGATAATCTGGAAAACCCTGACACACCCTGTAGTTGTCACTTTTGGAAAAGACGAGCGTCCCTCCAATCATCGCCGGTGACGTGTTTTTCAGGCTCTGGAGACAGGAGCTCATGTCAGAAATGTCATTGTGAGTCGCGTTTGTTTCTGCGCCGGAGCCGTTCGTTCCCTTTGCATCCAAAGAATCTCAAAGGCGGATTATTTGTGTCGACAGGAGAGAGATTTGCTGCTACGATACCGACGTCGAGAATCTCTGAGGAGGAACAAAGCGTGAGGTCCTGCAAGGTGAGTCTGTTTGTTTGCGGCTGCTTGGTGTTGCGCAAGATGAAATGGCCTTTTTCTCGCTATCGTTCCTCTCGTCGATTCATCGTGAGGTGTCGCTTCAGTTTGTTCAGAGAGATGTTTGCTTCCGCGCCCGCAGGTCATCGAAACATTTTACGGCTACGACGAAGACGTGTTGGTGGACTCGGACGGATCGTCCTTGTCTTTTCACACCGACAGAACCCCCGACACGGAACCCGAAGAGGTAGCCCGCCATTTCTGCCAGCGTATTGGCACCAAACATTCCTCTTCAGCCTGGAATCGGACTCGTCTTTGCGTCGCGGGTGCTTTGTCGCCGGTCTGACTGATTCTGGTACTAGTGCTGTGTTGCATTGGTGTGTGCATGAAGAGGCGGAGCTTCGCTACCGCCAGCTGACGCAAGAATATCAAGCGCTGCAACGAGCCTACGCTCTGCTAGCCCAGACCAGCGAAGGGGACTACGACACCAAGAGCGTACACGGTAAGTAACACTCGTTGTGTTTAAGGAGATTTACGTTTAATTAATGTTTAATTTCATTCCTTTAGGTTCCACGGTGTTTGTTGGCTGCAAGTTTTCCACTGCAAGAAGAGGCTCGTATCATTGACCAGGAGCGAGCTACAATGGTGAGTAGCCATAACATTTATGTTAAACACTTCCTATTTCATGTCTAACAGTACTTGATTTAACAAATAACCATAAATAAATACAGTGTGGGCACTGAAGTTAACATATGTGATTATACTGCCTAATCTGTCACCGAGTAGATTGTTGCAAAGTAATATAAGATCCAAAGTTGTAATTCAGAATAGTTTTCAAAAGAAGGCCATTAGAATTATATACAAGTCTGATTACCCTGAACATAACAACAAGCTATTAATTAAATCACAAATTCTTCAATTCAAAGATTTGGTAGATTATCAGACAAATAATGTCTAACAGTAATTGATTTAACACATCACGATAAGTAGATTGAGTGTGGGCACTCTCAAGTTAACATATGTGATTATACTGCCTAATCTGTTACAGAGTATGTTGTTGCCAAGTAATGTAGAATAGATCCAAAGTAGTAATCCAGAATAGTTTTGAAGAGGCCATTAGAATGATAAACAAATCTGATTACCTTGAACATAATAACAAGCTAAGTGTTTAATATGTCCTATGAAGTCAAAATTGGGCACCATCATGTGGTGAAATTTGGAATTGCATCACATCCAATTTTGCCTGGGAACAAACAGATTACATAAATCTTAGTTTTGAATAAGCCACTCCTTCTCAAACAAGTAAACTCTGCCCATTTTGCGCAGTAGATGTTCTGTTAATATCTAGTATTTATACAAAGTCATAATTTAAATTGCTTTCAACCTTCATTCATCGGTTCAACCAACATTACTCGCTCTTATTACCAACTTGTATTGATTTAACTAAGCGTTTAATACTTCCTATCAGGTCTCAAATCGAGATTTGGCAAAATACAATTTCAGCAAATCCAATTTTGCCAGGGAACAAAAATAGATTAAATAAACTAAATAAGTCCTCTTCCCATTAAATAAATCAGAAAAGTCTGTCTTGTAACCAGTCCTCTTCAAACAAGTAAAGTCTGCCCATTTTGTGCCGTAGATTTTGTGTCTATGCCTAGTATTTAAACAAAATTATCATTTAAACGACTTCTTTCCTTCATTCACTTTGGAAATTTGGAATTGCAGCAAATCGAATTTTGCCAGGGAACAAAAATAGATCAATTAAACTAAATAAGTCTTCTTCCCATTAAATAAATTAAAAAAGTCTGTCTTGTAACCAGTCCTTTTCAAACAAGTAAAGTCTGCCCATTTTGTGCCGTCGATTTTGTGTTAATGCCTAGTATTTATACAAAATCATAATTTAAAGGACTTCATTCCTTCATTCACTTTGGAAATTTGGAATTGCAGCACATCAAATTTTGCCTGGGAAGAAAAGTAGATTAAATAAATTTAATAAGTCTTACTACTTCCCATTAAATAAATTAAATACGTCTTACTTGTTCCCACTCCTTTTCAAAAAAGTAGTTTAAAACGAGGGCCCTTCACTCAATCTTTAACCTCAACCCCGCACGTTGTGTTGTATCTGTGAATGTTGGTTGTGGCCAAATGATAGTTTTCTTTCATTCGGTTAGGGTTAGGGTTAGGGTTAGGGTTAGGTATTTTGAGTTTTACTCGCTAAACCTTCCCCAAAGGGTCCGCCGACCCTGTCGGTTAGATAGAAGGCAACGGAAGGCACGGGCCTACGCATGTCTCACCAGTAAACCTCGCCGTACCAGGTCACATAAAATCTGGATTGGGTACGAAGGACGGCGAAGTGAGACTGCACTCCTGCCAGAACCTCCCCCGAGTAGCTGAGGCGCCACCCAGGTCTTCGGCCAGCAAGATGGAAATACAGTGAAAAGCGACAGAAAAGTACAGACCTATGAGACTACCCTTGTCTTAAATTGTGTCTATTAACTCTTAGTTGTGTTTAAACTAATATATTTTTTTATTATATATTGTTTTAAAACCAACCGTTTTGTTTACAAAGAGTCCCATTAAGTCGTCCTTGTTGTGGGTAATTTGAACGTCATAATTTTGTAGACACGTCATCAGTAGTGGACCTTGGGGTCACAGAGTGTTTCGGCCATTATCACCAGACACCCTCGCCCAAGGGAGGCCCCGCCGGGGTTGATCGAGTCCCGGAGTGTGTCTACCTGGTCAATTAAAATTACAGTTATTTGTCAAGTCAACTGCCCAGCTTTAACGCAGACAGAAAAGATCAATAGGTCAGTCTTTGTCCCTTTTAATTTATTGATTCATTGAATTTAAACCATCATTACGTATGTTTGTATTTAACGCAGTGTTATATTATTTCATTCAAGTTTCTGGCCAAGTTTATCAGCATAATTGGAGGTCTGTCTGTAGTCCAATTGTGATGAAAACCCTTTAAACCATTATATCCATGCAATTAATATTATTTTATCAAAGGGACTGTGTTCGTATCATCTGTTTATCTGACATTTATCAACCGGAATAATCTAACCTTAGGAGATTGTCATTCCCAGCGCCACTTTCTTGGTTCACGGTGTCACTGTCAATGGCAAATTCCCATGATCCTCAGCGAAGTGTCACGGCGGGAGATTTGAGGGCGGCTTACCTTATGAGCCTGGTCCATGGAACACTTCCTGAAGTCCAACTCTTCATCCAGGTAGCCCTTCTGCTTGCAGAACATATCCTAGCACAGCTCAAGGTCAGAATTGTTGGGGCACATTGCCGGAGTTCCCCTTGGCTGATGTCGCGTGTCTGTCTACCTTCTCACTTTCAATGTCCAACATCTTCTGTTGAAGTGCTGACTTGGTCACTTTGATGTATTCTAACCACTGAGGAAAGGCTGCTGTCACATAAGCAGAATGCGAGAGCGTGCGTGGACGTGCGCGTTACCTTCTCCGCTAGGGTGAGAAGGGTCCTGGCGTGAATCACGACCACCTGCTCCTCGTTGGTGAGATTCTGCAAGAGCCCAAAGGCACAGCGTCAACAAGCTTCTTTCAGCGCAAAGCCTTCCAAAAGTCACATTTGAGCCGCCGAGTCTCGTGGAGTGCGAACATAAGGAGTTCGACATGCACTTACGGCGTTATAGCCCAGGATGTCCAGCTTCTTCATCAGATCACTGATGACGATGTCCGGGGGAAAGGCGCAAGGAGCAATGTAAGGTGTTCTGGGACCTCGGGTTAAGGTTAGGGTTGCGAGGGACGCCTTACGTACGCTCACGCCCTCGGCCTCGCAGTAGATCTGCAAAGGGCTGAGGCCGTCTGGGAAACAGACTTGCAGAAACTTCAAGACGGGGGAGCGCCACTCCCTCTCCTGAAAGGCAGAGGCATGCATCCGTCCGTCCGTCCGTCCGTCCGTCACATCTCTGGCCTCAACACGCTTGTGCGAGTCTTCCCACCTCCAGCTCCAGGATGCGGAACTCAAGCAGTTCGTTTTGGTCTCGGATATCCTGGATGTGCTCTTTCAGACGCGCTTCTTCCGCCTCCATCCGCCTGACCTGAAAAGACAGTCAGACCTCATCTGCGGGGCTTCCCGACGGGTGTGACGGCAAGCGACTCCGCCCAGCGCCTTTCTTTCCGTCACCTTTTCGGCCAACTGCTGATTGCTCTGACGCAGCAGCTGCTTCTCCTCCACCCACTTGACATTCTAGAAGAGACAAACGCGTGGACAGCTTTGGAATGTTGTGTCATTTTCATCCACAAATTCTTTGGTTGACTGGAAAATGACATTTGCTTTTATCCGCATTTTCCCAGCCACGTTCGGGGGGGGGGGGGGGGGGGGGGTTGGTCCAGTAATGCCAGACGAATGAGTGACTGAAGAATGTAGCTATTTTGTCTGAAAAAAAGGTGTGCTCATTGATGAGCTTACCTGTCCTTGTTGCTTCAGCGCTGACTCCAGATCTGCTACTCTGCTTTGATAGTGACCCATTTCTACCATCAGCTTTTCTCTGGTCTGAAAGGAGGAGGAGGGAGGCTCCTCCTCCTCCTTTCAGACCAGAGAACACCCGAGGCTGGGTGAGAACGGGGAGGCTGCGACCCGGCCGGGGGTTGCGGGAAGGGGCGCCACCTTGATCTCTGTTAGGGTTTTCAGGGTTTTCAGGTTAGTTTGATCCTATGATTATGTTGGAATGTAACCTGTAATAATTAAACTCGCTTGTCCTGTCTTAACGAAAGTAGTAGAACAAAGTGCTAAGATCTTTTGAACTGATTGACTAGCTGCAGAGGAAGCAATCAAAGTGTTTTGTTCACACAACATCGTGAAGGACCCCCTGCTGTGCTTTGATCAGCCAGGGGCTTCGGCCATTTGTCTACTCTGACCCCCACTCTCAACCCCCACTCTGTTTCTCTTAATAAATATCCCCTCGCAGGAACAAGGGTTCAGACTTCATTCCTTGAACGAGTGAACTCTGCACCTGCAGGTGTCTAAAAAGGACGTGCTTGTCTCCCGTGTGGTTCTTGCAAAATAAGTTGGAGTGAGCAGATCTCTAACATTTTGGTGCCGAAACCCGGGACCCTCATACCCGCTATCTGGCTGACGAAGGAGGACGTGCTGCATTGTCGACAAGCCAGCGTCCATTAGGAGGACCTGGAGAAGAACGTCCTGGGAAGAGAATTCTTCGCTGGGCCAGCATCTTAGGTCTGCCTTCGTCTGACAGAGGTGGATTGACGGGACCCGGCAGTGCAACGAACCAAGGGCACAAGTAAGTTAAAGGCCTTAAGTTGTGTGCACGAGAGCCAGCTTGGGTTCAAGTCCCAGTGGAATGAACAGGCTAAGAAAAGCAGAGCTTCTTTTTCGTTCATCGAAGAAGTGTGTAGACTCTTCTTTGTCTGTTTTTCCGAGCTGAGGGATCTGGCTTGGGTTAGAGTCCCAGTGGAAGGAACGTGCTAAGAAACACGGAGCTTCTTTTTTGTTAATCAAAGAAGGGCGTAGATTGTTCTTGGTATGTTTTTCCAAGCCAAAGAATAGCTTGGGTTCAAGTCCCAGTGGAAGAAACGGGCTAAGCAAAACAGAGCTTCTTTTTCTTAATTGAAGAAGGGCGTAGATTTTTTCTTTTGTCCGTTTTTCCAGCTGTTTGGAGGGTTTTACACTCATCCCTGGATAGGCCTAAAAAGCGCTGGAGTTTGTGTGATTGAGAGTGTGACTGGTAGGATAAATTGACTAAATAGCAGTTCTAGCATTGATCCACGGCAATAATACAGGCTAGTAATTTGTTGAAAGGTCAATTTAAACCTGCATTGAGGATCCTCAAACAAATAAATAAAGAAATAATAATAATAATATTTTTGAGAAAAAGAAATTGTATAACCTAAACCTACTAGAATTAATATGGGAAATAAAAACGGTAAATCTCTACCTCTTGACGGAGATGAGAAGTACATGGCGAGTAGATTTCTTAATTGTATGCAATATATGCCAAAGTGGAAGAAAAAGTATGGAGTAGAAGGGAAGTTGAGAGTTGAAGTGTGGAAGATAGTAGTTGATGTTTTGGAAGAGAGTGTGGAAAGAAAGAAAAATGGGCTGAAAAAGAAAAGAAAAGAGAGAGAATTGGATTGTGCTAAAATCTGGTTAAAAGCTTCACAAGAGAGAAGAGAACAAATCCAAAAGACAAAAGATAGAAAGATGAAAGGTGATGAGGCTGAGACTATGTTTGTCAGGCCGGAAGACAATGAGGCCACAGTGCGCAGGCGCACTGCTGCGGCCGCGACTCCAGCCGACGCTGAAGGGGCAGCTCGAGCAGAGGAGCAAGAGGGGCCTTCCGCTCGTACGCAAAACTTGTATCCAAGCTTAACAAACCTGCATCCCCCCCCCATATAACAGCAAAGGAAGTCAGGGTCACGCTAGTAGAAGTCCTGTACAAACAAGAAGTTTGACCACTGCTGCTAGATTTTCTCAAAATTTAGACAAGGTTGATGTATGCCCAATGATACAGGTGCCAAACCCTAATGTAGGGGAAGGCCAACTCCCACATACATATGTTTTCCGGCCATGGACTTTGGAAGAGGCAAGAAAAGCAGTTGAAGGGGTTATCCCTGTTGCTGAAGACCCAGATAAATGGGCAGAGGACATGGCTGGAATTATACATTCCTATAGACTGAATGGACATGAGGCAGGAGAAGCTGCAATGTCCTTGTCAGGTTCAGAATCAGCAAAAGGATCAGCAGACAAAACCAGTGAGGCAGAATGTTGAGTCTTTTCTCGCGAGGAGTGCAATCAGACTTACAGCAGTCCCGAAATACACTAAAAATCTGTTTTACACTCCTCGCTCTTTTTATTTGGAAATGCCCTACCCACAGTGTGAGACGATTAGCCCTTAAGGGGGGGGGGAAAGAGATTGTGGCTTCGTCTCGTAAGAAAAGAAACAAAGAGTAACGCACAAAGTGTTGCGTGCAGATATGGCTATATCAGCAAAACAGTTTAAGCGATATTCTGAGAGATAAAAAGAGAAAGCGACGTTCTTTAAGGAAGATCAGAAGGTTCATGACGCATCGTTTGACGTGTTGTTTTCACGATCTGTTCTGGTGGACGCTGAGCTGTCAGCAGCATCTTGTTTGACACAACCGTCATCTCGCCCCTGACCCAGCCGTAATCCTCCTGTTCTGTTGTACAAGATAAGAATAAGCAAGGCAAAGCAGCAAGCATACTGAACAGTAACATTGTGAATAAGTACTCATTAGAGAACGCATGATAACATATATATACAATTTTTCTAACAATTCCCCCCTGTTTATCATAAGTTCTCGGGGACTAACTTATCACCCATATGGCCACTTCAAAAGACTTTCAGCCAAGGGATCACATTTCGCAAGAACTAACTTACACGTGGGAGGAAATTGAGTCTTAATCGTCAAAGCCAGAGTTACGAAACAAATCGGACAGGTTTACCACAATGGATTCGCTGACAGAGTCGTCACTAGAGAAAGAACTCCCGTCGATCGAAAGGTCATCCCTTTGGAGCAACGGAAAAGTCTCAGCTGGTGGAGAGATAGCAGTTGTAATTAGCTTATTAATTAAGGATCGGAGACAAGGAATGCAGCAACATCCACACAGGGTCAAAATGGCAGAGAAAACGGCAATGGAGACCAGGACCGAGGAAACCAGGGTGCAGTACTTTCCGAACACGTTCAACCAGTCGGTCCAAACCTCCGTGTTCACCCCACTGTGTTCCTTCATCCTCCCATTCAAGGTCCTCAGACCCTCAAGGGCCTGGGACAGGCTTCCGTCGGCTGCGGTATTATTTGGAATAAATGTGCAACATTGCTCACCAAACATGGCGCAGACACCGCCCTCTTTTGAGAGTAGCATGTCAAGGGCCATTCGACTCTGGAAGGCCATAAGGGAAGTAGCGGCCAGTTGGGAGTGGACCGCCTTGAAACACGCCTCGGTCCAGTCTCCAAGCCTCTGCACGCTGTAGTGGATGTAGTTAATCCTGTCAACATTTTTGTTAAGAGTACACCACCAACACAGGGCGGATTCAAAACCAGCTGCTATCTGATTCACCAGCTTATACTCATCTGGTACTCCTCTAGGAACACCAATGGCGTCTATGTAAGTTGGATTAGCTGCGCCCTGCCATTCGGCGTTTCGCTTCGTTCTCGGCCAGTATTCGGGCACTACGGACTTAGCAAAAGATGTTAGATCATAAGAGGACATTGGTATCAAATGAACAGAAAACAATAGGGTTACCAAAGCGCAAATTCCAGAGCTGTTTAAAGGCAACCTATCATAAAGTTTGTTACTATTACACCAAAACCAAATATCACTACGAGCAATGGGCAAAAAAGGGGCAGTGACATTGGTCATGGACTCACACCATGGAGTAGGTAGGGCGCCGAGCTTCTCACCAGTACCAGGTAATCTAATGCATGTAAAATTACCCTTAGCTACATCGGACGAAAAAAGGGGTTTATATTTTGTCATAGAGGCAACAGGGTAAACCTTATCCCATTTAATACAATCATGAGTGGGTGAAATGGATGAATTTAACATTAAAACAACAGCACACTTAGGAACTTCGGACGAATTTGACCATCAGGGAGTGTAAGAGTCAAAAGGAGGCTTGTGCCCTGATTCTTCAAAGTCACTCGTTTAGCAAAGAACACAGCCTCTTCACTGGAACCAGAGAGCGGGGTGACCATTTCGAAACCTTTCAAACTTTTCATAGGTAAAATAATAGAACAAGATGTATTAGGAGCCACAGTAAACATTAATGAGTTATTGTAAGTCCAAGACAAAAGCCATGGTACGCAAGTTGGAACGCGGTCTGGTGTACAAACAACATGATCAAAAGGGGATTTTGTGTTGCGCTTATGTCTAGCAATTTTTCCCCATGAGCCATATTGATTAGAATCAGCGTTGGTAGTTGCCCGAGAGAAGAATCTTCGAGGCTCATGGTACTCCATCCCTCCCAATAAAATAACCCCCGAAAAAAAAAATACAATGGTAACACAAACCAGCAAAAGCAACCAAAAACACATGGCAGACTTTGCGCAGGCCACAGCCCGCTTAAAGTACTCACCAAATGACTCTCTAATGCTCATGTTTTTGGATCTCC
Source organism: Syngnathus floridae (assembly GCF_059516105.1). Lineage (NCBI taxonomy): Eukaryota > Metazoa > Chordata > Actinopteri > Syngnathiformes > Syngnathidae > Syngnathus > Syngnathus floridae. Next base: position 461,218 of record NW_028284058.1, read on the forward strand.
TCAGAGTCAACACCCTGAGCTTCGGGTTGGTGTCTTGGAAATTGGCTTCTGCTAGCTTTCGTGTCAACCCTGGATCTTGGCACCAGGATCAGGCACTATTACCAGACTTTGCTCACCTTCCGTACTTAGGTTGGGTCTGCGGAGATCACCTTTTTACAATAAGATAAATGCAGAAAACAAATAAATGCAGAAAAAACAATATTCTTTCCCTTCACATTTATGTAATTGGATATAAACCATATGTATTGTCTGAAACGGATACAATAGAGTCGGGAACTTTCCTCTCTGAGGTCTTAAATTGCCTCGTGAAAAAGCTGCAAAACCGTATCACTCACTCACTCACTCACTCACTCACTCACTCACTCACTCACTCACTCACTCACTCACTCACTCACTCACTCACTCACTCACTCACTCACTCACTCAATCTGACAATCAATTAATCAATCAATCAATCAATCAATCAATCAATCAATCAATCAATCAATCAATCACACAGGTGTTAACTAATTTGTAATTATATTGCAAGCAATTCCTAATCCTACTTTACCTTTGTATAAGGCACAGGTGTCAAATTGTGCTTCATATTCATGTCATTACTCGAATTGCAAATTATCTTCCCTCTTAATAATGTTGTAAGTTTAAATATTAGACCAGTTCGTATTTGTCTGATTTGAAAGCGAGTTACTCGTCAGCTTGTTTTGCAACTCCCACAATATGAGGCGCTCACACATCTACTCGGGTATACCAGTCATACCAGCCCTCCAAAAGAAGCCATGACTACACCGCGGCCCGCGAACAAATGAGTTTGACACCCCTGGCACAAGGGATAGCCTTCTCATTGATCAATCGCGTATCTTAAATCATGCTTTTCCTCCTTTGAAGCGACCATATACTTCAAACCCAAACGGCACCATTTTATAGGGAAAAAAATTGTCGAATTTATTCGTTGTCGACATAATACTGGTCACAAATTTGCATGTAGAGCATTTTTGAGTTGTTGATCATAGACATAAGTTGAACACTCTTTCTGGTCTGTGTCTAAAGTCTTCAAACAACTTATCTTGTTTTTGTTTAGTTCGGCCAATGTCTGTGTAATTTGCTCTACGTTGGAATTTTATTTTTATCCTGCCCAATAGTTGGTCAATTTGTATTTGTAATGGCACCCTGTTATATTCCAACGGACGGCCCTGGAGATCAAAAGGACTCCAGGTGCCTTTAACGCTTGCCGAATGTTTGGTTAAGGATGCCATGAAAACCTGTTGTACTTCATCACCTCTCAAATTATAGGAAGCAATGAGTTGTTTAATTTGGGGTACAAAGACGGAAAGGATGGTTCGCTTTGCCGTGCCACAACATCTGTCTTTGTAATTTGATCATTTTTCTCATCTTCATTCATCACATTCTTAGCTGCGATTCTTAAGCGAGCTCGCGTTGACACTGTGTCATCATCTTCCTGTCAGTGCAACAGCAAGTTCTTTTTTATCTTTTCTTCGTCTTCCTTATCTTTCAATTTTCCTCTCATCTGGGAAAATGAGAATGTAATTTTGCTTTTTAATTTTTAATTTTAAGTCTTGCAAAATTGCTATATCCTTACTGCACCGAGATAAACTGTTAAACATATCTTTAAACAAAAACAATCTATGCTCCTGCAGAGACTCTTCAAAATGGGACCCAAATGTAAGATTACAAATCAAACCTCCTTCACTCTCACATTTTTTGATAGAACAGTCTACTTAGCTAGACACTGTCATATCATACTAAATAATGGCCTGCAAATTAAATATAGTGTTGTTGCTGTGGTCCCTCAAAACATGTGACTAGAATTCGGACAATTACTAACCCCCATCAATTGATAAATTATCTCCTCACTAAAGTCCTAGCCTGTTAACCTATCTGCATCAAGAAGACATTTGCAATGCAGGGGATTAGAGAATAATAATGACACCATTGATTTCTAATCATTAACCTAATTTTATCCAGTTCTACAATGTATGTTTTCTCTTACTCTCACATTTTTATGAGGGTTGGGCACTCTCCTCGTCGGATGAGTTTCTGCCCACAACCGTCATATTATTCTATAATTTCTAATTTTTACATTTAACAATGCAAATCTGATAAACCATTGTCTAGCACACCGTTTTCGTGCACCAATTTAACGCAATTCCAACCTTTATAACGAACTGATACACAAAGACAAACATACACAGAAACAAACACACGGGCCCACAACATAGACATGACAATCTTCCCAGCTGATAACAAGGGTGGGGGGAGCAACTGAAGTGCGGAGAGCCTCGCCACCGCCACGTCGCATAATGCAACCACCTCTGTCCAAAATATGCATTTGTCAAGATATTTTATATTTTCGGTGTCGACCCCTTGCATTTTAATTCATGTCGGGGTAGCGGCTTTTGTTTGCTATTTGATTTTCCCATGGTTTATTTCTCTAAATTTCGGAGTTGGCAATTCGAATGGCACCTACAGTGTCCTAAAGCCAATTTAATTCACAGAACAGTGGTTAAATGTCTCCTTTCCTCTACTCTCACAAAACCACTGTTTACATAAAGGAGAGCTCAAATGAGATCACTCTCAGTCAAACCATACACACACTCACACAATGCGCATTCTTATCGTCTCACAGGCAAGCAGGGGAGCCCGCCCTCCCGTGGATTTGAACAAACTCTTTAACCTTCCTATTGTGCAAGGAAAACTTATCTTTACCTTTTTCTCAAAGTAATATAAAACCTATCTTTTCATGGAGAAAGTAGCCAAACCAGCTAAACAAGGGTTAAGGAAAACCCACCACAGATGGCAGCAGAAAACTAACACATTAGGAAGGTTAGTGAGGAGGCCCCACGACACCTCAGCGGGATTTAACTGCTCCAACTACCTGTACGTCTTTACTTCTTTAGAAAACAGAGGAGTCTGCCCTCCTATGGAATTTAACTGACGTTTACGTCAGGGGACTCCAGCATCCCATACAGAATTTAACTGTTTCTAAATGCACTTGATAGGGTCTAGAATTGTCAAGGTTTCAAGTGACCTCTTGCCACTACACTTTCATTCCTTTCAACAGAATCAAGATTCGTACTCACAGTCTGCTGGGCCTTCTCCTCGGATGATCTCGTCAACCACTCCGGTGTCCAACCGACTGATCGAGACAGCCCCGTGAAAAGGGTTTCTCTATCTATATGCCTTGGCCAAGGACTTGTCCTGCGTCGAAAAGTCGGCCGGAACCCTGAAATAGGTCTATTGAGACCCCGGAACGAGCCCCCAAAAATCTGTCAGGTTCAGAATCAGCAAAAGGATCAGCAGACAAAACCAGTGAGGCAGAATGTTGAGTCTTTTCTCGCGAGGAGTGCAATCAGACTTACAGCAGTCCCGAAATACACTAAAAATCAGTTTTACACTCCTCGCTCTTTTTATTTGGAAATGCCCTACCCACAGTGTGAGACGATTAGCCCTTAAGGGGGGGGGGAAAGAGATTGTGGCTTCGTCTCGTAAGAAAAGAAACAAAGAGTAACGCACAAAGTGTTGCGTGCAGATATGGCTATATCAGCAAAACAGTTTAAGCGATATTCTGAGAGATAAAAAGAGAAAGTGACGTTCTTTAAGGAAGATCAGAAGGTTCATGACGCATCGTTTGACGTGTTGTTTTCACGATCTGTTCTGGTGGACGCTGAGCTGTCAGCAGCATCTTGTTTGACACAACCGTCATCTCGCCCCTGACCCAGCCGTAATCCTCCTGTTCTGTTGTACAAGATAAGAATAAGCAAGGCAAAGCAGCAAGCATACTGAACAGTAACATTGTGAATAAGTACTCATTAGAGAACGCATGATAACATATATATACAATTTTTCTAACAGTCCTCCTTGGGAAAAGACTGGGCGAAGGTTAGAGGAAATTATACAGGTAGAAATAATCAAGGGCCTTTTCCCTATCCCATTGAGGAAAATCAATTGGGAGGGGAGTATGCAGCACAATGGAATGGTCTTGTGCAAAGAGTGCGAACTATATTTCAAAGACGAGCGAATTATGGTCATTTGGCAGGAATAAAACAGAAGCCTGGCGAAGATACTGATGATTTTCGTTTGAGATTTGAAAAAGAATTCAGGGTGCATAGTGGCATCCCATTCAATGATGCAGATGAGAGTGCTTATCAGCAACATCTTAAAATTCCGCTCCTCACTGGTTTCCCCCCTGACTTGGGCAGTTGGGTGAGAAAACACTTGGTGGAAGCGGACACTGCTTGGTTTACAAAAAACATGCAGTGGCCCAGAGACGCTGACAAAGGGATTGAGAAAGGCAAAAGTTTTGATGTATTTCATCTAGATGATGATAATGATCTAAATGAAGATACAACAATCTTCTACCAAAGTTCCCAAAGGGGCAGAGGAGGAGTTAGATACCAACAACGTCGCAAGCCACCATTCAAATCAAAACCCCCATCAGATTCAGACAATTGTTGGAACTGTGGGAGACGAGGACACTTTGCACGAGAGTGTCGTTCTGCAAAGCAATATCAATCAAAGGGTGCAGGAAGGGGCAGAGGAAAAGCCAATTTTTTTGGCATGACAAGCTTCCTCCTCTTTGACCGCTTATGCTCATACAGAGAAAGAAAGAATAGATGCCCATATGACAGCAATACATGTCATTGTCAGATTATTAGAATTTTTTTAGATTATTAGAAGTCTTGTCCATCCAAGAAGTATGACAATGCTGTTTGTATGCCCAAATTACAAATGACTAGAGCTCAATTTGTGTTACACTAAAGTTAAAATATGCAAATCAAGTGGTAAAGAAATGCAACTTGCTTCTAGAAGATAAATAAATAAAATTAGAATGTGCTGTCCTCGTGTGCACGGGAGGGACCAGCTCATGATCGATCACAGGAAATGGCCAGCCTGTGACGAATCATTGTTGCTGAGACCTACCTTCTGCACGCGAGAGCTGTGCATGTGTGTGCGTATGTGTTAAAGTTAAAGTTAAAGTCCCAAATTGATGAAGATTGGCTAAACTTTTAGTATAAAGAAATTTGCTAGACTGTTGTCTATTCAATTTACACCGCAGAACAGAAACAATTTTGACAGATAAAAATGAGAGGAAAAGAGAGTAACCTGTTTGCGAGCAGAAACTAATCCACACTAGTGCATGTTAAGTGTCAAGCCCACATGAGAAATTCGAAGAAAAAAAAAATAAAAAATAAAAAAATAAAAATAAAAAACGACAGAACATGCTTTCAGGAATTGGAAGGAGCTAAATTGTGAATTTAAGATTTTGCAATGCTACATTTAATAGGAATAATTGATTGGTTGTGTTATAAGATTATACAAAATTCTAAATTCAAGCTAAATCTGAGCGATTGAGTTCTTCAAATTTAAAAACAAAGAAAAAAATTCAGATTAATTTGCCAGTTGTTTGTTTTAGTTAAGTTTTTTTTGGACTGGTGGATTGTTCTACCAGGAAACCTGATTGAAAATGATATATGAATGTTGTGTGGTGAGCTTGGATGAATTGGGACCAATGTGATAGTATGACTCCTTTTTGGAGACTGTGTGAGATGCATATGATGAGCATTGATGAATGATTGCCTGAATGAGAGGTTGAATGGTTGAAGTCGTTGGTGACTACTATAGAAAATTAGTAGAGCGACTGTGATGAAAGAGTGATTTTGAGCAGGTTGAATGTTAGAAAGAAACACGTAGCTTTTGGATTGATAATTAACTAGAGAAAAAACTGGAGAATCGGTAACACATGTAGAAGATGTGTGAACTGAGAAATTGAGAAGCGTTTTGGAAAGAAAGTCAAATTAAATGATGATGGTATGATCGTATGTAGTACAGAACGCGTTCTCCCAAAAAGTTTGTCAAGGTGTGAGGCATGGGCGTTGCCAAGCCTCAAAAGGAGGGAGTGAGTAGGACAGATAGAGGAAGATAGTAAGAATACAACACTTTATGACAATGAATTTTCGAATACATTTGGTGTTATACTGTGGTAAATTTTTTGTTCTGGTGTAGATAGGTTAGCAACACGAGAGATTTAGAGGTTCAAAAGAAAGACAGTTAAAAGAAAACATTTTTGATTTGGACAATTGCAGGCTAACAGGAACATGAGAACGATAAGAACTACGAGGTGGGATCCAATTTCTTTGGGGAGATTGAGAATTCACAGCACCATACTCTAAGTCACATTTTTGAGCAAGCATGACAACATGTGAGAGGTCAAGACATACAGATCAGGGCTTGATGTGGAAAGCAGACCTCGATGAGTTGATTTTCAATAATGATACTGAAGACAACATACTGTCCGATTAAATTGGAACTATAGATAAAATGTAGCTCAAAAAAAAAATAGGATGAGTTGCAGGATTTACAATATAAAAACGAGATCGCTGTTATTAGAAGAATTTGAAGTTTGGTAAACAAACGTTACCAGCAAATTGATGGAAGCAGCTACATTTGGAAATAGTCTTACAAGTTTGATGTCCCAGCCTGTCATTCTCAGTGTCAGGGTCCCTGAAACCCAATCCGAGACTTCACCTGCAGCCGTGAACAACTACAAAATGGTGCCTGGCTCTGAAGCACCTTTGACCTTTGGCGAAGGACAAGAAAAGACTGCTGTTGTGCTTGGAGAAGGACAAGTACACTCCGGAGGACAGACAACATCCTCGGGGACGGGAAAAGACAGTGAAAAGCGGAGGAACTCACAATGATGAAAATTGACTCATTTGAACAATGGACTCATTCAAGAGTGATGGATGGGGTCGCTCTGAAGCAACAACAAAAGAACACGAACTTGAGAGGGTGAAGTGCAGCAAAAAGATATGGACTTGGAGTGTCCGACAACCAAATCGCACTCCTTGCTACGGCGTTACCAAATTTGGTGAAGCTTGGTTCAAAGTGGAAGGGAGATTCATTGTGCACTGAGTTTGACAGAACTGAGGAGATTTGATAAATAAATAAATAAAAAATTGAAAAATACGTAGGGCTACAGAGAAAAGCATTATAATCAGAGATTGAACGGATTTGGATAAAACAAATAGGCTAAAACGGTAGGAAACAAGAGCAAGATCTGATATTTTGGCTCATCAAGCTTAAGACGTAGAGGTCGAGTTATATAAATTTTAGAACAGGACATTTGGCAGTTAGGAGGGAGCTAGGTTGCTCAATGTACCTACTCAATACAACAGTAAGGTTTTTTGTGCCACAGTGGAGGTTGGATGGTCAGAAAGTTAGGTACGTTCAATTTTTGACATTCACACAATCATGCATAGGAATCACAAGGCGACAGTTAACAAGACAATGACTGCAATAGGGGCCACCTACGACTGCACCGACATGAAAAAGTAGAAGCGAGAGAGCAGAGTATGGGATTATATGCTAAAACGTCTGCTATACAGTTGCCGATAGGAGATTCTATCAAAAGAAGCTACATGAGAGATGGATTAGAATCCCTTTGTGTGTGTGTGTGTGTGTGTGTGTGTGTTCACACCCTGTGTGGGTGTGAGCGTGTGAGGAGAAAGAAGGCATGGGTAAGACAATCTCTTTTAAACCAGGAGGCAATAAATGGGAACGCCCCTGTCATAAATAGTTTTTGGTTAAAGGGAATCATTAGGAGGTGTTCAAACTCTTCCCGCAAACACTCCTATTTGCCAGTTAAATGGGCACGACAATTGACTACGAGAGTTGCAAACAACAAATGAAGAGCAGTCCTTGGCAGATTATATGATCAGGACGCTCAAACTGTGTCAAAGACAAATTTACTGCCGCTTGATCTTTCCTCCTCACAGGTCGACAACCCCATCAATCCAGGAGACTGGGTCTACATCAAAGTCATCAAAAGAAGGAACTGGGCCAGCCACGACAGGAGGGACCATTCTAAGTCTTGCTGACTACACATCCAAGGTTGCAGGACCCACAAATGCATTGACGACGACTGCTCTCCAGGAGGGAACTGGATGGGAGCTTTGGACATCACCGCTGTGTGCCAGGATGAGAGAGCCGTTTTCAACGTGTAAGGGCTCTACTACCAACATGGCTACACCATCGAACGGAACATACTTCATACAGAATGGCTGGTGGCTTTGTGGTCACAAGGTTTATCCGATGCTGCCCGCCAACTGGACACGAGCGTGTGCGCCAGTGTGTGTGACAGACCTCACCTACAGACTACAACATCATCAGCTGACGAAAACGCGAGCACATATACAACTTCTTAGACGTGACAGATGTGATGATGATAATGAGACGTGGATTGCGTAGATGCTGTTCTGTTGAGCATGTTTTACGGAATCTTGTTGATTTGACCATCAAATATGCTTCGCAAGTAATAGATACGCTGATGTACTGTTTCTTTGTTTTTCTTTTTATTTTTTAATGATAGCATTCTGGTCGCCTGTGGCAACGGGGCCGTGTAAGAATTTTCCTGCTAATAACATCTGGCCAGCAGGTTTTTCGCTTACACAATAAGTTTGATCTGGGGTATTGAGGTAATGCCTCATCTTCACTGGATAGTGTTGCTATCATTGTTTGTTGTTTTTATTTTTACCATTCTGCTTTCTTCATTATACGTATATATGTTTTCTTGCTTGTCTTTGTTGTTTGGGGTGGCATAATCATATGATAAATCAGGAGGGAGATGTTAGGGTTTTCAGGTTAGTTTGATCCTATGATTATGTTGGAATGTAACCTGTAATAATTAAACTCGCTTGTCCTGTCTTAACGAAAGTAGTAGAACAAAGTGCTAAGATCTTTTGAACTGATTGACTAGCTGCAGAGGAAGCAATCAAAGTGTTTTGTTCACACAACATCGTGAAGGACCCCCTGCTGTGCTTTGATCAGCCAGGGGCTTCGGCCATTTGTCTACTCTGACCCCCACTCTCAACCCCCACTCTGTTTCTCTTAATAAATATCCCCTCGCAGGAACAAGGGTTCAGACTTCATTCCTTGAACGAGTGAACTCTCCACCTGCAGGTGTCTAAAAAGGACTTGCTTGTCTCCCGTGTGGTTCTTGCAAAATAAGTTGGAGTGAGCAAATCTCTAACAATCTCCTTCTCGGCGTCGTAGTCCCCTTCGCTGGTCTGGGCTAGCAGAGCGTAGGCTCGTTGCAGCGCTTGATATTCTTGCGTCAGCGAAGCTCCGCCTCTTCATGCACACACCAATGCAACACAGCACTAGTACCAGAATCAGTCAGACCGGCGACAAAGCACCCGCGACGCAAAGACGAGTCCGATTCCAGGCTGAAGAGGAATGTTTGGTGCCAATACGCTGGCAGAAATGGCGGGCTACCTCTTCGGGTTCCGTGTCGGGGGTTCTGTCGGTGTGAAAAGACAAGGACGATCCGTCCGAGTCCACCAACACGTCTTCGTCGTAGCCGTAAAATGTTTCGATGACCTGCGGGCGCGGAAGCAAACATCTCTCTGAACAAACTGAAGCGACACCTCACGATGAATCGACGAGAGGAACGATAGCGAGAAAAAGGCCATTTCATCTTGCGCAACACCAAGCAGCCGCAAACAAACAGACTCACCTTGCAGGACCTCACGCTTTGTTCCTCCTCAGAGATTCTCGACGTCGGTATCGTAGCAGCAAATCTCTCTCCTGTCGACACAAATAATCCGCCTTTGAGATTCTTTGGATGCAAAGGGAACGAACGGCTCCGGCGCAGAAACAAACGCGAGTCACAATGACATTTCTGACATGAGCTCCTGTCTCCAGAGCCTGAAAAACACGTCACCGGCGATGATTGGAGGGACGCTCGTCTTTTCCAAAAGTGACAACTACAGGGTGTGTCAGGGTTTTCCAGATTATCTTTATCGTATCATTGTGTTGCTTTGACTTTGACTGCGACCTGTAATAAATAATATTATTTATCCCTTATTTATCCCTATCGCTTATCCCTTCCGACACAAAGTCGTAAAACACCCCTTGCTATGTTTTGACTAGAGGTCAAGGGCTTCCTCTATTCAATCCACTCTTACACCCACCCTGTTTCTCTTAATTAAAATGCTCGTGCAGGAGCCGAGAGTCAGACTTCATTCGTACAACGGATGGACTCTCCACCTGCAGGTGTCCAAAAGAACTTACTTGTCTCCCGTGTGGTTCTTGCAAAATAAGTTGGAGCGAGCGCAACTCTAACAGGGTGCATTTTGCCACTAGCTGCCTACGGACAACGACGTCGCGCTCGCGGCTCATGGTTGACGGGCTGAGCAGCCGGGCAAGTCCGTCGTTTTCAGCGCACAGCGAGTGGCAAAGGCGCTGACAAAACGGGAGCTTTGAGCTGCTGAAAACGGCAAAACAAGTCTAAAGCGTGTTCAAACGCGTGCGCACAATGCTCCTGCTTGAAAGGTCGGAATTTAAGGGGCCAATTTTTTGGATGGCGGCCGCCGGCCAAGCTTTGGACGGAAAAGGTTTCCTGGCGACAGCGAGCGAGCGCGGCGCTGCCGTACGTGCACCGAGTCGCCTGCCTGAAGACCTTGGACAAGTCGTCGATGATGTGCCGCTGCTCCACAACTTGAAGGAACTCCATTTCACCGTCCTGCTGGCCGCAACCGCGGTCCAGGTCATTGAGCGAACTAGGCCTTCTCTGTGGAACACAAATGCAGTGGACTCTGTTGGCACGCCGCCGTTGTCCGCGTCGACTTACCAAGCTTGCCATCTCCTCGTTCTCCTGGGTGACAAAGCGCACTTTGTTTTCAAGGCGACACAGCACCAGCGAGAGTTCTTCATTCTTCCTGCTCAGGCGTTTGTTTTTGTACAGGAGTGGCAGAAACTGGCTTTCTGTTTCTCTCAGTCGCTTTAGCTGCAAGCATGAAGTGCGGGATGTGAAAGACGCACAACACGCGGGCCAGAACGTATCCATTCCTTTTGCATCGGTTTGAACGGAATCGTGGCTTTGGCTCCCAATAAAAGACATCTACCAGGCAACCGACTCGCCGCGCCGCTCAACTAATAAGCAAGCGCAATGGGTGCCTCGCTGGATGGCGCGCATCAAACGTAGCGCAAACCTTCAAGCGTGCCGTCAATAAATTACCAGTTCATTGCGCTCTTCAGAAAGCAGGGCGTTTCGATCCTCCAGTTTCCTGATGACTGCGCTGAGCTCAGCGATTTTCAGATGAAACCGTCGCGTGTCCCGATCCTCCTGAGACTGAAAACGCCCCGCAACACACACACACAAGCACTCGTTCAAAGTTCAAAACTGTTTTTGTGCTACCTTCCTCCAGCAACGAACTAAGTCATGCGTACTGCAAGTGTGTGATGAGGTGGCTTACGCAATGAAGAGGATTGCTAGTAGCGGCGTTGACCCCACTTCCAGGGTAGTTTAGGCCCACCCTTTGGGAATCCCTCAGGGCAGCGATCTGCTGCTCGGCAGCCTGAGTCTGCAGCTGAAGGCGGTGGACGTGGCCGGCCCCAGGGCTTTATCCAAAACACTAACCGCTCTGTCTTTCAGCTTGATCTCATCCGTCTGGATGTACAAACGGGGAGCGCTCAGGCAGGCGGGCAAACTCATTTGCCAGATTTGTGACAAAAACAAAGAGAGCAACCGGCCAATTTTTTTCTTGAATCGACTAGAACACCTTTGCTGTGACAAAAGCGAAGCGAGCAACCGGACATTTTCTTCTTGTGAAATAGAATAGAATAGAATGCCTTAGGTGTCATTGCACTGCAGGTATACAACAAAATTGGGAACATAGCCACGCACCGCGCATCTGATCAGTCCTACCAGTCGGCGGATCTCCCTCTCGCAGTCTCTCTTGGTTCGGCTCAGCTCCTCCCGATGCTGGTGATGAGCCGATCGGAGCTCGGCCGCTCGTGACTGCCAGGCCTGCTGGGCCGCTGCCAGGGCTTCTTCCGCGCTCCTGGTGGAGGCGACACCGCTCGGTCTCCCGACACCGCCGCGTCTCCTCCACCTCCGCCAGCAAAGCGCCCCCCCTCCTCACCTGAGCGGACATTGCGCCACACCGGGCCGTTGAGACCGCAACGGAGCGCCGCGACGCTTACTGGGGACAAGCTACACAATACGGTAGCGGCCGCACCGAAGCCCGACGTGGCGTGCGGATAGTCAGACACGGATAGAGCGGATCACCTTGTCCATGGAGCCGTCCCTCAGGCTGAGGACCAAGGCATTCAGTCGCTGGATCTCTCCATCTTTGATTTTGATCACTCTCATCAGCTCCATTTCATGCTGCCGCAGTAATGTCTCCCTGGTAATGGCTAACTCTTTCTGCTTCTCCTCATGGAGTTTGCTTTTGAGTTCCGTCATGGCGGCGGTGGCACGGTGGTGCTCCGCCCGCAGGTCCTGACTTCTCTCTCTCTCCAGACAGCTGACCTGACATGACTTAGACTTAGACAAACTTTATTGTCATCTTGTCTGCACATGGTGCATACAAAACGAAATTCCGTTGCATACGTCTTACAACAAAGTAGTGATATTGCAGTTGAATAGAAGTAACATATCCTATGAAAATATATATATATACATATACTATATATATATATATATATATATTAAAAATAAGTATAAAGTGCAGCAGTGATAATTATGCAATAGTGCAAGTAGGCAAAACAGTATTCAAGAGTGTGCAGAGGAATGCTAAACAATGTATTAAACTTCTATTTAAAGGGTTTATACAAGTTCAGTAAAGTTGGTAGTGCGAGATAGTGCAAGATAGAGGTCCGTAGTGTCATAAAGTACAGTTCTGTGAATGTGTGATGCAGAGTTCAGTTTAGAGCTCAACAGTTCTAGTGTTCAACAGTCTGATGACAGCAGGGAAAAAGCTGTTGCAGAACCTGGTGGACCTGCAGCGGATGCTGCGAAACCTCTTCCCAGAGGGCAGCAGGGAGAACAGTCCATGGTGGGGGTGTGATGGGTCATTGATGATGTTACGGGCACGGGATATGCAGCGCTGAGATGAAATGTCCTGAATGGAGGGAAGAGGAGCCCCTATGATCCTCTCTGCTGTCCTCACCACTCTCCTCACGTTCTTCCAATCGGAGGCGGTGCAGCCTCCACACCACACAGAGAGACAGCTTGTCAGAATGCTCTCTATGGTGCTCCTGTAGAACGTCCTCATGATGGGTGGGGGCAGGTGGGCTTTCCTCATCCTCCGCAGGAAGTACAAGCGCTTCTGTGCCCTCTTGACCAGTGCCGTAGTGTTCATAGTCCAGGTGAGGTCTTCTGTGATGTGGACCCCCAGGAATTTGGTGCTGCTGACCACCTCCACAGCTGAGCTGTTGATGATCAGTGGAGCGTGGTGAGGCTGTTTTTTCCTGAAGTCGACGATGATCTCCTTCATCTTCTCCTCATTCAGGATCAGGCTGTTTTCTCTGCACCAGCCCACCAGCTGCTCCACCTCCTCTCTGTAGTCCAGGTCGTTGTTGTCTCTGATGAGCCCCACCACCGTTGTGTCGTCTGCTGACTTCACGATGTGATTGGTGGTGAACCTGAGGACGCAGTCGTGTGTCATCAGGGTGAACAGCAGGGGGCTCAGGACGCAGCCCTGAGGGGAGCCTGTGCTGAGGGTGATGACATCAGAGGTGTTCTGTCCGACCCGGACTGACTGAGGTCTGTTGGTGAGGAAGTCTAGCAGCCAGTTGCGAAGGGGGGTGTTGAAGCCCAGGTGTTCCAATTTTCCTACCAGATGCTGTGGGATGATGGTGTTAAACGCTGAGCTGGAGTCCAGGAACAGCATCCGCACATGGGTGTTCTTCTCCTCCAGGTGAGCCAGGCTCAGGTGAAGAACGGAGGAGATGGCGTCCTGAGTGGAGCGGTTTTGCCGGTCGGCAAACTGGAACGGGTCAAATAATAGGGGGAGTCTGGAAACGATGTGACCTTTAAGCAGCCTTTCGAAGCACTTCATCATAACCGGAGTCAGTGCAACAGGCCGGTAATCATTAAATGAGGTGATTTGAGGTTTCTTCGGCACCGGAATGATGGAGGCAGTCTTAAAGCACGCCGGCACTGTGGCTTGGCCCAGCGAGGTGTTAAAAATGTCTGTGATGACCCCAGCCAGATGACTTGCACATTCCCTGAACACCCGCCCAGGAATGTTGTCGGGGCCAGGGGCCTTATGGGGGGACTCTCCTCAGGATCTTAGACACATCGGCGGAGTCAATACAAACCTGAAAAAAGGAAACATAAACACAAAATTGAATATAAACTAAAAAATGGTTGGAAGTAAATATTTACATTATCAAAAAACAATACTTACCTGATACAAACCTGAAAAAAGGAAACACAGTTATACTTACCTATGCCGAGATCACATATTCACGCCCAATCGGTGCCTGCAAGAAAAGAAACAGAAATTCACAAGAGCGAAAACAACAAGTTAATAAGCTAAAATAAGTAGATGGGAAATTATCCGGAACGAAACGCAAATTGCTGACATGAAACTATATAAGGACCGCTCAAAGCAGGAAACTCAGTCTCGATGCGGCCATGAAGGAGGAAACAGCTCCACATGCAATGAAACTAAATTTAGCTGCAATTCCCGTGTGCCAGACCTGAGGAAGGCACAAAAGATGCCGAAACGTTGTCGATGGCCACACGGAGGAAATAAAAGGGAGCGCAAACTAGCGCCGATAGGAAAACAATTAGACGCAAAATTATAATTTACCCACGCTCTACCCAGATAGGAGAGCGCATGGATGCCGCACAGAGCAAGATGCTCTCGCTCCACCCAGATAGGGGAGTCGATGAATTAAGTGCGAGGTACGACTAATTTGACCGCAAATGCAGCTGTCAATCTATCATGCCAAGTCGAAACTCATTTATTACATATATAACAAAGGCGACCGGATAGGCAAAGTACAAACACAAAAACAAACAACAACTACAAAGCAAATACATGTTTATTAAGCCCAATTTGGCCTGACCAGCATGGCTGGCGCAGCCACGACGGGCGGTGTGCTCTGGGGCTGGTTGTGGGACGTGGGCGTGGATGGTAGGACCGTGCCTTTGCTCCTCTCCTTCGGGGGAGGAACTCCCTACTTAATCCTAACTCGCCTGTGCCACCTCCACTGCCCCCCCACGTTTCCAGTTTCCATTCAGCTCCTGCTGCGTCTGTGCGCTGTCCCCTGAACCGATCCTACCCTAACCCTAACCCTAACCTAACCCCAAACCCTAACCCTAACCCTAACCCCAACCCTAACCCTAACCCTAATCCAAATCCCTCCCTGACTCCCAATATGAAAAAAAATTCAACCTTAAGTCAAAAATTGAAAATAAGAAGTCAAAAATTTGAACAGTAAACACAAAATTGAATATAAACTAAAAAGTGGTTGGAAGTAAATATTTACACTATCAAAAAACAATACTTACCTGATACAAACCTGAAAAAAGGAAACATAAACACAAAATTGAATATAAACTAAAAAATGGTTGGAAGTAAATATTTACATTATCAAAAAACAATACTTACCTGATACAAACCTGAAAAAAGGAAACACAGTTATACTTACCTATGCCGAGATCACATATTCACGCCCAATCGGTGCCTGCAAGAAAAGAAACAGAAATTCACAAGAGCGAAAACAACAAGTTAATAAGCTAAAATAAGTAGATGGGAAATTATCCGGAACGAAACGCAAATTGCTGACATGAAACTATATAAGGACCGCTCAAAGCAGGAAACTCAGTCTCGATGCGGCCATGAAGGAGGAAACAGCTCCACATGCAATGAAACTAAATTTAGCTGCAATTCCCGTGTGCCAGACCTGAGGAAGGCACAAAAGATGCCGAAACGTTGTCGATGGCCACACGGAGGAAATAAAAGGGAGCGCAAACTAGCGCCGATAGGAAAACAATTAGACGCAAAATTATAATTTACCCACGCTCTACCCAGATAGGAGAGCGCATGGATGCCGCACAGAGCAAAATGCTCTCGCTCCACCCAGATAGGGGAGTCGATGAATTAAGTGCGAGGTACGACTAATTTGACCGCAAATGCAGCTGTCAATCTATCATGCCAAGTCGAGACTCATTTATTACATATATAACAAAGGCGACCGGATAGGCAAAGTACAAACACAAAAACAAACAACAACTACAAAGCAAATACATGTTTATTAAGCCCAATTTGGCCTGACCAGCATGGCTGGCGCAGCCACGACGGGCGGTGTGCTCTGGGGCTGGTTGTGGGACGTGGGCGTGGATGGTAGGACCGTGCCTTTGCTCCTCTCCTTCGGGGGAGGAACTCCCTACTTAATCCTGGCGCAGCCACGACGGGCGGTGTGCTCTGGGGCTGGTTGTGGGACGTGGGCGTGGATGGGAGGACCGTGCCTTTGCTCCTCTCCTTCGGGGGAGGAACTCCCTACTTAATCCTATGAGAAACAAAAATATTTCATTCAATACGGGTGTGCCAGACCTGAAGAAGGCTTAGTATAGCCGAAACGTTGTTAAGGCACACTACTATTTACATTCAATTTAATAATTTCCTATTTACAGTCGATTTAATAATTTACTATTGTTGATTTTATTTACAGTTATTTACAAATCATTTATTTCATTGCAATAAATTACGTTGCTAAATTCGGACAATTTGGACACTAAAAATCTTTTTGAAAAATAGACATTTGATAATTTGTTTTAGAATAAAAAGTCTAAAATTCAAGTTTTACCCACTCATTATATCTTTGAAATTTGAAAATTAAAAATATACATTTAGACATAACAATAAAAATTTGAAGTCCAAAAATTAATATGTCAATTAATTACAACGGGGAATGGACAGTTGTCCGTAGGGGGCGACAGCGCCAGCCTGCAACCCGGGGGCGGGAGCGGGTGGCGAGGTATGGCCACGGATGGATGGACCGTGCGTTGTCCTCTTCTGCTAGGGGGGGACATCAGTTCCCCGTCCCTGGTAGGGGTTGGACTTCACAATCCAATCCTAACCCTAACCCTAACCCTAACCCTTATTTCGGCCACTTGGTGCGTGTGCACGGCCTCCCGCTGGAACCGGGTGGTGTGCGCGAGTGTGCTGGCCGCTGGAAGTGCAATGAGGCTCTGCAGTCTCCTCCGCGGTGCTCATAAACAGCCGATCCGCTAGGCGGGAGCTTATTTCGGCCACTTGGCGCATGTACACGGCCTCCCGGTTGTTCCGGGCGGCGTGCGCGAGTGTGCTTGCCGCTGGAAGTGCAATGAGGCTCCGCGATCTCCTCCGCGGGGCTTATAATTGCCGATCCGCTAGGCAGGAATTTATTTCGGCCACTTGGCGCGTGCGCACGGCCTTCCGGTGGAGTTGGGCGGCGTGTGCGAGTGTGCTTGCCGCTGAAAGTGCAATGAGGCTCCGCGATCTCCTCCGCGGTGCTTATAAACAGCCGCTCCGCTAGGCGGGAGCTTATTTCGGCCACTTGGCGCATGCGCACGTCCTCCCGGTTGTTCCGGGCGGCGTGCGCGAGTGTGCTTGCCGCTGGAAGTGCAATGAGGCTCCGCGATCTCCTCCGCGGTGCTTATAAACAGCCGATCCGCTAGGCGGGAGCTTATTTCGGCCACGGCGCGTGCGCACGGCCTCCCGGTGGAGCCGGGCGGTGTGCGTGAGTGTGCTGGCCGCTGGAAGTGCAATGAGGCTCTGCGATCTCCTCCGCGGTGCTTATAAACAGCCAATCCGCTAGAAGGGAGCTTATTTCGGCCACCTGGCGCGTGCGCACGGCCTCCCGGTGGAACCGGGAAGCGTGCGCGAGTGTGCTGGCCGCTGGAAGTGCAATGAGGCTCTGCGGTCTCCTCCGCGGTGCTTATAAACAGCCGATCCGCTAGGCGGGAGCTTATTTCGGCCACTTTGCTCGTGCGCACGGCCTCAAGGTGGAATCGGGCGGCGTGTGCGAGTGTGCTGGCCGCTGGAAGTGCAATGAGGCTCTGCGGTCTCCTCCGCGGTGCTTATAAACAGCCGGTCCGCTAGGCGGGAGCTTATTTCGGCCACTTGGTGCGTGCGCAAGGCCTCCCGGTGGAACCGGGAAGCGTGCGCGAGTGTGCTGGCCGCTGGAAGTGCAATGAGGCTCTGCTATCTCCTCCGCGGTGCTTATAAACAGCCGATCCGCTAGGCGGGATCTTATTTCGGCCACTTAGCGCATGCACACGGCCTCCCGGTTGTTCCGGGCGGCGTGCGCGAGTATGCTTGCCGTTGGAAGTGCAATGAGGCTCCGCGATCTCCTCCGCGGTGCTTATAAACAGCCGATCCGCTCGGCGGGAGCTTATTTCGGCCACTTGGCGCGTGTGCACGGCCTCCCGGTGGAACCGGGTGGTGTGCGCGAGTGTGCTGGCCGCTGGAAGTGCAATGAGGCTCCGCGATCTCCTCCGTGGTGCTTATAATTACCGATCCGCTAGGCAGGAATTTATTTCGGTCACTTGGCGCGTGCGCACGGCCTTCCGGTGGAGTTGGGCGGCGTGTGCGAGTGTGCTTGCCCCTGGAAGTGCAATGAGGCTCCGCGATCTCCTCCGCGGTGCTTATAAACAGCCGCTCCGCTAGGCGGGAGCTTATTTCGGCCACTTGGCGCGTGCGCACGGCCTCCCGGTGGAACCAGGAAGCGTGCGCGAGTGTGCCGGCCGCTGGAAGTGCAATCAGGCTCCGCGAACTCCTCCGCGGTGCTTATAAACAGCCGCTCCGAGAGGCGGGAGCTTATTTCGGCCACTTGGCGCATGCGCACGTCCTCCCGGTTGTTCCGGGCGGCGTGCGCGAGTGTGCTTGCCGCTGGAAGTGCAATGAGGCTCCGCGATCTCCTCCGCGGTGCTTATAAACAGCCGATCCGCTAGGCGGGAGCTTATTTCGGCCACGGCGCGTGCGCACGGCCTCCCGGTGGAGCCGGGCGGTGTGCGTGAGTGTGCTGGCCGCTGGAAGTGCAATGAGGCTCTGCGATCTCCTCCGCGGTGCTTATAAACAGCCAATCCGCTAGAAGGGAGCTTATTTCGGCCACCTGGCGCGTGCGCACGGCCTCCCAGTGGAACCGGGAAGCGTGCCCGAATGTGCTGGCCGCTGGAAGTGCAATGAGGCTCCGCAATCTCCTCCGCGGTGCTTATAAACAGCCGATCCGCTAGGCGGGAGCTTATTTCGGCCACTTGGCTCGTGCGCACGGCCTCAAGGTGGAATCGGGCGGCGTGTGCGAGTGTGCTGGCCGCTGGAAGTGCAATGAGGCTCCGCGATCTCCTCCGCGGTGCTTATAAACAGCCGATCCGCTCGGCGGGAGCTTATTTCGGCCATTTGGCGCGTGTGCACGGCCTCCCGGTGGAACCGGGTGGTGTGCTTGAGTGTGCTGGCCGCTGGAAGTGCAATGAGGCTCTGCAGTCTCCTCCGCGGAGCTCATAAACAGCCGATTCGCTAGGCGGGAGCTTATTTCGGCCACTTGGCGCGTGCGCACGGCCTCCCGGTGGAACCGGGTGGCGTGCGCGAGTGTGCTGGCCGCTGGAAGTGCAATGAGGCTCCGAGATCTCCTCCGCAGTACTTATAAACAGCCGATCCGCTAGGCTGGAGCTTATTTCGGCCACTTTGCGCGTGCGCACCGCCTCCCGGTTGTTCCGGGCGGCGTGCGCGAGTGTGCTGGCCGCTGGAAGCGAAATAAGGCTCCGCGATCTCCTCCGCGGTGCTTATAAACAGCCAATCCGCTAGGCGGGAGCTTATTTCGGCCACTAGGCGCATGCGCACGACCTCCCGGTTGTTCCGGGCGGCGTGCGCGAGTGTGCTGGCCGCTGGAAGTGCAATGAAGCTCTGCGATCTCCTCCGCGGTGCTTATAAACAGCCGCTCCGAGAGGCGGGAGCTTATTTCGGCCACTTGGCGCATGCGCACGTCCTCCCGGTTGTTCCGGGCGGCGTGTGCGAGTGTGTTTGCCGCTGGAAGTGAAATAAGGCTCCGCGATCTCCTCCGCGGTGCTTATAAACAGCCAATCCGCTAGATGGGAGCTTATTTCGGCCACTTGGCTCGTGCGCACGGCCTCAAGGTGGAATCGGGCGGCGTGTGCGAGTGTGCTGGCCGCTGGAAGTGCAATGAGGCTCTGCGGTCTCCTCCGCGGTGCTTATAAACAGCCAATCCGCTAGAAGGGAGCTTATTTCGGCCACCTGGCGCGTGCGCACGGCCTCCCGGTGGAACCGGGAAGCGTGCGCGAGTGTGCTGGCCGCTGGAAGTGCAATGAGGCTCCGCAATCTCCTCCGCGGTGCTTGTAAACAGCCGATCTGCTAGGCGGGAGCTTATTTCGGCCACTTGGCTCGTGCGCACGGCCTCAAGGTGGAATCGGGCGGCGTGTGCGAGTGTGCTGGCCGCTGGAAGTGCAATGAGGCTCTGCGGTCTCCTCCGCGGTGCTTATAAACAGCCGGTCCGCTAGGCGGGAGCTTATTTCGGCCACTTGGTGCGTGCGCACGGCCTCCCGGTGGAACCGGGAAGCGTGCACGAGTGTGCTGGCCGCTGGAAGTGCAATGAGGCTCCGCTATCTCCTCCGCGGTGCTTATAAACAGCCGATCCGCTAGGCGGGATCTTATTTCGGCCACTTAGCGCATGCGTACGGCCTCCCGGTTGTTCCGGGCGGCGTGCGCGAGTATGCTTGCCGCTGGAAGTGCAATGAGGCTCTGCGGTCTCCTCCGCGGTGCTTATAAACAGCCGGTCCGCTAGGCGGGAGCTTATTTCGGCCACTTGGCGCGTGCGCACGGCCTCCCGGTGGAACCAGGAAGCGTGCGCGAGTGTGCCTGCCGCTGGAAGTGCAATCAGGCTCCGCGAACTCTTCCGCGGTGCTTATAAACAGCCGCTCCGAGAGGCGGGAGCTTATTTCGGCCACTTGGCGCATGCGCACGTCCTCCCGGTTGTTCCGGGCGGCGTGCGCGAGTGTGCTTGCCGCTGGAAGTGCAATGAGGCTCCGCGATCTCCTCCGCGGTGCTTATAAACAGCCGATCCGCTAGGCGGGAGCTTATTTCGGCCACGGCGCGTGCGCACGGTCTCCCGGTGGAGCCGGGCGGTGTGCGCGAGTGTGCTGGCCGCTGGAAGTGCAATGAGGCTCTGCGATCTCCTCCGCGGTGCTTATAAACAGCCAATCCGCTAGATGGGAGCTTATTTCGGCCACTTGGCTCGTGCGCACGGCCTCAAGGTGGAATCGGGCGGCGTGTGCGAGTGTGCTGGCCGCTGGAAGTGCAATGAGGCTCTGCGGTCTCCTCCGCGGTGCTTATAAACAGCCAATCCGCTAGAAGGGAGCTTATTTCGGCCACCTGGCGCGTGCGCACGGCCTCCCGGTGGAACCGGGAAGCGTGCGCGAGTGTGCTGGCCGCTGGAAGTGCAATGAGGCTCCGCAATCTCCTCCGCGGTGCTTGTAAACAGCCGATCCGCTAGGCGGGAGCTTATTTCGGCCACTTGGCTCGTGCGCACGGCCTCAAGGTGGAATCGGGCGGCGTGTGCGAGTGTGCTGGCCGCTGGAAGTGCAATGAGGCTCTGCGGTCTCCTCCGCGGTGCTTATAAACAGCCGGTCCGCTAGGCGGGAGCTTATTTCGGCCACTTGGTGCGTGCGCACGGCCTCCCGGTGGAACCGGGAAGCGTGCACGAGTGTGCTGGCCGCTGGAAGTGCAATGAGGCTCCGCTATCTCCTCCGCGGTGCTTATAAACAGCCGATCCGCTAGGCGGGATCTTATTTCGGCCACTTAGCGCATGCGTACGGCCTCCCGGTTGTTCCGGGCGGCGTGCGCGAGTATGCTTGCCGCTGGAAGTGCAATGAGGCTCTGCGGTCTCCTCCGCGGTGCTTATAAACAGCCGGTCCGCTAGGCGGGAGCTTATTTCGGCCACTTGGTGCGTGCGCACGTTCTCCCGGTGGAACCGGGAAGCGTGCGCGAGTGTACTGGCCGCTGGAAGTGCAATGAGGCTCCGCTATCTCCTCCGCGGTGCTTATAAACAGCCGATCCGCTAGGCGGGATCTTATTTCGGCCACTTAGCGCATGCGTACGGCCTCCCGGTTGTTCCGGGCGGCGTGCGCGAGTATGCTTGCCGCTGGAAGTGCAATGAGGCTCTGCGGTCTCCTCCGCGGTGCTTATAAACAGCCGGTCCGCTAGGCGGGAGCTTATTTCGGCCACTTGGCGCGTGCGCACGGCCTCCCGGTGGAACCAGGAAGCGTGCGCGAGTGTGCCTGCCGCTGGAAGTGCAATCAGGCTCCGCGAACTCCTCCGCGGTGCTTATAAACAGCCGCTCCGAGAGGCGGGAGCTTATTTCGGCCACTTGGCGCATGCGCACGTCCTCCCGGTTGTTCCGGGCGGCGTGCGCGAGTGTGCTTGCCGCTGGAAGTGCAATGAGGCTCCGCGATCTCCTCCGCGGTGCTTATAAACAGCCGATCCGCTAGGCGGGAGCTTATTTCGGCCACGGCGCGTGCGCACGGTCTCCCGGTGGAGCCGGGCGGTGTGCGCGAGTGTGCTGGCCGCTGGAAGTGCAATGAGGCTCTGGGATCTCCTCCGCGGTGCTTATAAACAGCCAATCCGCTAGATGGGAGCTTATTTCGGCCACTTGGCTCGTGCGCACGGCCTCAAGGTGGAATCGGGCGGCGTGTGCGAGTGTGCTGGCCGCTGGAAGTGCAATGAGGCTCTGCGGTCTCCTCCGCGGTGCTTATAAACAGCCAATCCGCTAGAAGGGAGCTTATTTCGGCCACCTGGCGCGTGCGCACGGCCTCCCGGTGGAACCGGGAAGCGTGCGCGAGTGTGCTGGCCGCTGGAAGTGCAATGAGGCTCCGCAATCTCCTCCGCGGTGCTTGTAAACAGCCGATCCGCTAGGCGGGAGCTTATTTCGGCCACTTGGCTCGTGCGCACGGCCTCAAGGTGGAATCGGGCGGCGTGTGCGAGTGTGCTGGCCGCTGGAAGTGCAATGAGGCTCTGCGGTCTCCTCCGCGGTGCTTATAAACAGCCGGTCCGCTAGGCGGGAGCTTATTTCGGCCACTTGGTGCGTGCGCACGGCCTCCCGGTGGAACCGGGAAGCGTGCACGAGTGTGCTGGCCGCTGGAAGTGCAATGAGGCTCCGCTATCTCCTCCGCAGTGCTTATAAACAGTCGATCCGCTAGGCGGGATCTTATTTCGGCCACTTAGCGCATGCGCACGGCCTCCCGGTTGTTCCGGGCGGCGTGCGCGAGTATGCTTGCCGCTGGAAGTGCAATGAGGCTCCGCGATCACCTCTGCGGTGCTTATAAACAGCCGATCTGCTCGGCGGGATTTTATTTCGGCCACTTGGCGCGTGCGCACGGCCTCCTGGTGGAACCGGGTGGTGTGCGCGAGTGTGCTGGCCGCTGGAAGTGCAATGAGGCTCTGCAGTCTCCTCCGCAGTACTTATAAACAGCCGATCCGCTAGGCGGGAGCTTATTTCGGCCACTTTGCGCGTGCACACCGCCTCCCGGTTGTTCCGGGCGGCGTGCGCGAGTGTGCTGGCCGCTGGAAGTGCAATGAGGCTCTGCAGTCTCCTCCGCAGTACTTATGAACACCCGATCCGCTAGGCGGGAGCTTATTTCGGCCAATTTGCGCGTGCACACCGCCTCCCGGTTGTTCCGGGCGGCGTGCGCGAGTGTGCTGGCCGCTGGAAGTGCAATGAGGCTCCGCGATCTCCTCCGCGGTGCTTATAAACAGCCGATCCGCTAGGCGGGAGCTTATTTCGGCCACGGCGCGTGCGCACGGCCTCCCGGTGGAGCCGGGCGGTGTGCGTGAGTGTGCTGGCCGCTGGAAGTGCAATGAGGCTCTGCGATCTCCTCCGCGGTGCTTATAAACAGCCAATCCGCTAGAAGGGTTCTTATTTCGGCCACTTAGCGCATGCGCACGGCCTCCCGGTTGTTCCGGGCGGCGTGCGCGAGTATGCTTGCCGCTGGAAGTGCAATGAGGCTCTGCGGTCTCCTCCGCGGTGCTTATAAACAGCCGATCCGCTAGGCGGGAGCTTATTTCGGCCACCTGGCGCGTGCGCACGGCCTCAAGGTGGAATCGGGCGGCGTGTGCGAGTGTGCTGGCCGCTGGAAGTGCAATGAGGCTCCGCGATCTCCTCCGCGGTGCTTGTAAACAGCCGATCCGCTCGGCGGGAGCTTATTTCGGCCACTTGGCGCGTGTGCACGGCCTCCCGTTGGAACCGGGTGGTGTGCGCGAGTGTGCTGGCCGCTGGAATTGCAATGAGGCTCCGCGATCTCCTCCGTGGTGCTTATAATTGCCGATCCGCTAGGCAGGAATTTATTTCGGCCACTTGGCGCGTGCGCACGGCCTTCCGGTGGAGTTGGGCGGCGTGTGCGAGTGTGCTTGCCGCTGGAAGTGCAATGAGGCTCCGCGATCTCCTCCGCGGTGCTTATAAACAGCGGCTCCGCTAGGCGGGAGCTTATTTCGGCCACCTGGCGCGTGCGCACGGCCTCCCGGTGGAGCCGGGCGGTGTGCGCGAGTGTGCTGGCCGCTGGAAGTGCAATGAGGCTCTGCGATCTCCTCCGCGGTGCTTATAAACAGCCAATCCGCTAGGCGGGATCTTATTTCGGCCACCTGGCGCATGCGCACGGCCTCCCGGTGGAACCGGGAAGCGTGCGCGAGTGTGCTGGCCGCTGGAAGTGCAATGAGGCTCCGCGATCTCCTCCGCGGTGCTTATAAACAGCCGATCCGCTCGGCGGGAGCTTATTTCGGCCACTTGGCGCGTGTGCACGGCCTCCCGGTGGAACCGGGTGGTGTGCGCGAGTGTGCCGGCCGCTGGAAGTGCAATGAGGCTCTGCAGTCTCCTCCGCGGAGCTCATAAACAGCCCATCCGCTAGGCGGGAGCTTATTTCGGCCACTTAGCGCGTGCGCACGGCCTCCCGGTGGAACCGGGAAGCGTGCGCGAGTGTGCTGGCCGCTGGAAGTGCAATGAGGCTCCGCAATCTCCTCCGCGGTGCTTATAAACAGCCGATCCGCTAGGCGGGAGCTTATTTCGGCCACTTGGCTCGTGCGCACGGCCTCAAGGTGGAACCGGGAAGCGTGCGCGAGTGTGCTGGCCGCTGGAAGTGCAATGAGGCTCCGCAATCTCCTCCGCGGTGCTTATAAACAGCCGATCCGCTAGGCGGGAGCTTATTTCGGCCACTTGGCTCGTGCGCACGGCCTCAAGGTGGACTCGGGCGGCGTGTGCGAGTGTGCTGGCCGCTGGAAGTGCAATGAGGCTCCGCGATCTCCTCCGCGGTGCTTATAAACAGCCGATCCGCTCGGCGGGAGCTTATTTCGGCCATTTGGCGCGTGTGCACGGCCTCCCGGTGGAACCGGGTGGTGTGCTTGAGTGTGCTGGCCGCTGGAAGTGCAATGAGGCTCTGCAGTCTCCTCCGCGGAGCTCATAAACAGCCGATTCGCTACGCGGGAGCTTATTTCGGCCACTTGGCGCGTGCGCACGGCCTCCCGGTGGAACCGGGTGGCGTGCGCGAGTGTGCTGGCCGCTGGAAGTGCAATGAGGCTCCGAGATCTCCTCCGCAGTACTTATAAACAGCCGATCCGCTAGGCGGGAGCTTATTTCGGCCACTTTGCGCGTGCGCACCGCCTCCCGTTTGTTCCGGGCGGCGTGCGCGAGTGTGCTGGCCGCTGGAAGTGAAATAAGGCTCCGCGATCTCCTCCGCGGTGCTTATAAACAGCCAATCCGCTAGGCGGGAGCTTATTTCGGCCACTAGGCGCATGCGCACGACCTCCCGGTTTTTCCGGGCGGCGTGCGCGAGTGTGCTGGCCGCTGGAAGTGCAATGAAGCTCTGCGATCTCCTCCGCGGTGCTTATAAACAGCCGCTCCGAGAGGCGGGAGCTTATTTCGGCCACTTGGCGCATGCGCACGTCCTCCCGGTTGTTCCGGGCGGCGTGTGCGAGTGTGTTTGCCGCTGGAAGTGAAATAAGGCTCCGCGATCTCCTCCGCGGTGCTTATAAACAGCCAATCCGCTAGATGGGAGCTTATTTCGGCCACTTGGCTCGTGCGCACGGCCTCAAGGTGGAATCGGGCGGCGTGTGCGAGTGTGCTGGCCGCTGGAAGTGCAATGAGGCTCTGCGGTCTCCTCCGCGGTGCTTATAAACAGCCAATCCGCTAGAAGGGAGCTTATTTCGGCCACCTGGCGCGTGCGCACGGCCTCCCGGTGGAACCGGGAAGCGTGCGCGAGTGTGCTGGCCGCTGGAAGTGCAATGAGGCTCCGCAATCTCCTCCGCGGTGCTTGTAAACAGCCGATCCGCTAGGCGGGAGCTTATTTCGGCCACTTGGCTCGTGCGCACGGCCTCAAGGTGGAATCGGGCGGCGTGTGCGAGTGTGCTGGCCGCTGGAAGTGCAATGAGGCTCTGCGGTCTCCTCCGCGGTGCTTATAAACAGCCGGTCCGCTAGGCGGGAGCTTATTTCGGCCACTTGGTGCGTGCGCACGGCCTCCCGGTGGAACCGGGAAGCGTGCACGAGTGTGCTGGCCGCTGGAAGTGCAATGAGGCTCCGCTATCTCCTCCGCGGTGCTTATAAACAGCCGATCCACTAGGCGGGATCTTATTTCGGCCACTTAGCGCATGCGTACGGCCTCCCGGTTGTTCCGGGCGGCGTGCGCGAGTATGCTTGCCGCTGGAAGTGCAATGAGGCTCTGCGGTCTCCTCCGCGGTGCTTATAAACAGCCGGTCCGCTAGGCGGGAGCTTATTTCGGCCACTTGGTGCGTGCGCACGTTCTCCCGGTGGAACCGGGAAGCGTGCGCGAGTGTACTGGCCGCTGGAAGTGCAATGAGGCTCCGCTATCTCCTCCGCGGTGCTTATAAACAGCTGATCCGCTAGGCGGGATCTTATTTCGGCCACTTAGCGCATGCGTACGGCCTCCCGGTTGTTCCGGGCGGCGTGCGCGAGTATGCTTGCCGCTGGAAGTGCAATGAGGCTCTGCGGTCTCCTCCGCGGTGCTTATAAACAGCCGGTCCGCTAGGCGGGAGCTTATTTCGGCCACTTGGTGCGTGCGCACGGCCTCCCGGTGGAACCGGGAAGCGTGCACGAGTGTGCTGGCCGCTGGAAGTGCAATGAGGCTCCGCTATCTCCTCCGCGGTGCTTATAAACAGCCGATCCGCTAGGCGGGATCTTATTTCGGCCACTTAGCGCATGCGCACGGCCTCCCGGTTGTTCCGGGCGGCGTGCGCGAGTATGCTTGCCGCTGGAAGTGCAATGAGGCTCCGCGATCTCCTCCGCGGTGCTTATAAACAGCCGATCCGCTAGGCGGGAGCTTATTTCGGCCACGGCGCGTGCGCACGGTCTCCCGGTGGAGCCGGGCGGTGTGCGCGAGTGTGCTGGCCGCTGGAAGTGCAATGAGGCTCTGCGGTCTCCTCTGCGGTGCTTATAAACAGCCGATCCGCTAGGCGGGAGCTTATTTCGGCCACTTGGCTCGTGCGCACGGCCTCAAGGTGGAATCGGGCGGCGTGTGCGAGTGTGCTGGCCGCTGGAAGTGCAATGAGGCTCTGCGGTCTCCTCCGCGGTGCTTATAAACAGCCGGTCCGCTAGGCGGGAGCTTATTTCGGCCACTTGTGCGTGCGCACGGCCTCCCGGTGGAACCGGGAAGCGTGCACGAGTGTGCTGGCCACTGGAAGTGCAATGAGGCTCCGCTATCTCCTCCGCGGTGCTTATAAACAGTCGATCCGCTAGGCGGGATCTTATTTCGGCCACTTAGCGCATGCGCACGGCCTCCCGGTTGTTCCGGGCGGCGTGCGCGAGTATGCTTGCCGCTGGAAGTGCAATGAGGCTCCGCGATCTCCTCTGCGGTGCTTATAAACAGCCGATCTGCTCGGCGGGAGCTTATTTCGGCCACTTGGCGCGTGCGCACGGCCTCCTGGTGGAACCGGGTGGTGTGCGCGAGTGTGCTGGCCGCTGGAAGTGCAATGAGGCTCTGCAGTCTCCTCCGCAGTACTTATAAACAGCCGATCCGCTAGGCGGGGGCTTATTTCGGCCACTTTGCGCGTGCACACCGCCTCCCGGTTGTTCCGGGCGGCGTGCGCGAGTGTGCTGGCCGCTGGAAGTGCAATGAGGCTCTGCAGTCTCCTCCGCAGTACTTATGAACACCCGATCCGCTAGGTGGGAGCTTATTTCGGCCACTTTGCGCGTGCACACCGCCTCCCGGTTGTTCCGGGCGGCGTGCGCGAGTGTGCTGGCCGCTGGAAGTGCAATGAGGCTCCGCGATCTCCTCCGCGGTGCTTATAAACAGCCGATCCGCTAGGCGGGAGCTTATTTCGGCCACGGCGCGTGCGCACGGCCTCCCGGTGGAGCCGGGCGGTGTGCGTGAGTGTGCTGGCCGCTGGAAGTGCAATGAGGCTCTGCGATCTCCTCCGCGGTGCTTATAAACAGCCAATCCGCTAGAAGGGTTCTTATTTCGGCCACTTAGCGCATGCGCACGGCCTCCCGGTTGTTCCGGGCGGCGTGCGCGAGTATGCTTGCCGCTGGAAGTGCAATGAGGCTCTGCGGTCTCCTCCGCGGTGCTTATAAACAGCCGATCCGCTAGGCGGGAGCTTATTTCGGCCACTTGGCTCGTGCGCACGGCCTCAAGGTGGAATCGGGCGGCGTGTGCGAGTGTGCTGGCCGCTGGAAGTGCAATGAGGCTCTGCGGTCTCCTCCGCGGTGCTTATAAACAGCCGGTCCGCTAGGCGGGAGCTTATTTCGGCATCTTGGTGCGTGCGCAGGGCCTCCCGGTGGAACCGGGAAGCGTGCGCGAGTGTGCTGGCCGCTGGAAGTGCAATGAGGCTCTGCTATCTCCTCCGCGGTGCTTATAAACAGCCGATCCGCTAGGCGGGATCTTATTTCGGCCACTTAGCGCATGCACACGGCCTCCCGGTTGTTCCGGGCGGCGTGCGCGAGTATGCTTGCCGCTGGAAGTGCAATGAGGCTCCGCGATCTCCTCCGCGGTGCTTATAAACAGCCGATCCGCTCGGCGGGAGCTTATTTCGGCCACTTGGCGCGTGTGCACGGCCTCCCGTTGGAACCGGGTGGTGTGCGCGAGTGTGCTGGCCGCTGGAATTGCAATGAGGCTCCGCGATCTCCTCCGTGGTGCTTATAATTGCCGATCCGCTAGGCAGGAATTTATTTCGGCCACTTGGCGCGTACGCACGGCCTTCCGGTGGAGTTGGGCGGCGTGTGCGAGTGTGCTTGCCGCTGGAAGTGCAATGAGGCTCCGCGATCTCCTCCGCGGTGCTTATAAACAGCGGCTCCGCTAGGCGGGAGCTTATTTCGGCCACCTGGCGCGTGCGCACGGCCTCCCGGTGGAGCCGGGCGGTGTGCGCGAGTGTGCTGGCCGCTGGAAGTGCAATGAGGCTCTGCGATCTCCTCCGCGGTGCTTATAAACAGCCAATCCGCTAGGCGGGATCTTATTTCGGCCACCTGGCGCATGCGCACGGCCTCCCGGTGGAACCGGGAAGCGTGCGCGAGTGTGCTGGCCGCTGGAAGTGCAATGAGGCTCCGCGATCTCCTCCGCGGTGCTTATAAACAGCCGATCCGCTCGGCGGGAGCTTATTTCGGCCACTTGGCGCGTGTGCACGGCCTCCCGGTGGAACCGGGTGGTGTGCGCGAGTGTGCTGGCCGCTGGAAGTGCAATGAGGCTCTGCAGTCTCCTCCGCGGAGCTTATAAACAGCCAATCCGCTAGAAGGGAGCTTATTTCGTTCACCTGGCGCGTGCGCACGGCCTCCCGGTGGAACCGGGAAGCGTGCGCGAGTGTGCTGGCCGCTGGAAGTGCAATGAGGCTCCGCAATCTCCTCCGCGGTGCTTATAAACAGCCGATCCGCTAGGCGGGAGCTTATTTCGGCCACTTGGCTCGTGCGCACGGCCTCAAGGTGGAATCGGGCGGCGTGTGCGAGTGTGCTGGCCGCTGGAAGTGCAATGAGGCTCTGCGGTCTCCTCCGCGGTGCTTATAAACAGCCGGTCCGCTAGGCGGGAGCTTATTTCGGCCACTTGGTGCGTGCGCACGGCCTCCCGGTGGAACCGGGAAGCGTGCACGAGTGTGCTGGCCGCTGGAAGTGCAATGAGGCTCCGCTATCTCCTCCGCGGTGCTTATAAACAGCCGATCCGCTAGGCGGGATCTTATTTCGGCCACTTAGCGCATGCGTACGGCCTCCCGGTTGTTCCGGGCGGCGTGCGCGAGTATGCTTGCCGCTGGAAGTGCAATGAGGCTCTGCGGTCTCCTCCGCGGTGCTTATAAACAGCCGGTCCGCTAGGCGGGAGCTTATTTCGGCCACTTGGCGCGTGCGCACGGCCTCCCGGTGGAACCAGGAAGCGTGCGCGAGTGTGCCTGCCGCTGGAAGTGCAATCAGGCTCCGCGAACTCCTCCGCGGTGCTTATAAACAGCCGCTCCGAGAGGCGGGAGCTTATTTCGGCCACTTGGCGCATGCGCACGTCCTCCCGGTTGTTCCGGGCGGCGTGCGCGAGTGTGCTTGCCGCTGGAAGTGCAATGAGGCTCCGCGATCTCCTCCGCGGTGCTTATAAACAGCCGATCCGCTAGGCGGGAGCTTATTTCGGCCACGGCGCGTGCGCACGGTCTCCCGGTGGAGCCGGGCGGTGTGCGCGAGTGTGCTGGCCGCTGGAAGTGCAATGAGGCTCTGCGATCTCCTCCGCGGTGCTTATAAACAGCCAATCCGCTAGATGGGAGCTTATTTCGGCCACTTGGCTCGTGCGCACGGCCTCAAGGTGGAATCGGGCGGCGTGTGCGAGTGTGCTGGCCGCTGGAAGTGCAATGAGGCTCTGCGGTCTCCTCCGCGGTGCTTATAAACAGCCAATCCGCTAGAAGGGAGCTTATTTCGGCCACCTGGCGCGTGCGCACGGCCTCCCGGTGGAACCGGGAAGCGTGCGTGAGTGTGCTGGCCGCTGGAAGTGCAATGAGGCTCTGCGATCTCCTCCGCGGTGCTTATAAACAGCCAATCTGCTAGAAGGGTTCTTATTTCGGCCACTTAGCGCATGCGCACGGCCTCCCGGTTGTTCCGGGCGGCGTGCGCGAGTATGCTTGCCGCTGGAAGTGCAATGAGGCTCTGCGGTCTCCTCCGCGGTGCTTATAAACAGCCGATCCGCTAGGCGGGAGCTTATTTCGGCCACTTGGCTCGTGCGCACGGCCTCAAGGTGGAATCGGGCGGCGTGTGCGAGTGTGCTGGCCGCTGGAAGTGCAATGAGGCTCTGCGGTGTCCTCCGCGGTGCTTATAAACAGCCGGTCCGCTAGGCGGGAGCTTATTTCGGCATCTTGGTGCGTGCGCAGGGCCTCCCGGTGGAACCGGGAAGCGTGCGCGAGTGTGCTGGCCGCTGGAAGTGCAATGAGGCTCTGCTATCTCCTCCGCGGTGCTTATAAACAGCCGATCCGCTAGCGGGATCTTATTTCGGCCACTTAGCGCATGCACACGGCCTCCCGGTTGTTCCGGGCGGCGTGCACGAGTATGCTTGCCGCTGGAAGTGCAATGAGGCTCCGCGATCTCCTCCGCGGTGCTTATAAACAGCCGATCCGCTCGGCGGGAGCTTATTTCGGCCACTTGGCGCGTGTGCACGGCCTCCCGTTGGAACCGGGTGGTGTGCGCGAGTGTGCTGGCCGCTGGAATTGCAATGAGGCTCCGCGATCTCCTCCGTGGTGCTTATAATTGCCGATCCGCTAGGCAGGAATTTATTTCGGCCACTTGGCGCGTACGCACGGCCTTCCGGTGGAGTTGGGCGGCGTGTGCGAGTGTGCTTGCCGCTGGAAGTGCAATGAGGCTCCGCGATCTCCTCCGCGGTGCTTATAAACAGCGGCTCCGCTAGGCGGGAGCTTATTTCGGCCACCTGGCGCGTGCGCACGGCCTCCCGGTGGAGCCGGGCGGTGTGCGCGAGTGTGCTGGCCGCTGGAAGTGCAATGAGGCTCTGCGATCTCCTCCGCGGTGCTTATAAACAGCCAATCCGCTAGGCGGGATCTTATTTCGGCCACCTGGCGCATGCGCACGGCCTCCCGGTGGAACCGGGAAGCGTGCGCGAGTGTGCTGGCCGCTGGAAGTGCAATGAGGCTCCGCGATCTCCTCCGCGGTGCTTATAAACAGCCGATCCGCTCGGCGGGAGCTTATTTCGGCCACTTGGCGCGTGTGCACGGCCTCCCGGTGGAACCGGGTGGTGTGCGCGAGTGTGCTGGCCGCTGGAAGTGCAATGAGGCTCTGCAGTCTCCTCCGCGGAGCTTATAAACAGCCAATCCGCTAGAAGGGAGCTTATTTCGTTCACCTGGCGCGTGCGCACGGCCTCCCGGTGGAACCGGGAAGCGTGCGCGAGTGTGCTGGCCGCTGGAAGTGCAATGAGGCTCCGCAATCTCCTCCGCGGTGCTTATAAACAGCCGATCCGCTAGGCGGGAGCTTATTTCGGCCACTTGGCTCGTGCGCACGGCCTCAAGGTGGAATCGGGCGGCGTGTGCGAGTGTGCTGGCCGCTGGAAGTGCAATGAGGCTCTGCGGTCTCCTCCGCGGTGCTTATAAACAGCCGGTCCGCTAGGCGGGAGCTTATTTCGGCCACTTGGTGCGTGCGCACGGCCTCCCGGTGGAACCGGGAAGCGTGCACGAGTGTGCTGGCCGCTGGAAGTGCAATGAGGCTCCGCTATCTCCTCCGCGGTGCTTATAAACAGCCGATCCGCTAGGCGGGATCTTATTTCGGCCACTTAGCGCATGCGTACGGCCTCCCGGTTGTTCCGGGCGGCGTGCGCGAGTATGCTTGCCGCTGGAAGTGCAATGAGGCTCTGCGGTCTCCTCCGCGGTGCTTATAAACAGCCGGTCCGCTAGGCGGGAGCTTATTTCGGCCACTTGGCGCGTGCGCACGGCCTCCCGGTGGAACCAGGAAGCGTGCGCGAGTGTGCCTGCCGCTGGAAGTGCAATCAGGCTCCGCGAACTCCTCCGCGGTGCTTATAAACAGCCGCTCCGAGAGGCGGGAGCTTATTTCGGCCACTTGGCGCATGCGCACGTCCTCCCGGTTGTTCCGGGCGGCGTGCGCGAGTGTGCTTGCCGCTGGAAGTGCAATGAGGCTCCGCGATCTCCTCCGCGGTGCTTATAAACAGCCGATCCGCTAGGCGGGAGCTTATTTCGGCCACGGCGCGTGCGCACGGTCTCCCGGTGGAGCCGGGCGGTGTGCGCGAGTGTGCTGGCCGCTGGAAGTGCAATGAGGCTCTGCGATCTCCTCCGCGGTGCTTATAAACAGCCAATCCGCTAGATGGGAGCTTATTTCGGCCACTTGGCTCGTGCGCACGGCCTCAAGGTGGAATCGGGCGGCGTGTGCGAGTGTGCTGGCCGCTGGAAGTGCAATGAGGCTCTGCGGTCTCCTCCGCGGTGCTTATAAACAGCCAATCCGCTAGAAGGGAGCTTATTTCGGCCACCTGGCGCGTGCGCACGGCCTCCCGGTGGAACCGGGAAGCGTGCGCGAGTGTGCTGGCCGCTGGAAGTGCAATGAGGCTCCGCAATCTCCTCCGCGGTGGTTGTAAACAGCCGATCCGCTAGGCGGGAGCTTATTTCGGCCACTTGGCTCGTGCGCACGGCCTCAAGGTGGAATCGGGCGGCGTGTGCGAGTGTGCTGGCCGCTGGAAGTGCAATGAGGCTCCGCTATCTCCTCCGCGGTGCTTATAAACAGCCGATCCGCTAGGCGGGATCTTATTTCGGCCACTTAGCGCATGCGTACGGCCTCCCGGTTGTTCCGGGCGGCGTGCGCGAGTATGCTTGCCGCTGGAAGTGCAATGAGGCTCTGCGGTCTCCTCCGCGGTGCTTATAAACAGCCGGTCCGCTAGGCGGGAGCTTATTTCGGCCACTTGGTGCGTGCGCACGTTCTCCCGGTGGAACCGGG
The DNA here is from genome assembly GCF_059516105.1 of Syngnathus floridae. Classification (NCBI taxonomy): domain Eukaryota; kingdom Metazoa; phylum Chordata; class Actinopteri; order Syngnathiformes; family Syngnathidae; genus Syngnathus; species Syngnathus floridae. The sequence continues at coordinate 494,914 of NW_028284058.1, forward strand.
AAGCGTGCGCGAGTGTACTGGCCGCTGGAAGTGCAATGAGGCTCCGCTATCTCCTCCGCGGTGCTTATAAACAGCCGATCCGCTAGGCGGGATCTTATTTCGGCCACTTAGCCTATGCGTACGGCCTCCCGGTTGTTCCGGGCGGCGTGCGCGAGTATGCTTGCCGCTGGAAGTGCAATGAGGCTCTGCGGTCTCCTCCGCGGTGCTTATAAACAGCCGGTCCGCTAGGCGGGAGCTTATTTCGGCCACTTGGCGCGTGCGCACGGCCTCCCGGTGGAACCAGGAAGCGTGCGCGAGTGTGCCTGCCGCTGGAAGTGCAATCAGGCTCCGCGAACTCCTCCGCGGTGCTTATAAACAGCCGCTCCGAGAGGCGGGAGCTTATTTCGGCCACTTGGCGCATGCGCACGTCCTCCCGGTTGTTCCGGGCGGCGTGCGCGAGTGTGCTTGCCGCTGGAAGTGCAATGAGGCTCCGCGATCTCCTCCGCGGTGCTTATAAACAGCCGATCCGCTAGGCGGGAGCTTATTTCGGCCACGGCGCGTGCGCACGGTCTCCCGGTGGAGCCGGAAGGTGTGCGCGAGTGTGCTGGCCGCTGGAAGTGCAATGAGGCTCTGGGATCTCCTCCGCGGTGCTTATAAACAGCCAATCCGCTAGATGGGAGCTTATTTCGGCCACTTGGCTCGTGCGCACGGCCTCAAGGTGGAATCGGGCGGCGTGTGCGAGTGTGCTGGCCGCTGGAAGTGCAATGAGGCTCTGCGGTCTCCTCCGCGGTGCTTATAAACAGCCAATCCGCTAGAAGGGAGCTTATTTCGGCCACCTGGCGCGTGCGCACGGCCTCCCGGTGGAACCGGGAAGCGTGCGCGAGTGTGCTGGCCGCTGGAAGTGCAATGAGGCTCCGCAATCTCCTCCGCGGTGCTTGTAAACAGCCGATCCGCTAGGCGGGAGCTTATTTCGGCCACTTGGCTCGTGCACACGGCCTCAAGGTGGAATCGGGCGGCGTGTGCGAGTGTGCTGGCCGCTGGAAGTGCAATGAGGCTCTGCGGTCTCCTCCGCGGTGCTTATAAACAGCCGGTCCGCTAGGCGGGAGCTTATTTCGGCCACTTGGTGCGTGCGCACGGCCTCCCGGTTGAACCGGGAAGCGTGCACGAGTGTGCTGGCCGCTGGAAGTGCAATGAGGCTCCGCTATCTCCTCCGCAGTGCTTATAAACAGTCGATCCGCTAGGCGGGATCTTATTTCAGCCACTTAGCGCATGCGCACGGCCTCCCGGTTGTTCCGGGCGGCGTGCGCGAGTATGCTTGCCGCTGGAAGTGCAATGAGGCTCCGCGATCTCCTCTGCGGTGCTTATAAACAGCCGATCTGCTCGGCGGGAGCTTATTTCGGCCACTTGGCGCGTGCGCACGGCCTCCTGGTGGAACCGGGTGGTGTGCGCGAGTGTGCTGGCCGCTGGAAGTGCAATGAGGCTCTGCAGTCTCCTCCGCAGTACTTATAAACAGCCGATCCGCTAGGCGGGAGCTTATTTCGGCCACTTTGCGCGTGCACACCGCCTCCCGGTTGTTCCGGGCGGCGTGCGCGAGTGTGCTGGCCGCTGGAAGTGCAATGAGGCTCTGCAGTCTCCTCCGCAGTACTTATGAACACCCGATCCGCTAGGCGGGAGCTTATTTCGGCCACTTTGCGCGTGCACACCGCCTCCCGGTTGTTCCGGGCGGCGTGCGCGAGTGTGCTGGCCGCTGGAAGTGCAATGAGGCTCCGCGATCTCCTCCGCGGTGCTTATAAACAGCCGATCCGCTAGGCGGGAGCTTATTTCGGCCACGGCGCGTGCGCACGGCCTCCCGGTGGAGCCGGGCGGTGTGCGTGAGTGTGCTGGCCGCTGGAAGTGCAATGAGGCTCTGCGATCTCCTCCGCGGTGCTTATAAACAGCCAATCCGCTAGAAGGGTTCTTATTTCGGCCACTTAGCGCATGCGCACGGCCTCCCGGTTGTTCCGGGCGGCGTGCGCGAGTATGCTTGCCGCTGTAAGTGCAATGAGGCTCTGCGGTCTCCTCCGCGGTGCTTATAAACAGCCGATCCGCTAGGCGGGAGCTTATTTCGGCCACTTGGCTCGTGCGCACGGCCTCAAGGTGGAATCGGGCGGCGTGTGCGAGTGTGCTGGCCGCTGGAAGTGCAATGAGGCTCTGCGGTCTCCTCCGCGGTGCTTATAAACAGCCGGTCCGCTAGGCGGGAGCTTATTTCGGCATCTTGGTGCGTGCGCAGGGCCTCCCGGTGGAACCGGGAAGCGTGCGCGAGTGTGCTGGCCGCTGGAAGTGCAATGAGGCTCTGCTATCTCCTCCGCGGTGCTTATAAACAGCCGATCCGCTAGGCGGGATCTTATTTCGGCCACTTAGCGCATGCACACGGCCTCCCGGTTGTTCCGGGCGGCGTGCGCGAGTATGCTTGCCGCTGGAAGTGCAATGAGGCTCCGCGATCTCCTCCGCGGTGCTTATAAACAGCCGATCCGCTCGGCGGGAGCTTATTTCGGCCACTTGGCGCGTGTGCACGGCCTCCCGTTGGAACCGGGTGGTGTGCGCGAGTGTGCTGGCCGCTGGAATTGCAATGAGGCTCCGCGATCTCCTCCGTGGTGCTTATAATTGCCGATCCGCTAGGAAGGAATTTATTTCGGCCACTTGGCGCGTACGCACGGCCTTCCGGTGGAGTTGGGCGGCGTGTGCGAGTGTGCTTGCCGCTGGAAGTGCAATGAGGCTCCGCGATCTCCTCCGCGGTGCTTATAAACAGCGGCTCCGCTAGGCGGGAGCTTATTTCGGCCACCTGGCGCGTGCGCACGGCCTCCCGGTGGAGCCGGGCGGTGTGCGCGAGTGTGCTGGCCGCTGGAAGTGCAATGAGGCTCTGCGATCTCCTCCGCGGTGCTTATAAACAGCCAATCCGCTAGGCGGGATCTTATTTCGGCCACCTGGCGCATGCGCACGGCCTCCCGGTGGAACCGGGAAGCGTGCGCGAGTGTGCTGGCCGCTGGAAGTGCAATGAGGCTCCGCGATCTCCTCCGCGGTGCTTATAAACAGCCGATCCGCTCGGCGGGAGCTTATTTCGGCCACTTGGCGCGTGTGCACGGCCTCCCGGTGGAACCGGGTGGTGTGCGCGAGTGTGCTGGCCGCTGGAAGTGCAATGAGGCTCTGCAGTCTCCTCCGCGGAGCTCATAAACAGCCCATCCGCTAGGCGGGAGCTTATTTCGGCCACTTGGCGCGTGCGCACGGCCTCCCGGTGGAACCGGGAAGCGTGCGCGAGTGTGCTGGCCGCTGGAAGTGCAATGAGGCTCCGCAATCTCCTCCGCGGTGCTTATAAACAGCCGATCCGCTAGGCGGGAGCTTATTTCGGCCACTTGGCTCGTGCGCACGGCCTCAAGGTGGAATCGGGCGGCGTGTGCGAGTGTGCTGGCCGCTGGAAGTGCAATGAGGCTCCGCGATCTCCTCCGCGGTGCTTATAAACAGCCGATCCGCTCGGCGGGAGCTTATTTCGGCCATTTGGCGCGTGTGCACGGCCTCCCGGTGGAACCGGGTGGTGTGCTTGAGTGTGCTGGCCGCTGGAAGTGCAATGAGGCTCTGCAGTCTCCTCCGCCGAGCTCATAAACAGCCGATTCGCTAGGCGGGAGCTTATTTCGGCCACTTGGCGCGTGCGCACGGCCTCCCGGTGGAACCGGGTGGCGTGCGCGAGTGTGCTGGCCGCTGGAAGTGCAATGAGGCTCCGAGATCTCCTCCGCAGTACTTATAAACAGCCGATCCGCTAGGCGGGAGCTTATTTCGGCCACTTTGCGCGTGCGCACATCCTCCCGGTTGTTCCGGGCGGCGTGCGCGAGTGTGCTGGCCGCTGGAAGTGAAATAAGGCTCCGCGATCTCCTCCGCGGTGCTTATAAACAGCCAATCCGCTAGGCGGGACCTTATTTCGGCCACTAGGCGCATGCGCACGACCTCCCGGTTGTTCCGGGCGGCGTGCGCGAGTGTGCTGGCCGCTGGAAGTGCAATGAAGCTCTGCGATCTCCTCCGCGGTGCTTATAAACAGCCGCTCCGAGAGGCGGGAGCTTATTTCGGCCACTTGGCGCATGCGCACGTCCTCCCGGTTGTTCCGGGCGGCGTGTGCGAGTGTGTTTGCCGCTGGAAGTGAAATAAGGCTCCGCGATCTCCTCCGCGGTGCTTATAAACAGCCAATCCGCTAGATGGGAGCTTATTTCGGCCACTTGGCTCGTGCGCACGGCCTCAAGGTGGAATCGGGCGGCGTGTGCGAGTGTGCTGGCCGCTGGAAGTGCAATGAGGCTCTGCGGTCTCCTCCGCGGTGCTTATAAACAGCCAATCCGCTAGAAGGGAGCTTATTTCGGCCACCTGGCGCGTGCGCACGGCCTCCCGGTGGAACCGGGAAGCGTGCGCGAGTGTGCTGGCCGCTGGAAGTGCAATGAGGCTCCGCAATCTCCTCCGCGGTGCTTGTAAACAGCCGATCCGCTAGGCGGGAGCTTATTTCGGCCACTTGGCTCGTGCGCACGGCCTCAAGGTGGAATCGGGCGGCGTGTGCGAGTGTGCTGGCCGCTGGAAGTGCAATGAGGCTCTGCGGTCTCCTCCGCGGTGCTTATAAACAGCCGGTCCGCTAGGCGGGAGCTTATTTCGGCCACTTGTGCGTGCGCACGGCCTCCCGGTGGAACCGGGAAGCGTGCACGAGTGTGCTGGCCGCTGGAAGTGCAATGAGGCTCCGCTATCTCCTCCGCGGTGCTTATAAACAGCCGATCCGCTAGGCGGGATCTTATTTCGGCCACTTAGCGCATGCGTACGGCCTCCCGGTTGTTCCGGGCGGCGTGCGCGAGTATGCTTGCCGCTGGAAGTGCAATGAGGCTCTGCGGTCTCCTCCGCGGTGCTTATAAACAGCCGGTCCGCTAGGCGGGAGCTTATTTCGGCCACTTGGCGCGTGCGCACGGCCTCCCGGTGGAACCAGGAAGCGTGCGCGAGTGTGCCTGCCGCTGGAAGTGCAATCAGGCTCCGCGAACTCCTCCGCGGTGCTTATAAACAGCCGCTCCGCTAGGCGGGAGCTTATTTCGGCCACGGCGCGTGCGCACGGTCTCCCGGTGGAGCCGGGCGGTGTGCGCGAGTGTGCTGGCCGCTGGAAGTGCAATGAGGCTCTGCGATCTCCTCCGCGGTGCTTATAAACAGCCAATCCGCTAGATGGGAGCTTATTTCGGCCACTTGGCTCGTGCGCACGGCCTCAAGGTGGAATCGGGCGGCGTGTGCGAGTGTGCTGGCCGCTGGAAGTGCAATGAGGCTCTGCGGTCTCCTCCGCGGTGCTTATAAACAGCCGATCCGCTAGGCGGGAGCTTATTTCGGCCACGGCGCGTGCGCACGGTCTCCCGGTGGAGCCGGGCGGTGTGCGCGAGTGTGCTGGCCGCTGGAAGTGCAATGAGGCTCCGCGATCTCCTCCGCGGTGCTTATAAACAGCCGATCCGCTAGGCGGGAGCTTATTTCGGCCACGGCGCGTGCGCACGGTCTCCCGGTGGAGCCGGGCGGTGTGCGCGAGTGTGCTGGCCGCTGGAAGTGCAATGAGGCTCTGCGATCTCCTCCGCGGTGCTTATAAACAGCCAATCCGCTAGATGGGAGCTTATTTCGGCCACTTGGCTCGTGCGCACGGCCTCAAGGTGGAATCGGGCGGCGTGTGCGAGTGTGCTGGCCGCTGGAAGTGCAATGAGGCTCTGCGGTCTCCTCCGCGGTGCTTATAAACAGCCAATCCGCTAGAAGGGAGCTTATTTCGGCCACCTGGCGCGTGCGCACGGCCTCCCGGTGGAACCGGGAAGCGTGCGCGAGTGTGCTGGCCGCTGGAAGTGCAATGAGGCTCCGCAATCTCCTCCGCGGTGCTTGTAAACAGCCGATCCGCTAGGCGGGAGCTTATTTCGGCCACTTGGCTCGTGCGCACGGCCTCAAGGTGGAATCGGGCGGCGTGTGCGAGTGTGCTGGCCGCTGGAAGTGCAATGAGGCTCTGCGGTCTCCTCCGCGGTGCTTATAAACAGCCGGTCCGCTAGGCGGGAGCTTATTTCGGCCACTTGGTGCGTGCGCACGGCCTCCCGGTGGAACCGGGAAGCGTGCACGAGTGTGCTGGCCGCTGGAAGTGCAATGAGGCTCCGCTATCTCCTCCGCGGTGCTTATAAACAGCCGATCCGCTAGGCGGGATCTTATTTCGGCCACTTAGCGCATGCGTACGGCCTCCCGGTTGTTCCGGGCGGCGTGCGCGAGTATGCTTGCCGCTGGAAGTGCAATGAGGCTCTGCGGTCTCCTCCGCGGTGCTTATAAACAGCCGGTCCGCTAGGCGGGAGCTTATTTCGGCCACTTGGTGCGTGCGCACGTTCTCCCGGTGGAACCGGGAAGCGTGCGCGAGTGTACTGGCCGCTGGAAGTGCAATGAGGCTCCGCTATCTCCTCCGCGGTGCTTATAAACAGCCGATCCGCTAGGCGGGATCTTATTTCGGCCACTTAGCGCATGCGTACGGCCTCCCGGTTGTTCCGGGCGGCGTGCGCGAGTATGCTTGCCGCTGGAAGTGCAATGAGGCTCTGCGGTCTCCTCCGCGGTGCTTATAAACAGCCGGTCCGCTAGGCGGGAGCTTATTTCGGCCACTTGGCGCGTGCGCACGGCCTCCCGGTGGAACCAGGAAGCGTGCGCGAGTGTGCCTGCCGCTGGAAGTGCAATCAGGCTCCGCGAACTCCTCCGCGGTGCTTATAAACAGCCGCTCCGAGAGGCGGGAGCTTATTTCGGCCACTTGGCGCATGCGCACGTCCTCCCGGTTGTTCCGGGCGGCGTGCGCGAGTGTGCTTGCCGCTGGAAGTGCAATGAGGCTCCGCGATCTCCTCCGCGGTGCTTATAAACAGCCGATCAACTAGGCGGGAGCTTATTTCGGCCACGGCGCGTGCGCACGGTCTCCCGGTGGAGCCGGGCGGTGTGCGCGAGTGTGCTGGCCGCTGGAAGTGCAATGAGGCTCTGGGATCTCCTCCGCGGTGCTTATAAACAGCCAATCCGCTAGATGGGAGCTTATTTCGGCCACTTGGCTCGTGCGCACGGCCTCAAGGTGGAATCGGGCGGCGTGTGCGAGTGTGCTGGCCGCTGGAAGTGCAATGAGGCTCTGCGGTCTCCTCCGCGGTGCTTATAAACAGCCAATCCGCTAGAAGGGAGCTTATTTCGGCCACCTGGCGCGTGCGCACGGCCTCCCGGTGGAACCGGGAAGCGTGCGCGAGTGTGCTGGCCGCTGGAAGTGCAATGAGGCTCCGCAATCTCCTCCGCGGTGCTTGTAAACAGCCGATCCGCTAGGCGGGAGCTTATTTCGGCCACTTGGCTCGTGCGCACGGCCTCAAGGTGGAATCGGGCGGCGTGTGCGAGTGTGCTGGCCGCTGGAAGTGCAATGAGGCTCTGCGGTCTCCTCCGCGGTGCTTATAAACAGCCGGTCCGCTAGGCGGGAGCTTATTTCGGCCACTTGGTGCGTGCGCACGGCCTCCCGGTGGAACCGGGAAGCGTGCACGAGTGTGCTGGCCGCTGGAAGTGCAATGAGGCTCCGCTATCTCCTCCGCAGTGCTTATAAACAGTCGATCCGCTAGGCGGGATCTTATTTCGGCCACTTAGCGCATGCGCACGGCCTCCCGGTTGTTCCGGGCGGCGTGCGCGAGTATGCTTGCCGCTGGAAGTGCAATGAGGCTCCGCGATCTCCTCTGCGGTGCTTATAAACAGCCGATCTGCTCGGCGGGAGCTTATTTCGGCCACTTGGCGCGTGCGCACGGCCTCCTGGTGGAACCGGGTGGTGTGCGCGAGTGTGCTGGCCGCTGGAAGTGCAATGAGGCTCTGCAGTCTCCTCCGCAGTACTTATAAACAGCCGATCCGCTAGGCGGGAGCTTATTTCGGCCACTTTGCGCGTGCACACCGCCTCCCGGTTGTTCCGGGCGGCGTGCGCGAGTGTGCTGGCCGCTGGAAGTGCAATGAGGCTCTGCAGTCTCCTCCGCAGTACTTATGAACACCCGATCCGCTAGGCGGGAGCTTATTTCGGCCACTTTGCGCGTGCACACCGCCTCCCGGTTGTTCCGGGCGGCGTGCGCGAGTGTGCTGGCCGCTGGAAGTGCAATGAGGCTCCGCGATCTCCTCCGCGGTGCTTATAAACAGCCGATCCGCTAGGCGGGAGCTTATTTCGGCCACGGCGCGTGCGCACGGCCTCCCGGTGGAGCCGGGCGGTGTGCGTGAGTGTGCTGGCCGCTGGAAGTGCAATGAGGCTCTGCGATCTCCTCCGCGGTGCTTATAAACAGCCAATCCGCTAGAAGGGTTCTTATTTCGGCCACTTAGCGCATGCGCACGGCCTCCCGGTTGTTCCGGGCGGCGTGCGCGAGTATGCTTGCCGCCGGAAGTGCAATGAGGCTCTGCGGTCTCCTCCGCGGTGCTTATAAACAGCCGATCCGCTAGGCGGGAGCTTATTTCGGCCACTTGGCTCGTGCGCACGGCCTCAAGGTGGAATCGGGCGGCGTGTGCGAGTGTGCTGGCCGCTGGAAGTGCAATGAGGCTCTGCGGTCTCCTCCGCGGTGCTTATAAACAGCCGGTCCGCTAGGCGGGAGCTTATTTCGGCATCTTGGTGCGTGCGCACGGCCTCCCGGTGGAACCGGGAAGCGTGCGCGAGTGTGCTGGCCGCTGGAAGTGCAATGAGGCTCTGCTATCTCCTCCGCGGTGCTTATAAACAGCCGATCCGCTAGGCGGGATCTTATTTCGGCCACTTAGCGCATGCACACGGCCTCCCGGTTGTTCCGGGCGGCGTGCGCGAGTATGCTTGCCGCTGGAAGTGCAATGAGGCTCCGCGATCTCCTCCGCGGTGCTTATAAACAGCCGATCCGCTCGGCGGGAGCTTATTTCGGCCACTTGGCGCGTGTGCACGGCCTCCCGTTGGAACCGGGTGGTGTGCGCGAGTGTGCTGGCCGCTGGAATTGCAATGAGGCTCCGCGATCTCCTCCGTGGTGCTTATAATTGCCGATCCGCTAGGCAGGAATTTATTTCGGCCACTTGGCGCGTGCGCACGGCCTTCCGGTGGAGTTGGGCGGCGTGTGCGAGTGTGTTTGCCGCTGGAAGTGCAATGAGGCTCCGCGATCTCCTCCGCGGTGCTTATAAACAGCGGCTCCGCTAGGCGGGAGCTTATTTCGGCCACCTGGCGCGTGCGCACGGCCTCCCGGTGGAGCCGGGCGGTGTGCGCGAGTGTGCTGGCCGCTGGAAGTGCAATGAGGCTCTGCGATCTCCTCCGCGGTGCTTATAAACAGCCAATCCGCTAGGCGGGATCTTATTTCGGCCACCTGGCGCATGCGCACGGCCTCCCGGTGGAACCGGGAAGCGTGCGCGAGTGTGCTGGCCGCTGGAAGTGCAATGAGGCTCCGCGATCTCCTCCGCGGTGCTTATAAACAGCCGATCCGCTCGGCGGGAGCTTATTTCGGCCACTTGGCGCGTGTGCACGGCCTCCCGGTGGAACCGGGTGGTGTGCGCGAGTGTGCTGGCCGCTGGAAGTGCAATGAGGCTCTGCAGTCTCCTCCGCGGAGCTCATAAACAGCCCATCCGCTAGGCGGGAGGTTATTTCGGCCACTTGGCGCGTGCGCACGGCCTCCCGGTGGAACCGGGAAGCGTGCGCGAGTGTGCTGGCCGCTGGAAGTGCAATGAGGCTCCGCAATCTCCTCCGCGGTGCTTATAAACAGCCGATCCGCTAGGCGGGAGCTTATTTCGGCCACTTGGCTCGTGCGCACGGCCTCAAGGTGGAATCGGGCGGCGTGTGCGAGTGTGCTGGCCGCTGGAAGTGCAATGAGGCTCCGCGATCTCCTCCGCGGTGCTTATAAACAGCCGATCCGCTCGGCGGGAGCTTATTTCGGCCATTTGGCGCGTGTGCACGGCCTCCCGGTGGAACCGGGTGGTGTGCTTGAGTGTGCTGGCCGCTGGAAGTGCAATGAGGCTCTGCAGTCTCCTCCGCGGAGCTCATAAACAGCCGATTCGCTAGGCGGGAGCTTATTTCGGCCACTTGGCGCGTGCGCACGGCCTCCCGGTGGAACCGGGTGGCGTGCGCGAGTGTGCTGGCCGCTGGAAGTGCAATGAGGCTCCGAGATCTCCTCCGCAGTACTTATAAACAGCCGATCCGCTAGGCGGGAGCTTATTTCGGCCACTTTGCGCGTGCGCACCGCCTCCCGGTTGTTCCGGGCGGCGTGCGCGAGTGTGCTGGCCGCTGGAAGTGAAATAAGGCTCCGCGATCTCCTCCGCGGTGCTTATAAACAGCCAATCCGCTAGGCGGGACCTTATTTCGGCCACTAGGCGCATGCGCACGACCTCCCGGTTGTTCCGGGCGGCGTGCGCGAGTGTGCTGGCCGCTGGAAGTGCAATGAAGCTCTGCGATCTCCTCCGCGGTGCTTATAAACAGCCGCTCCGAGAGGCGGGAGCTTATTTCGGCCACTTGGCGCATGCGCACGTCCTCCCGGTTGTTCCGGGCGGCGTGTGCGAGTGTGTTTGCCGCTGGAAGTGAAATAAGGCTCCGCGATCTCCTCCGCGGTGCTTATAAACAGCCAATCCGCTAGATGGGAGCTTATTTCGGCCACTTGGCTCGTGCGCACGGCCTCAAGGTGGAATCGGGCGGCGTGTGCGAGTGTGCTGGCCGCTGGAAGTGCAATGAGGCTCTGCGGTCTCCTCCGCGGTGCTTATAAACAGCCGGTCCGCTAGGCGGGAGCTTATTTCGGCATCTTGGTGCGTGCGCACGGCCTCCCGGTGGAACCGGGAAGCGTGCGCGAGTGTGCTGGCCGCTGGAAGTGCAATGAGGCTCTGCTATCTCCTCCGCGGTGCTTATAAACAGCCGATCCGCTAGGCGGGATCTTATTTCGGCCACTTAGCGCATGCACACGGCCTCCCGGTTGTTCCGGGCGGCGTGCGCGAGTATGCTTGCCGCTGGAAGTGCAATGAGGCTCCGCGATCTCCTCCGCGGTGCTTATAAACAGCCGATCCGCTCGGCGGGAGCTTATTTCGGCCACTTGGCGCGTGTGCACGGCCTCCCGTTGGAACCGGGTGGTGTGCGCGAGTGTGCTGGCCGCTGGAATTGCAATGAGGCTCCGCGATCTCCTCCGTGGTGCTTATAATTGCCGATCCGCTAGGCAGGAATTTATTTCGGCCATTTGGCGCGTGCGCACGGCCTTCCGGTGGAGTTGGGCGGCGTGTGCGAGTGTGCTTGCCGCTGGAAGTGCAATGAGGCTCCGCGATCTCCTCCGCGGTGCTTATAAACAGCGGCTCCGCTAGGCGGGAGCTTATTTCGGCCACCTGGCGCGTGCGCACGGCCTCCCGGTGGAGCCGGGCGGTGTGCGCGAGTGTGCTGGCCGCTGGAAGTGCAATGAGGCTCTGCGATCTCCTCCGCGGTGCTTATAAACAGCCAATCCGCTAGGCGGGATCTTATTTCGGCCACCTGGCGCATGCGCACGGCCTCCCGGTGGAACCGGGAAGCGTGCGCGAGTGTGCTGGCCGCTGGAAGTGCAATGAGGCTCCGCGATCTCCTCCGCGGTGCTTATAAACAGCCGATCCGCTCGGCGGGAGCTTATTTCGGCCACTTGGCGCGTGTGCACGGCCTCCCGGTGGAACCGGGTGGTGTGCGCGAGTGTGCTGGCCGCTGGAAGTGCAATGAGGCTCTGCAGTCTCCTCCGCGGAGCTCATAAACAGCCCATCCGCTAGGCGGGAGCTTATTTCGGCCACTTGGCGCGTGCGCACGGCCTCCCGGTGGAACCGGGAAGCGTGCGCGAGTGTGCTGGCCGCTGGAAGTGCAATGAGGCTCCGCAATCTCCTCCGCGGTGCTTATAAACAGCCGATCCGCTAGGCGGGAGCTTATTTCGGCCACTTGGCTCGTGCGCACGGCCTCAAGGTGGAATCGGGCGGCGTGTGCGAGTGTGCTGGCCGCTGGAAGTGCAATGAGGCTCCGCGATCTCCTCCGCGGTGCTTATAAACAGCCGATCCGCTCGGCGGGAGCTTATTTCGGCCATTTGGCGCGTGTGCACGGCCTCCCGGTGGAACCGGGTGGTGTGCTTGAGTGTGCTGGCCGCTGGAAGTGCAATGAGGCTCTGCAGTCTCCTCCGCGGAGCTCATAAACAGCCGATTCGCTAGGCGGGAGCTTATTTCGGCCACTTGGCGCGTGCGCACGGCCTCCCGGTGGAACCGGGTGGCGTGCGCGAGTGTGCTGGCCGCTGGAAGTGCAATGAGGCTCCGAGATCTCCTCCGCAGTACTTATAAACAGCCGATCCGCTAGGCGGGAGCTTATTTCGGCCACTTTGCGCGTGCGCACCGCCTCCCGGTTGTTCCGGGCGGCGTGCGCGAGTGTGCTGGCCGCTGGAAGTGAAATAAGGCTCCGCGATCTCCTCCGCGGTGCTTATAAACAGCCAATCCGCTAGGCGGGACCTTATTTCGGCCACTAGGCGCATGCGCACGACCTCCCGGTTGTTCCGGGCGGCGTGCGCGAGTGTGCTGGCCGCTGGAAGTGCAATGAAGCTCTGCGATCTCCTCCGCGGTGCTTATAAACAGCCGCTCCGAGAGGCGGGAGCTTATTTCGGCCACTTGGCGCATGCGCACGTCCTCCCGGTTGTTCCGGGCGGCGTGTGCGAGTGTGTTTGCCGCTGGAAGTGAAATAAGGCTCCGCGATCTCCTCCGCGGTGCTTATAAACAGCCAATCCGCTAGATGGGAGCTTATTTCGGCCACTTGGCTCGTGCGCACGGCCTCAAGGTGGAATCGGGCGGCGTGTGCGAGTGTGCTGGCCGCTGGAAGTGCAATGAGGCTCTGCGGTCTCCTCCGCGGTGCTTATAAACAGCCAATCCGCTAGAAGGGAGCTTATTTCGGCCACCTGGCGCGTGCGCACGGCCTCCCGGTGGAACCGGGAAGCGTGCGCGAGTGTGCTGGCCGCTGGAAGTGCAATGAGGCTCCGCAATCTCCTCCGCGGTGCTTGTAAACAGCCGATCCGCTAGGCGGGAGCTTATTTCGGCCACTTGGCTCGTGCGCACGGCCTCAAGGTGGAATCGGGCGGCGTGTGCGAGTGTGCTGGCCGCTGGAAGTGCAATGAGGCTCTGCGGTCTCCTCCGCGGTGCTTATAAACAGCCGGTCCGCTAGGCGGGAGCTTATTTCGGCCACTTGGTGCGTGCGCACGGCCTCCCGGTGGAACCGGGAAGCGTGCACGAGTGTGCTGGCCGCTGGAAGTGCAATGAGGCTCCGCTATCTCCTCCGCGGTGCTTATAAACAGCCGATCCGCTAGGCGGGATCTTATTTCGGCCACTTAGCGCATGCGTACGGCCTCCCGGTTGTTCCGGGCGGCGTGCGCGAGTATGCTTGCCGCTGGAAGTGCAATGAGGCTCTGCGGTCTCCTCTGCGGTGCTTATAAACAGCCGGTCCGCTAGGCGGGAGCTTATTTCGGCCACTTGGTGCGTGCGCACGTTCTCCCGGTGGAACCGGGAAGCGTGCGCGAGTGTACTGGCCGCTGGAAGTGCAATGAGGCTCCGCTATCTCCTCCGCGGTGCTTATAAACAGCCGATCCGCTAGGCGGGATCTTATTTCGGCCACTTAGCGCATGCGTACGGCCTCCCGGTTGTTCCGGGCGGCGTGCGCGAGTATGCTTGCCGCTGGAAGTGCAATGAGGCTCTGCGGTCTCCTCCGCGGTGCTTATAAACAGCCGGTCCGCTAGGCGGGAGCTTATTTCGGCCACTTGGCGCGTGCGCACGGCCTCCCGGTGGAACCAGGAAGCGTGCGCGAGTGTGCCTGCCGCTGGAAGTGCAATCAGGCTCCGCGAACTCCTCCGCGGTGCTTATAAACAGCCGCTCCGAGAGGCGGGAGCTTATTTCGGCCACTTGGCGCATGCGCACGTCCTCCCGGTTGTTCCGGGCGGCGTGCGCGAGTGTGCTTGCCGCTGGAAGTGCAATGAGGCTCCGCGATCTCCTCCGCGGTGCTTATAAACAGCCGATCCGCTAGGCGGGAGCTTATTTCGGCCACGGCGCGTGCGCACGGTCTCCCGGTGGAGCCGGGCGGTGTGCGCGAGTGTGCTGGCCGCTGGAAGTGCAATGAGGCTCTGGGATCTCCTCCGCGGTGCTTATAAACAGCCAATCCGCTAGATGGGAGCTTATTTCGGCCACTTGGCTCGTGCGCACGGCCTCAAGGTGGAATCGGGCGGCGTGTGCGAGTGTGCTGGCCGCTGGAAGTGCAATGAGGCTCTGCGGTCTCCTCCGCGGTGCTTATAAACAGCCAATCCGCTAGAAGGGAGCTTATTTCGGCCACCTGGCGCGTGCGCACGGCCTCCCGGTGGAACCGGGAAGCGTGCGCGAGTGTGCTGGCCGCTGGAAGTGCAATGAGGCTCCGCAATCTCCTCCGCGGTGCTTGTAAACAGCCGATCCGCTAGGCGGGAGCTTATTTCGGCCACTTGGCTCGTGCGCACGACCTCAAGGTGGAATCGGGCGGCGTGTGCGAGTGTGCTGGCCGCTGGAAGTGCAATGAGGCTCTGCGGTCTCCTCCGCGGTGCTTATAAACAGCCGGTCCGCTAGGCGGGAGCTTATTTCGGCCACTTGGTGCGTGCGCACGGCCTCCCGGTGGAACCGGGAAGCGTGCACGAGTGTGCTCGCCGCTGGAAGTGCAATGAGGCTCCGCTATCTCCTCCGCAGTGCTTATAAACAGTCGATCCGCTAGGCGGGATCTTATTTCGGCCACTTTGCGCATGCGCACGGCCTCCCGGTTGTTCCGGGCGGCGTGCGCGAGTATGCTTGCCGCTGGAAGTGCAATGAGGCTCCGCGATCTCCTCTGCGGTGCTTATAAACAGCCGATCTGCTCGGCGGGAGCTTATTTCGGCCACTTGGCGCGTGCGCACGGCCTCCTGGTGGAACCGGGTGGTGTGCGCGAGTGTGCTGGCCGCTGGAAGTGCAATGAGGCTCTGCAGTCTCCTCCGCAGTACTTATAAACAGCCGATCCGCTAGGCGGGAGCTTATTTCGGCCACTTTGCGCGTGCACACTGCCTCCCGGTTGTTCCGGGCGGCGTGCGCGAGTGTGCTGGCCGCTGGAAGTGCAATGAGGCTCTGCAGTCTCCTCCGCAGTACTTATGAACACCCGATCCGCTAGGCGGGAGCTTATTTCGGCCACTTTGCGCGTGCACACCGCCTCCCGGTTGTTCCGGGCGGCGTGCGCGAGTGTGCTGGCCGCTGGAAGTGCAATGAGGCTCCGCGATCTCCTCCGCGGTGCTTATAAACAGCCGATCCGCTAGGCGGGAGCTTATTTCGGCCACGGCGCGTGCGCACGGCCTCCCGGTGGAGCCGGGCGGTGTGCGTGAGTGTGCTGGCCGCTGGAAGTGCAATGAGGCTCTGCGATCTCCTCCGCGGTGCTTATAAACAGCCAATCCGCTAGAAGGGTTCTTATTTCGGCCACTTAGCGCATGCGCACGGCCTCCCGGTTGTTCCGGGCGGCATGCGCGAGTATGCTTGCCGCTGGAAGTGCAATGAGGCTCTGCGGTCTCCTCCGCAGTGCTTATAAGCAGCCGATCCGCTAGGCGGGAGCTTATTTCGGCCACTTGGCTCGTGCGCACGGCCTCAAGGTGGAATCGGGCGGCGTGTGCGAGTGTGCTGGCCGCTGGAAGTGCAATGAGGCTCTGCGGTCTCCTCCGCGGTGCTTATAAACAGCCGGTCCGCTAGGCGGGAGCTTATTTCGGCATCTTGGTGCGTGCGCACGGCCTCCCGGTGGAACCGGGAAGCGTGCGCGAGTGTGCTGGCCGCTGGAAGTGCAATGAGGCTCTGCTATCTCCTCCGCGGTGCTTATAAACAGCCGATCCGCTAGGCGGGATCTTATTTCGGCCACTTAGCGCATGCACACGGCCTCCCGGTTGTTCCGGGCGGCGTGCGCGAGTATGCTTGCCGCTGGAAGTGCAATGAGGCTCCGCGATCTCCTCCACGGTGCTTATAAACAGCCGATCCGCTCGGCGGGAGCTTATTTCGGCCACTTGGCGCGTGTGCACGGCCTCCCGTTGGAACCGGGTGGTGTGCGCGAGTGTGCTGGCCGCTGGAATTGCAATGAGGCTCCGCGATCTCCTCCGTGGTGCTTATAATTGCCGATCCGCTAGGCAGGAATTTATTTCGGCCACTTGGCGCGTGCGCACGGCCTTCCGGTGGAGTTGGGCGGCGTGTGCGAGTGTGCTTGCCGCTGGAAGTGCAATGAGGCTCCGCGATCTCCTCCGCGGTGCTTATAAACAGCGGCTCCGCTAGGCGGGAGCTTATTTCGGCCACCTGGCGCGTGCGCACGGCCTCCCGGTGGAGCCGGGCGGTGTGCGCGAGTGTGCTGGCCGCTGGAAGTGCAATGAGGCTCTGCGATCTCCTCCGCGGTGCTTATAAACAGCCAATCCGCTAGGCGGGATCTTATTTCGGCCACCTGGCGCATGCGCACGGCCTCCCGGTGGAACCGGGAAGCGTGCGCGAGTGTGCTGGCCGCTGGAAGTGCAATGAGGCTCCGCGATCTCCTCCGCGGTGCTTATAAACAGCCGATCCGCTCGGCGGGAGCTTATTTCGGCCACTTGGCGCGTGTGCACGGCCTCCCGGTGGAACCGGGTGGTGTGCGCGAGTGTGCTGGCCGCTGGAAGTGCAATGAGGCTCTGCAGTCTCCTCCGCGGAGCTCATAAACAGCCCATCCGCTAGGCGGGAGCTTATTTCGGCCACTTGGCGCGTGCGCACGGCCTCCCGGTGGAACCGGGAAGCGTGCGCGAGTGTGCTGGCCGCTGGAAGTGCAATGAGGCTCCGCAATCTCCTCCGCGGTGCTTATAAACAGCCGATCCGCTAGGCGGGAGCTTATTTCGGCCACTTGGCTCGTGCGCACGGCCTCAAGGTGGAATCGGGCGGCGTGTGCGAGTGTGCTGGCCGCTGGAAGTGCAATGAGGCTCCGCGATCTCCTCCGCGGTGCTTATAAACAGCCGATCCGCTCGGCGGGAGCTTATTTCGGCCATTTGGCGCGTGTGCACGGCCTCCCGGTGGAACCGGGTGGTGTGCTTGAGTGTGCTGGCCGCTGGAAGTGCAATGAGGCTCTGCAGTCTCCTCCGCGGAGCTCATAAACAGCCGATTCGCTAGGCGGGAGCTTATTTCGGCCACTTGGCGCGTGCGCACGGCCTCCCGGTGGAACCGGGTGGCGTGCGCGAGTGTGCTGGCCGCTGGAAGTGCAATGAGGCTCCGAGATCTCCTCCGCAGTACTTATAAACAGCCGATCCGCTAGGCGGGAGCTTATTTCGGCCACTTTGCGCGTGCGCACCGCCTCCCGGTTGTTCCGGGCGGCGTGCGCGAGTGTGCTGGCCGCTGGAAGTGAAATAAGGCTCCGCGATCTCCTCCGCGGTGCTTATAAACAGCCAATCCGCTAGGCGGGAGCTTATTTCGACCACTAGGCGCATGCGCACGACCTCCCGGTTGTTCCGGGCGGCGTGCGCGAGTGTGCTGGCCGCTGGAAGTGCAATGAAGCTCTGCGATCTCCTCCGCGGTGCTTATAAACAGCCGCTCCGAGAGGCGGGAGCTTATTTCGGCCACTTGGCGCATGCGCACGTCCTCCCGGTTGTTCCGGGCGGCGTGTGCGAGTGTGTTTGCCGCTGGAAGTGAAATAAGGCTCCGCGATCTCCTCCGCGGTGCTTATAAACAGCCAATCCGCTAGATGGGAGCTTATTTCGGCCACTTGGCTCGTGCGCACGGCCTCAAGGTGGAATCGGGCGGCGTGTGCGAGTGTGCTGGCCGCTGGAAGTGCAATGAGGCTCTGCGGTCTCCTCCGCGGTGCTTATAAACAGCCAATCCGCTAGAAGGGAGCTTATTTCGGCCACCTGGCGCGTGCGCACGGCCTCCCGGTGGAACCGGGAACCGTGCGCGAGTGTGCTGGCCGCTGGAAGTGCAATGAGGCTCCGCAATCTCCTCCGCGGTGCTTGTAAACAGCCGATCCGCTAGGCGGGAGCTTATTTCGGCCACTTGGCTCGTGCGCACGGCCTCAAGGTGGAATCGGGCGGCGTGTGCGAGTGTGCTGGCCGCTGGAAGTGCAATGAGGCTCTGCGGTCTCCTCCGCGGTGCTTATAAACAGCCGGTCCGCTAGGCGGGAGCTTATTTCGGCCACTTGGTGCGTGCGCACGGCCTCCCGGTGGAACCGGGAAGCGTGCACGAGTGTGCTGGCCGCTGGAAGTGCAATGAGGCTCCGCTATCTCCTCCGCGGTGCTTATAAACAGCCGATCCGCTAGGCGGGATCTTATTTCGGCCACTTAGCGCATGCGTACGGCCTCCCGGTTGTTCCGGGCGGCGTGCGCGAGTATGCTTGCCGCTGGAAGTGCAATGAGGCTCTGCGGTCTCCTCCGCGGTGCTTATAAACAGCCGGTCCGCTAGGCGGGAGCTTATTTCGGCCACTTGGCGCGTGCGCACGGCCTCCCGGTGGAACCAGGAAGCGTGCGCGAGTGTGCCTGCCGCTGGAAGTGCAATCAGGCTCCGCGAACTCCTCCGCGGTGCTTATAAACAGCCGCTCCGAGAGGCGGGAGCTTATTTCGGCCACTTGGCGCATGCGCACGTCCTCCCGGTTGTTCCGGGCGGCGTGCGCGAGTGTGCTTGCCGCTGGAAGTGCAATGAGGCTCCGCGATCTCCTCCGCGGTGCTTATAAACAGCCGATCCGCTAGGCGGGAGCTTATTTCGGCCACGGCGCGTGCGCACGGTCTCCCGGTGGAGCCGGGCGGTGTGCGCGAGTGTGCTGGCCGCTGGAAGTGCAATGAGGCTCTGCGATCTCCTCCGCGGTGCTTATAAACAGCCAATCCGCTAGATGGGAGCTTATTTCGGCCACTTGGCTCGTGCGCACGGCCTCAAGGTGGAATCGGGCGGCGTGTGCGAGTGTGCTGGCCGCTGGAAGTGCAATGAGGCTCTGCGGTCTCCTCCGCGGTGCTTATAAACAGCCAATCCGCTAGAAGGGAGCTTATTTCGGCCACCTGGCGCGTGCGCACGGCCTCCCGGTGGAACCGGGAAGCGTGCGCGAGTGTGCTGGCCGCTGGAAGTGCAATGAGGCTCCGCAATCTCCTCCGCGGTGCTTGTAAACAGCCGATCCGCTAGGCGGGAGCTTATTTCGGCCACTTGGCTCGTGCGCACGGCCTCAAGGTGGAATCGGGCGGCGTGTGCGAGTGTGCTGGCCGCTGGAAGTGCAATGAGGCTCTGCGGTCTCCTCCGCGGTGCTTATAAACAGCCGGTCCGCTAGGCGGGAGCTTATTTCGGCCACTTGGTGCGTGCGCACGGCCTCCCGGTGGAACCGGGAAGCGTGCACGAGTGTGCTGGCCGCTGGAAGTGCAATGAGGCTCCGCTATCTCCTCCGCGGTGCTTATAAACAGCCGATCCGCTAGGCGGGATCTTATTTCGGCCACTTAGCGCATGCGTACGGCCTCCCGGTTGTTCCGGGCGGCGTGCGCGAGTATGCTTGCCGCTGGAAGTGCAATGAGGCTCTGCGGTCTCCTCCGCGGTGCTTATAAACAGCCGGTCCGCTAGGCGGGAGCTTATTTCGGCCACTTGGTGCGTGCGCACGTTCTCCCGGTGGAACCGGGAAGCGTGCGCGAGTGTACTGGCCGCTGGAAGTGCAATGAGGCTCCGCTATCTCCTCCGCGGTGCTTATAAACAGCCGATCCGCTAGGCGGGATCTTATTTCGGCCACTTAGCCTATGCGTACGGCCTCCCGGTTGTTCCGGGCGGCGTGCGCGAGTATGCTTGCCGCTGGAAGTGCAATGAGGCTCTGCGGTCTCCTCCGCGGTGCTTATAAACAGCCGGTCCGCTAGGCGGGAGCTTATTTCGGCCACTTGGCGCGTGCGCACGGCCTCCCGGTGGAACCAGGAAGCGTGCGCGAGTGTGCCTGCCGCTGGAAGTGCAATCAGGCTCCGCGAACTCCTCCGCGGTGCTTATAAACAGCCGCTCCGAGAGGCGGGAGCTTATTTCGGCCACTTGGCGCATGCGCACGTCCTCCCGGTTGTTCCGGGCGGCGTGCGCGAGTGTGCTTGCCGCTGGAAGTGCAATGAGGCTCCGCGATCTCCTCCGCGGTGCTTATAAACAGCCGATCCGCTAGGCGGGAGCTTATTTCGGCCACGGCGCGTGCGCACGGTCTCCCGGTGGAGCCGGGCGGTGTGCGCGAGTGTGCTGGCCGCTGGAAGTGCAATGAGGCTCTGGGATCTCCTCCGCGGTGCTTATAAACAGCCAATCCGCTAGATGGGAGCTTATTTCGGCCACTTGGCTCGTCCTCACGGCCTCAAGGTGGAATCGGGCGGCGTGTGCGAGTGTGCTGGCCGCTGGAAGTGCAATGAGGCTCTGCGGTCTCCTCCGCGGTGCTTATAAACAGCCAATCCGCTAGAAGGGAGCTTATTTCGGCCACCTGGCGCGTGCGCACGGCCTCCCGGTGGAACCGGGAAGCGTGCGCGAGTGTGCTGGCCGCTGGAAGTGCAATGAGGCTCCGCAATCTCCTCCGCGGTGCTTGTAAACAGCCGATCCGCTAGGCGGGAGCTTATTTCGGCCACTTGGCTCGTGCGCACGGCCTCAAGGTGGAATCGGGCGGCGTGTGCGAGTGTGCTGGCCGCTGGAAGTGCAATGAGGCTCTGCGGTCTCCTCCGCGGTGCTTATAAACAGCCGGTCCGCTAGGCGGGAGCTTATTTCGGCCACTTGGTGCGTGCGCACGGCCTCCCGGTTGAACCGGGAAGCGTGCACGAGTGTGCTGGCCGCTGGAAGTGCAATGAGGCTCCGCTATCTCCTCCGCAGTGCTTATAAACAGTCGATCCGCTAGGCGGGATCTTATTTCGGCCACTTAGCGCATGCGCACGGCCTCCCGGTTGTTCCGGGCGGCGTGCGCGAGTATGCTTGCCGCTGGAAGTGCAATGAGGCTCCGCGATCTCCTCTGCGGTGCTTATAAACAGCCGATCTGCTCGGCGGGAGCTTATTTCGGCCACTTGGCGCGTGCGCACGGCCTCCTGGTGGAACCGGGTGGTGTGCGCGAGTGTGCTGGCCGCTGGAAGTGCAATGAGGCTCTGCAGTCTCCTCCGCAGTACTTATAAACAGCCGATCCGCTAGGCGGGAGCTTATTTCGGCCACTTTGCGCGTGCACACCGCCTCCCGGTTGTTCCGGGCGGCGTGCGCGAGTGTGCTGGCCGCTGGAAGTGCAATGAGGCTCTGCAGTCTCCTCCGCAGTACTTATGAACACCCGATCCGCTAGGCGGGAGCTTATTTCGGCCACTTTGCGCGTGCACACCGCCTCCCGGTTGTTCCGGGCGGCGTGCGCGAGTGTGCTTGCCGCTGGAAGTGCAATGAGGCTCCGCGATCTCCTCCGCGGTGCTTATAAACAGCCGATCCGCTCGGCGGGAGCTTATTTCGGCCACTTGGCGCGTGTGCACGGCCTCCCGTTGGAACCGGGTGGTGTGCGCGAGTGTGCTGGCCGCTGGAATTGCAATGAGGCTCCGCGATCTCCTCCGTGGTGCTTATAATTGCCGATCCGCTAGGCAGGAATTTATTTCGGCCACTTGGCGCGTGCGCACGGCCTTCCGGTGGAGTTGGGCGGCGTGTGCGAGTGTGCTTGCCGCTGGAAGTGCAATGAGGCTCCGCGATCTCCTCCGCGGTGCTTATAAACAGCGGCTCCGCTAGGCGGGAGCTTATTTCGGCCACCTGGCGCGTGCGCACGGCCTCCCGGTGGAGCCGGGCGGTGTGCGCGAGTGTGCTGGCCGCTGGAAGTGCAATGAGGCTCTGCGATCTCCTCCGCGGTGCTTATAAACAGCCAATCCGCTAGGCGGGATCTTATTTCGGCCACCTGGCGCATGCGCACGGCCTCCCGGTGGAACCGGGAAGCGTGCGCGAGTGTGCTGGCCGCTGGAAGTGCAATGAGGCTCCGCGATCTCCTCCGCGGTGCTTATAAACAGCCGATCCGCTCGGCGGGAGCTTATTTCGGCCACTTGGCGCGTGTGCACGGCCTCCCGGTGGAACCGGGTGGTGTGCGCGAGTGTGCTGGCCGCTGGAAGTGCAATGAGGCTCTGCAGTCTCCTCCGCGGAGCTCATAAACAGCCCATCCGCTAGGCGGGAGCTTATTTCGGCCACTTGGCGCGTGCGCACGGCCTCCCGGTGGAACCGGGAAGCGTGCGCGAGTGTGCTGGCCGCTGGAAGTGCAATGAGGCTCCGCAATCTCCTCCGCGGTGCTTATAAACAGCCGATCCGCTAGGCGGGAGCTTATTTCGGCCACTTGGCTCGTGCGCACGGCCTCAAGGTGGAATCGGGCGGCGTGTGCGAGTGTGCTGGCCGCTGGAAGTGCAATGAGGCTCCGCGATCTCCTCCGCGGTGCTTATAAACAGCCGATCCGCTCGGCGGGAGCTTATTTCGGCCATTTGGCGCGTGTGCACGGCCTCCCGGTGGAACCGGGTGGTGTGCTTGAGTGTGCTGGCCGCTGGAAGTGCAATGAGGCTCTGCAGTCTCCTCCGCGGAGCTCATAAACAGCCGATTCGCTAGGCGGGAGCTTATTTCGGCCACTTGGCGCGTGCGCACGGCCTCCCGGTGGAACCGGGTGGCGTGCGCGAGTGTGCTGGCCGCTGGAAGTGCAATGAGGCTCCGAGATCTCCTCCGCAGTACTTATAAACAGCCGATCCGCTAGGCGGGAGCTTATTTCGGCCACTTTGCGCGTGCGCACCGCCTCCCGGTTGTTCCGGGCGGCGTGCGCGAGTGTGCTGGCCGCTGGAAGTGAAATAAGGCTCCGCGATCTCCTCCGCGGTGCTTATAAACAGCCAATCCGCTAGGCGGGAGCTTATTTCGGCCACTAGGCGCATGCGCACGACCTCCCGGTTGTTCCGGGCGGCGTGCGCGAGTGTGCTGGCCGCTGGAAGTGCAATGAAGCTCTGCGATCTCCTCCGCGGTGCTTATAAACAGCCGCTCCGAGAGGCGGGAGCTTATTTCGGCCACTTGGCGCATGCGCACGTCCTCCCGGTTGTTCCGGGCGGCGTGTGCGAGTGTGTTTGCCGCTGGAAGTGAAATAAGGCTCCGCGATCTCCTCCGCGGTGCTTATAAACAGCCAATCCGCTAGATGGGAGCTTATTTCGGCCACTTGGCTCGTGCGCACGGCCTCAAGGTGGAATCGGGCGGCGTGTGCGAGTGTGCTGGCCGCTGGAAGTGCAATGAGGCTCTGCGGTCTCCTCCGCGGTGCTTATAAACAGCCAATCCGCTAGAAGGGAGCTTATTTCGGCCACCTGGCGCGTGCGCACGGCCTCCCGGTGGAACCGGGAAGCGTGCGCGAGTGTGCTGGCCGCTGGAAGTGCAATGAGGCTCCGCAATCTCCTCCGCGGTGCTTGTAAACAGCCGATCCGCTAGGCGGGAGCTTATTTCGGCCACTTGGCTCGTGCGCACGGCCTCAAGGTGGAATCGGGCGGCGTGTGCGAGTGTGCTGGCCGCTGGAAGTGCAATGAGGCTCTGCGGTCTCCTCCGCGGTGCTTATAAACAGCCGGTCCGCTAGGCGGGAGCTTATTTCGGCCACTTGGTGCGTGCGCACGGCCTCCCGGTGGAACCGGGAAGCGTGCACGAGTGTGCTGGCCGCTGGAAGTGCAATGAGGCTCCGCTATCTCCTCCGCGGTGCTTATAAACAGCCGATCCGCTAGGCGGGATCTTATTTCGGCCACTTAGCGCATGCGTACGGCCTCCCGGTTGTTCCGGGCGGCGTGCGCGAGTATGCTTGCCGCTGGAAGTGCAATGAGGCTCTGCGGTCTCCTCCGCGGTGCTTATAAACAGCCGGTCCGCTAGGCGGGAGCTTATTTCGGCCACTTGGCGCGTGCGCACGGCCTCCCGGTGGAACCAGGAAGCGTGCGCGAGTGTGCCTGCCGCTGGAAGTGCAATCAGGCTCCGCGAACTCCTCCGCGGTGCTTATAAACAGCCGCTCCGAGAGGCGGGAGCTTATTTCGGCCACTTGGCGCATGCGCACGTCCTCCCGGTTGTTCCGGGCGGCGTGCGCGAGTGTGCTTGCCGCTGGAAGTGCAATGAGGCTCCGCGATCTCCTCCGCGGTGCTTATAAACAGCCGATCCGCTAGGCGGGAGCTTATTTCGGCCACGGCGCGTGCGCACGGTCTCCCGGTGGAGCCGGGCGGTGTGCGCGAGTGTGCTGGCCGCTGGAAGTGCAATGAGGCTCTGCGATCTCCTCCGCGGTGCTTATAAACAGCCAATCCGCTAGATGGGAGCTTATTTCGGCCACTTGGCTCGTGCGCACGGCCTCAAGGTGGAATCGGGCGGCGTGTGCGAGTGTGCTGGCCGCTGGAAGTGCAATGAGGCTCTGCGGTCTCCTCCGCGGTGCTTATAAACAGCCAATCCGCTAGAAGGGAGCTTATTTCGGCCACCTGGCGCGTGCGCACGGCCTCCCGGTGGAACCGGGAAGCGTGCGCGAGTGTGCTGGCCGCTGGAAGTGCAATGAGGCTCCGCAATCTCCTCCGCGGTGCTTGTAAACAGCCGATCCGCTAGGCGGGAGCTTATTTCGGCCACTTGGCTCGTGCGCACGGCCTCAAGGTGGAATCGGGCGGCGTGTGCGAGTGTGCTGGCCGCTGGAAGTGCAATGAGGCTCTGCGGTCTCCTCCGCGGTGCTTATAAACAGCCGGTCCGCTAGGCGGGAGCTTATTTTGGCCACTTGGTGCGTGCGCACGGCCTCCCGGTGGAACCGGGAAGCGTGCACGAGTGTGCTGGCCGCTGGAAGTGCAATGAGGCTCCGCTATCTCCTCCGCGGTGCTTATAAACAGCCGATCCGCTAGGCGGGATCTTATTTCGGCCACTTAGCGCATGCGTACGGCCTCCCGGTTGTTCCGGGCGGCGTGCGCGAGTATGCTTGCCGCTGGAAGTGCAATGAGGCTCTGCGGTCTCCTCCGCGGTGCTTATAAACAGCCGGTCCGCTAGGCGGGAGCTTATTTCGGCCACTTGGTGCGTGCGCACGTTCTCCCGGTGGAACCGGGAAGCGTGCGCGAGTGTACTGGCCGCTGGAAGTGCAATGAGGCTCCGCTATCTCCTCCGCGGTGCTTATAAACAGCCGATCCGCTAGGCGGGATCTTATTTCGGCCACTTAGCCTATGCGTACGGCCTCCCGGTTGTTCCGGGCGGCGTGCGCGAGTATGCTTGCCGCTGGAAGTGCAATGAGGCTCTGCGGTCTCCTCCGCGGTGCTTATAAACAGCCGGTCCGCTAGGCGGGAGCTTATTTCGGCCACTTGGCGCGTGCGCACGGCCTCCCGGTGGAACCAGGAAGCGTGCGCGAGTGTGCCTGCCGCTGGAAGTGCAATCAGGCTCCGCGAACTCCTCCGCGGTGCTTACATATAAACAGCCGCTCCGAGAGGCGGGAGCTTATTTCGGCCACTTGGCGCATGCGCACGTCCTCCCGGTTGTTCCGGGCGGCGTGCGCGAGTGTGCTTGCCGCTGGAAGTGCAATGAGGCTCCGCGATCTCCTCCGCGGTGCTTATAAACAGCCGATCCGCTAGGCGGGAGCTTATTTCGGCCACGGCGCGTGCGCACGGTCTCCCGGTGGAGCCGGGCGGTGTGCGCGAGTGTGCTGGCCGCTGGAAGTGCAATGAGGCTCTGGGATCTCCTCCGCGGTGCTTATAAACAGCCAATCCGCTAGATGGGAGCTTATTTCGGCCACTTGGCTCGTCCTCACGGCCTCAAGGTGGAATCGGGCGGCGTGTGCGAGTGTGCTGGCCGCTGGAAGTGCAATGAGGCTCTGCGGTCTCCTCCGCGGTGCTTATAAACAGCCAATCCGCTAGAAGGGAGCTTATTTCGGCCACCTGGCGCGTGCGCACGGCCTCCCGGTGGAACCGGGAAGCGTGCGCGAGTGTGCTGGCCGCTGGAAGTGCAATGAGGCTCCGCAATCTCCTCCGCGGTGCTTGTAAACAGCCGATCCGCTAGGCGGGAGCTTATTTCGGCCACTTGGCTCGTGCGCACGGCCTCAAGGTGGAATCGGGCGGCGTGTGCGAGTGTGCTGGCCGCTGGAAGTGCAATGAGGCTCTGCGGTCTCCTCCGCGGTGCTTATAAACAGCCGGTCCGCTAGGCGGGAGCTTATTTCGGCCACTTGGTGCGTGCGCACGGCCTCCCGGTTGAACCGGGAAGCGTGCACGAGTGTGCTGGCCGCTGGAAGTGCAATGAGGCTCCGCTATCTCCTCCGCAGTGCTTATAAACAGTCGATCCGCTAGGCGGGATCTTATTTCGGCCACTTAGCGCATGCGCACGGCCTCCCGGTTGTTCCGGGCGGCGTGCGCGAGTATGCTTGCCGCTGGAAGTGCAATGAGGCTCCGCGATCTCCTCTGCGGTGCTTATAAACAGCCGATCTGCTCGGCGGGAGCTTATTTCGGCCACTTGGCGCGTGCGCACGGCCTCCTGGTGGAACCGGGTGGTGTGCGCGAGTGTGCTGGCCGCTGGAAGTGCAATGAGGCTCTGCAGTCTCCTCCGCAGTACTTATAAACAGCCGATCCGCTAGGCGGGAGCTTATTTCGGCCACTTTGCGCGTGCACACCGCCTCCCGGTTGTTCCGGGCGGCGTGCGCGAGTGTGCTGGCCGCTGGAAGTGCAATGAGGCTCTGCAGTCTCCTCCGCAGTACTTATGAACACCCGATCCGCTAGGCGGGAGCTTATTTCGGCCACTTTGCGCGTGCACACCGCCTCCCGGTTGTTCCGGGCGGCGTGCGCGAGTGTGCTTGCCGCTGGAAGTGCAATGAGGCTCCGCGATCTCCTCCGCGGTGCTTATAAACAGCCGATCCGCTCGGCGGGAGCTTATTTCGGCCACTTGGCGCGTGTGCACGGCCTCCCGTTGGAACCGGGTGGTGTGCGCGAGTGTGCTGGCCGCTGGAATTGCAATGAGGCTCCGCGATCTCCTCCGTGGTGCTTATAATTGCCGATCCGCTAGGCAGGAATTTATTTCGGCCACTTGGTGCGTGCGCACGGCCTTCCGGTGGAGTTGGGCGGCGTGTGCGAGTGTGCTTGCCGCTGGAAGTGCAATGAGGCTCCGCGATCTCCTCCGCGGTGCTTATAAACAGCGGCTCCGCTAGGCGGGAGCTTATTTCGGCCACCTGGCGCGTGCGCACGGCCTCCCGGTGGAGCCGGGCGGTGTGCGCGAGTGTGCTGGCCGCTGGAAGTGCAATGAGGCTCTGCGATCTCCTCCGCGGTGCTTATAAACAGCCAATCCGCTAGGCGGGATCTTATTTCGGCCACCTGGCGCATGCGCACGGCCTCCCGGTGGAACCGGGAAGCGTGCGCGAGTGTGCTGGCCGCTGGAAGTGCAATGAGGCTCCGCGATCTCCTCCGCGGTGCTTATAAACAGCCGATCCGCTCGGCGGGAGCTTATTTCGGCCACTTGGCGCGTGTGCACGGCCTCCCGGTGGAACCGGGTGGTGTGCGCGAGTGTGCTGGCCGCTGGAAGTGCAATGAGGCTCTGCAGTCTCCTCCGCGGAGCTCATAAACAGCCCATCCGCTAGGCGGGAGCTTATTTCGGCCACTTGGCGCGTGCGCACGGCCTCCCGGTGGAACCGGGAAGCGTGCGCGAGTGTGCTGGCCGCTGGAAGTGCAATGAGGCTCCGCAATCTCCTCCGCGGTGCTTATAAACAGCCGATCCGCTAGGCGGGAGCTTATTTCGGCCACTTGGCTCGTGCGCACGGCCTCAAGGTGGAATCGGGCGGCGTGTGCGAGTGTGCTGGCCGCTGGAAGTGCAATGAGGCTCCGCGATCTCCTCCGCGGTGCTTATAAACAGCCGATCCGCTCGGTGGGAGCTTATTTCGGCCATTTGGCGCGTGTGCACGGCCTCCCGGTGGAACCGGGTGGTGTGCTTGAGTGTGCTGGCCGCTGGAAGTGCAATGAGGCTCTGCAGTCTCCTCCGCGGAGCTCATAAACAGCCGATTCGCTAGGCGGGAGCTTATTTCGGCCACTTGGCGCGTGCGCACGGCCTCCCGGTGGAACCGGGTGGCGTGCGCGAGTGTGCTGGCCGCTGGAAGTGCAATGAGGCTCCGAGATCTCCTCCGCAGTACTTATAAACAGCCGATCCGCTAGGCGGGAGCTTATTTCGGCCACTTTGCGCGTGCGCACCGCCTCCCGGTTGTTCCGGGCGGCGTGCGCGAGTGTGCTGGCCGCTGGAAGTGAAATAAGGCTCCGCGATCTCCTCCGCGGTGCTTATAAACAGCCAATCCGCTAGGCGGGAGCTTATTTCGGCCACTAGGCGCATGCGCACGACCTCCCGGTTGTTCCGGGCGGCGTGCGCGAGTGTGCTGGCCGCTGGAAGTGCAATGAAGCTCTGCGATCTCCTCCGCGGTGCTTATAAACAGCCGCTCCGAGAGGCGGGAGCTTATTTCGGCCACTTGGCGCATGCGCACGTCCTCCCGGTTGTTCCGGGCGGCGTGTGCGAGTGTGTTTGCCGCTGGAAGTGAAATAAGGCTCCGCGATCTCCTCCGCGGTGCTTATAAACAGCCAATCCGCTAGATGGGAGCTTATTTCGGCCACTTGGCTCGTGCGCACGGCCTCAAGGTGGAATCGGGCGGCGTGTGCGAGTGTGCTGGCCGCTGGAAGTGCAATGAGGCTCTGCGGTCTCCTCCGCGGTGCTTATAAACAGCCAATCCGCTAGAAGGGAGCTTATTTCGGCCACCTGGCGCGTGCGCACGGCCTCCCGGTGGAACCGGGAACCGTGCGCGAGTGTGCTGGCCGCTGGAAGTGCAATGAGGCTCCGCAATCTCCTCCGCGGTGCTTGTAAACAGCCGATCCGCTAGGCGGGAGCTTATTTCGGCCACTTGGCTCGTGCGCACGGCCTCAAGGTGGAATCGGGCGGCGTGTGCGAGTGTGCTGGCCGCTGGAAGTGCAATGAGGCTCTGCGGTCTCCTCCGCGGTGCTTATAAACAGCCGGTCCGCTAGGCGGGAGCTTATTTCGGCCACTTGGTGCGTGCGCACGGCCTCCCGGTGGAACCGGGAAGCGTGCACGAGTGTGCTGGCCGCTGGAAGTGCAATGAGGCTCCGCTATCTCCTCCGCGGTGCTTATAAACAGCCGATCCGCTAGGCGGGATCTTATTTCGGCCACTTAGCGCATGCGTACGGCCTCCCGGTTGTTCCGGGCGGCGTGCGCGAGTATGCTTGCCGCTGGAAGTGCAATGAGGCTCTGCGGTCTCCTCCGCGGTGCTTATAAACAGCCGGTCCGCTAGGCGGGAGCTTATTTCGGCCACTTGGCGCGTGCGCACGGCCTCCCGGTGGAACCAGGAAGCGTGCGCGAGTGTGCCTGCCGCTGGAAGTGCAATCAGGCTCCGCGAACTCCTCCGCGGTGCTTATAAACAGCCGCTCCGAGAGGCGGGAGCTTATTTCGGCCACTTGGCGCATGCGCACGTCCTCCCGGTTGTTCCGGGCGGCGTGCGCGAGTGTGCTTGCCGCTGGAAGTGCAATGAGGCTCCGCGATCTCCTCCGCGGTGCTTATAAACAGCCGATCCGCTAGGCGGGAGCTTATTTCGGCCACGGCGCGTGCGCACGGTCTCCCGGTGGAGCCGGGCGGTGTGCGCGAGTGTGCTGGCCGCTGGAAGTGCAATGAGGCTCTGCGATCTCCTCCGCGGTGCTTATAAACAGCCAATCCGCTAGATGGGAGCTTATTTCGGCCACTTGGCTCGTGCGCACGGCCTCAAGGTGGAATCGGGCGGCGTGTGCGAGTGTGCTGGCCGCTGGAAGTGCAATGAGGCTCTGCGGTCTCCTCCGCGGTGCTTATAAACAGCCAATCCGCTAGAAGGGAGCTTATTTCGGCCACCTGGCGCGTGCGCACGGCCTCCCGGTGGAACCGGGAAGCGTGCGCGAGTGTGCTGGCCGCTGGAAGTGCAATGAGGCTCCGCAATCTCCTCCGCGGTGCTTGTAAACAGCCGATCCGCTAGGCGGGAGCTTATTTCGGCCACTTGGCTCGTGCGCACGGCCTCAAGGTGGAATCGGGCGGCGTGTGCGAGTGTGCTGGCCGCTGGAAGTGCAATGAGGCTCTGCGGTCTCCTCCGCGGTGCTTATAAACAGCCGGTCCGCTAGGCGGGAGCTTATTTCGGCCACTTGGTGCGTGCGCACGGCCTCCCGGTGGAACCGGGAAGCGTGCACGAGTGTGCTGGCCGCTGGAAGTGCAATGAGGCTCCGCTATCTCCTCCGCGGTGCTTATAAACAGCCGATCCGCTAGGCGGGATCTTATTTCGGCCACTTAGCGCATGCGTACGGCCTCCCGGTTGTTCCGGGCGGCGTGCGCGAGTATGCTTGCCGCTGGAAGTGCAATGAGGCTCTGCGGTCTCCTCCGCGGTGCTTATAAACAGCCGGTCCGCTAGGCGGGAGCTTATTTCGGCCACTTGGTGCGTGCGCACGTTCTCCCGGTGGAACCGGGAAGCGTGCGCGAGTGTACTGGCCGCTGGAAGTGCAATGAGGCTCCGCTATCTCCTCCGCGGTGCTTATAAACAGCCGATCCGCTAGGCGGGATCTTATTTCGGCCACTTAGCCTATGCGTACGGCCTCCCGGTTGTTCCGGGCGGCGTGCGCGAGTATGCTTGCCGCTGGAAGTGCAATGAGGCTCTGCGGTCTCCTCCGCGGTGCTTATAAACAGCCGGTCCGCTAGGCGGGAGCTTATTTCGGCCACTTGGCGCGTGCGCACGGCCTCCCGGTGGAACCAGGAAGCGTGCGCGAGTGTGCCTGCCGCTGGAAGTGCAATCAGGCTCCGCGAACTCCTCCGCGGTGCTTATAAACAGCCGCTCCGAGAGGCGGGAGCTTATTTCGGCCACTTGGCGCATGCGCACGTCCTCCCGGTTGTTCCGGGCGGCGTGCGCGAGTGTGCTTGCCGCTGGAAGTGCAATGAGGCTCCGCGATCTCCTCCGCGGTGCTTATAAACAGCCGATCCGCTAGGCGGGAGCTTATTTCGGCCACGGCGCGTGCGCACGGTCTCCCGGTGGAGCCCGGCGGTGTGCGCGAGTGTGCTGGCCGCTGGAAGTGCAATGAGGCTCTGGGATCTCCTCCGCGGTGCTTATAAACAGCCAATCCGCTAGATGGGAGCTTATTTCGGCCACTTGGCTCGTCCGCACGGCCTCAAGGTGGAATCGGGCGGCGTGTGCGAGTGTGCTGGCCGCTGGAAGTGCAATGAGGCTCTGCGGTCTCCTCCGCGGTGCTTGTAAACAGCCAATCCGCTAGAAGGGAGCTTATTTCGGCCACCTGGCGCGTGCGCACGGCCTCCCGGTGGAACCGGGAAGCGTGCGCGAGTGTGCTGGCCGCTGGAAGTGCAATGAGGCTCCGCAATCTCCTCCGCGGTGCTTGTAAACAGCCGATCCGCTAGGCGGGAGCTTATTTCGGCCACTTGGCTCGTGCGCACGGCCTCAAGGTGGAATCGGGCGGCGTGTGCGAGTGTGCTGGCCGCTGGAAGTGCAATGAGGCTCTGCGGTCTCCTCCGCGGTGCTTATAAACAGCCGGTCCGCTAGGCGGGAGCTTATTTCGGCCACTTGGTGCGTGCGCACGGCCTCCCGGTTGAACCGGGAAGCGTGCACGAGTGTGCTGGCCGCTGGAAGTGCAATGAGGCTCCGCTATCTCCTCCGCAGTGCTTATAAACAGTCGATCCGCTAGGCGGGATCTTATTTTGGCCACTTAGCGCATGCGCACGGCCTCCCGGTTGTTCCGGGCGGCGTGCGCGAGTATGCTTGCCGCTGGAAGTGCAATGAGGCTCCGCGATCTCCTCTGCGGTGCTTATAAACAGCCGATCTGCTCGGCGGGAGCTTATTTCGGCCACTTGGCGCGTGCGCACGGCCTCCTGGTGGAACCGGGTGGTGTGCGCGAGTGTGCTGGCCGCTGGAAGTGCAATGAGGCTCTGCAGTCTCCTCCGCAGTACTTATAAACAGCCGATCCGCTAGGCGGGAGCTTATTTCGGCCACTTTGCGCGTGCACACCGCCTCCCGGTTGTTCCGGGCGGCGTGCGCGAGTGTGCTGGCCGCTGGAAGTGCAATGAGGCTCTGCAGTCTCCTCCGCAGTACTTATGAACACCCGATCCGCTAGGCGGGAGCTTATTTCGGCCACTTTGCGCGTGCACACCGCCTCCCGGTTGTTCCGGGCGGCGTGCGCGAGTGTGCTTGCCGCTGGAAGTGCAATGAGGCTCCGTGATCTCCTCCGCGGTGCTTATAAACAGCCGATCCGCTCGGCGGGAGCTTATTTCGGCCACTTGGCGCGTGTGCACGGCCTCCCGTTGGAACCGGGTGGTGTGCGCGAGTGTGCTGGCCGCTGGAATTGCAATGAGGCTCCGCGATCTCCTCCGTGGTGCTTATAATTGCCGATCCGCTATGCAGGAATTTATTTCGGCCACTTGGCGCGTGCGCACGGCCTTCCGGTGGAGTTGGGCGGCGTGTGCGAGTGTGCTTGCCGCTGGAAGTGCAATGAGGCTCCGCGATCTCCTCCGCGGTGCTTATAAACAGCGGCTCCGCTAGGCGGGAGCTTATTTCGGCCACCTGGCGCGTGCGCACGGCCTCCCGGTGGAGCCGGGCGGTGTGCGCGAGTGTGCTGGCCGCTGGAAGTGCAATGAGGCTCTGCGATCTCCTCCGCGGTGCTTATAAACAGCCAATCCGCTAGGCGGGATCTTATTTCGGCCACCTGGCGCATGCGCACGGCCTCCCGGTGGAACCGGGAAGCGTGCGCGAGTGTGCTGGCCGCTGGAAGTGCAATGAGGCTCCGCGATCTCCTCCGCGGTGCTTATAAACAGCCGATCCGCTCGGCGGGAGCTTATTTCGGCCACTTGGCGCGTGTGCACGGCCTCCCGGTGGAACCGGGTGGTGTGCGCGAGTGTGCTGGCCGCTGGAAGTGCAATGAGGCTCTGCAGTCTCCTCCGCGGAGCTCATAAACAGCCCATCCGCTAGGCGGGAGCTTATTTCGGCCACTTGGCGCGTGCGCACGGCCTCCCGGTGGAACCGGGAAGCGTGCGCGAGTGTGCTGGCCGCTGGAAGTGCAATGAGGCTCCGCAATCTCCTCCGCGGTGCTTATAAACAGCCGATCCGCTAGGCGGGAGCTTATTTCGGCCACTTGGCTCGTGCGCACGGCCTCAAGGTGGAATCGGGCGGCGTGTGCGAGTGTGCTGGCCGCTGGAAGTGCAATGAGGCTCCGCGATCTCCTCCGCGGTGCTTATAAACAGCCGATCCGCTCGGCGGGAGCTTATTTCGGCCATTTGGCGCGTGTGCACGGCCTCCCGGTGGAACCGGGTGGTGTGCTTGAGTGTGCTGGCCGCTGGAAGTGCAATGAGGCTCTGCAGTCTCCTCCGCGGAGCTCATAAACAGCCGATTCGCTAGGCGGGAGCTTATTTCGGCCACTTGGCGCGTGCGCACGGCCTCCCGGTGGAACCGGGTGGCGTGCGCGAGTGTGCTGGCCGCTGGAAGTGCAATGAGGCTCCGAGATCTCCTCCGCAGTACTTATAAACAGCCGATCCGCTAGGCGGGAGCTTATTTCGGCCACTTTGCGCGTGCGCACCGCCTCCCGGTTGTTTTGGGCGGCGTGCGCGAGTGTGCTGGCCGCTGGAAGTGAAATAAGGCTCCGCGATCTTCTCCGCGGTGCTTATAAACAGCCAATCCGCTAGGCGGGAGCTTATTTCGGCCACTAGGCGCATGCGCACGACCTCCCGGTTGTTCCGGGCGGCGTGCGCGAGTGTGCTGGCCGCTGGAAGTGCAATGAAGCTCTGCGATCTCCTCCGCGGTGCTTATAAACAGCCGCTCCGAGAGGCGGGAGCTTATTTCGGCCACTTGGCGCATGCGCACGTCCTCCCGGTTGTTCCGGGCGGCGTGTGCGAGTGTGTTTGCCGCTGGAAGTGAAATAAGGCTCCGCGATCTCCTCCGCGGTGCTTATAAACAGCCAATCCGCTAGATGGGAGCTTATTTCGGCCACTTGGCTCGTGCGCACGGCCTCAAGGTGGAATCGGGCGGCGTGTGCGAGTGTGCTGGCCGCTGGAAGTGCAATGAGGCTCTGCGGTCTCCTCCGCGGTGCTTATAAACAGCCAATCCGCTAGAAGGGAGCTTATTTCGGCCACCTGGCGCGTGCGCACGGCCTCCCGGTGGAACCGGGAAGCGTGCGCGAGTGTGCTGGCCGCTGGAAGTGCAATGAGGCTCCGCAATCTCCTCCGCGGTGCTTGTAAACAGCCGATCCGCTAGGCGGGAGCTTATTTCGGCCACTTGGCTCGTGCGCACGGCCTCAAGGTGGAATCGGGCGGCGTGTGCGAGTGTGCTGGCCGCTGGAAGTGCAATGAGGCTCTGCGGTCTCCTCCGCGGTGCTTATAAACAGCCGGTCCGCTAGGCGGGAGCTTATTTCGGCCACTTGGTGCGTGCGCACGGCCTCCCGGTGGAACCGGGAAGCGTGCACGAGTGTGCTGGCCGCTGGAAGTGCAATGAGGCTCCGCTATCTCCTCCGCGGTGCTTATAAACAGCCGATCCGCTAGGCGGGATCTTATTTCGGCCACTTAGCGCATGCGTACGGCCTCCCGGTTGTTCCGGGCGGCGTGCGCGAGTATGCTTGCCGCTGGAAGTGCAATGAGGCTCTGCGGTCTCCTCCGCGGTGCTTATAAACAGCCGGTCCGCTAGGCGGGAGCTTATTTCGGCCACTTGGCGCGTGCGCACGGCCTCCCGGTGGAACCAGGAAGCGTGCGCGAGTGTGCCTGCCGCTGGAAGTGCAATCAGGCTCCGCGAACTCCTCCGCGGTGCTTATAAACAGCCGCGCCGAGAGGCGGGAGCTTATTTCGGCCACTTGGCGCATGCGCACGTCCTCCCGGTTGTTCCGGGCGGCGTGCGCGAGTGTGCTTGCCGCTGGAAGTGCAATGAGGCTCCGCGATCTCCTCCACGGTGCTTATAAACAGCCGATCCGCTAGGCGGGAGCTTATTTCGGCCACGGCGCGTGCGCACGGTCTCCCGGTGGAGCCGGGCGGTGTGCGCGAGTGTGCTGGCCGCTGGAAGTGCAATGAGGCTCTGGGATCTCCTCCGCGGTGCTTATAAACAGCCAATCCGCTAGATGGGAGCTTATTTCGGCCACTTGGCTCGTGCGCACGGCCTCAAGGTGGAATCGGGCGGCGTGTGCGAGTGTGCTGGCCGCTGGAAGTGCAATGAGGCTCTGCGGTCTCCTCCGCGGTGCTTATAAACAGCCAATCCGCTAGAAGGGAGCTTATTTCGGCCACCTGGCGCGTGCGCACGGCCTCCCGGTGGAACCGGGAAGCGTGCGCGAGTGTGCTGGCCGCTGGAAGTGCAATGAGGCTCCGCAATCTCCTCCGCGGTGCTTGTAAACAGCCGATCCGCTAGGCGGGAGCTTATTTCGGCCACTTGGCTCGTGCGCACGGCCTCAAGGTGGAATCGGGCGGCGTGTGCGAGTGTGCTGGCCGCTGGAAGTGCAATGAGGCTCTGCGGTCTCCTCCGCGGTGCTTATAAACAGCCGGTCCGCTAGGCGGGAGCTTATTTCGGCCACTTGGTGCGTGCGCACGGCTTCCTGGTGGAACCGGGAAGCGTGCACGAGTGTGCTGGCCGCTGGAAGTGCAATGAGGCTCCGCTATCTCCTCCGCAGTGCTTATAAACAGTCGATCCGCTAGGCGGGATCTTATTTCGGCCACTTAGCGCATGCGCACGGCCTCCCGGTTGTTCCGGGCGGCGTGCGCGAGTATGCTTGCCGCTGGAAGTGCAATGAGGCTCCGCGATCTCCTCTGCGGTGCTTATAAACAGCCGATCTGCTCGGCGGGAGCTTATTTCGGCCACTTGGCGCGTGCGCACGGCCTCCTGGTGGAACCGGGTGGTGTGCGCGAGTGTGCTGGCCGCTGGAAGTGCAATGAGGCTCTGCAGTCTCCTCCGCAGTACTTATAAACAGCCGATCCGCTAGGCGGGAGCTTATTTCGGCCACTTTGCGCGTGCACACCGCCTCCCGGTTGTTCCGGGCGGCGTGCGCGAGTGTGCTGGCCGCTGGAAGTGCAATGAGGCTCTCCAGTCTCCTCCGCAGTACTTATGAACACCCGATCCGCTAGGCGGGAGCTTATTTCGGCCACTTTGCGCGTGCACACCGCCTCCCGGTTGTTCCGGGCGGCGTGCGCGAGTGTGCTGGCCGCTGGAAGTGCAATGAGGCTCCGCGATCTCCTCCGCGGTGCTTATAAACAGCCAATCCGCTAGGCGGGAGCTTATTTCGGCCACGGCGCGTGCGCACGGCCTCCCGGTGGAGCCGGGCGGTGTGCGTGAGTGTGCTGGCCGCTGGAAGTGCAATGAGGCTCTGCGATCTCCTCCGCGGTGCTTATAAACAGCCAATCCGCTAGAAGGGTTCTTATTTCGGCCACTTAGCGCATGCGCACGGCCTCCCGGTTGTTCCGGGCGGCGTGCGCGAGTATGCTTGCCGCTGGAAGTGCAATGAGGCTCTGCGGTCTCCTCCGCGGTGCTTATAAACAGCCGATCCGCTAGGCGGGAGCTTATTTCGGCCACTTGGCTCGTGCGCACGGCCTCAAGGTGGAATCGGGCGGCGTGTGCGAGTGTGCTGGCCGCTGGAAGTGCAATGAGGCTCTGCGGTCTCCTCCGCGGTGCTTATAAACAGCCGGTCCGCTAGGCGGGAGCTTATTTCGGCATCTTGGTGCGTGCGCACGGCCTCCCGGTGGAACCGGGAAGCGTGCGCGAGTGTGCTGGCCGCTGGAAGTGCAATGAGGCTCTGCTATCTCCTCCGCGGTGCTTATAAACAGCCGATCCGCTAGGCGGGATCTTATTTCGGCCACTTAGCGCATGCACACGGCCTCCCGGTTGTTCCGGGCGGCGTGCGCGAGTATGCTTGCCGCTGGAAGTGCAATGAGGCTCCGCGATCTCCTCCGCGGTGCTTATAAACAGCCGATCCGCTCGGCGGGAGCTTATTTCGGCCACTTGGCGCGTGTGCACGGCCTCCCGTTGGAACCGGGTGGTGTGCGCGAGTGTGCTGGCCGCTGGAATTGCAATGAGGCTCCGCGATCTCCTCCGTGGTGCTTATAATTGCCGATCCGCTAGGCAGGAATTTATTTCGGCCACTTGGCGCGTGCGCACGGCCTTCCGGTGGAGTTGGGCGGCGTGTGCGAGTGTGCTTGCCGCTGGAAGTGCAATGAGGCTCCGCGATCTCCTCCGCGGTGCTTATAAACAGCGGCTCCGCTAGGCGGGAGCTTATTTTGGCCACCTGGCGCGTGCGCACGGCCTCCCGGTGGAGCCGGGCGGTGTGCGCGAGTGTGCTGGCCGCTGGAAGTGCAATGAGGCTCTGCGATCTCCTCCGCGGTGCTTATAAACAGCCAATCCGCTAGGCGGGATCTTATTTCGGCCACCTGGCGCATGCGCACGGCCTCCCGGTGGAACCGGGAAGCGTGCGCGAGTGTGCTGGCTGCTGGAAGTGCAATGAGGCTCCGCGATCTCCTCCGCGGTGCTTATAAACAGCCGATCCGCTCGGCGGGAGCTTATTTCGGCCACTTGGCGCGTGTGCACGGCCTCCCGGTGGAACCGGGTGGTGCGCGCGAGTGTGCTGGCCGCTGGAAGTGCAATGAGGCTCTGCAGTCTCCTCCGCGGAGCTCATAAACAGCCCATCCGCTAGGCGGGAGCTCATTTCGGCCACTTGGCGCGTGCGCACGGCCTCCCGGTGGAACCGGGAAGCGTGCGCGAGTGTGCTGGCCGCTGGAAGTGCAATGAGGCTCCGCAATCTCCTCCGCGGTGCTTATAAACAGCCGATCCGCTAGGCGGGAGCTTATTTCGGCCACTTGGCTCGTGCGCACGGCCTCAAGGTGGAATCGGGCGGCGTGTGCGAGTGTGCTGGCCGCTGGAAGTGCAATGAGGCTCCGCGATCTCCTCCGCGGTGCTTATAAACAGCCGATCCGCTCGGCGGGAGCTTATTTCGGCCATTTGGCGCGTGTGCACGGCCTCCCGGTGGAACCGGGTGGTGTGCTTGAGTGTGCTGGCCGCTGGAAGTGCAATGAGGCTCTGCAGTCTCCTCCGCGGAGCTCATAAACAGCCGATTCGCTAGGCGGGAGCTTATTTCGGCCACTTGGCGCGTGCGCACGGCCTCCCGGTGGAACCGGGTGGCGTGCGCGAGTGTGCTGGCCGCTGGAAGTGCAATGAGGCTCCGAGATCTCCTCCGCAGTACTTATAAACAGCCGATCCGCTAGGCGGGAGCTTATTTCGGCCACTTTGCGCGTGCGCACCGCCTCCCGGTTGTTCCGGGCGGCGTGCGCGAGTGTGCTGGCCGCTGGAAGTGAAATAACGCTCCGCGATCTCCTCCGCGGTGCTTATAAACAGCCAATCCGCTAGGCGGGAGCTTATTTCGGCCACTAGGCGCATGCGCACGACCTCCCGGTTGTTCCGGGCGGCGTGCGCGAGTGTGCTGGCCGCTGGAAGTGCAATGAAGCTCTGCGATCTCCTCCGCGGTGCTTATAAACAGCCGCTCCGAGAGGCGGGAGCTTATTTCGGCCACTTGGCGCATGCGCACGTCCTCCCGGTTGTTCCGGGCGGCGTGTGCGAGTGTGTTTGCCGCTGGAAGTGAAATAAGGCTCCGCGATCTCCTCCGCGGTGCTTATAAACAGCCAATCCGCTAGATGGGAGCTTATTTCGGCCACTTGGCTCGTGCGCACGGCCTCAAGGTGGAATCGGGCGGCGTGTGCGAGTGTGCTGGCCGCTGGAAGTGCAATGAGGCTCTGCGGTCTCCTCCGCGGTGCTTATAAACAGCCAATCCGCTAGAAGGGAGCTTATTTCGGCCACCTGGCGCGTGCGCACGGCCTCCCGGTGGAACCGGGAAGCGTGCGTGAGTGTGCTGGCCGCTGGAAGTGCAATGAGGCTCCGCAATCTCCTCCGCGGTGCTTGTAAACAGCCGATCCGCTAGGCGGGAGCTTATTTCGGCCACTTGGCTCGTGCGCACGGCCTCAAGGTGGAATCGGGCGGCGTGTGCGAGTGTGCTGGCCGCTGGAAGTGCAATGAGGCTCTGTGGTCTCCTCCGCGGTGCTTATAAACAGCCGGTCCGCTAGGCGGGAGCTTATTTCGGCCACTTGGTGCGTGCGCACGGCCTCCCGGTGGAACCGGGAAGCGTGCACGAGTGTGCTGGCCGCTGGAAGTGCAATGAGGCTCCGCTATCTCCTCCGCGGTGCTTATAAACAGCCGATCCGCTAGGCGGGATCTTATTTCGGCCACTTAGCGCATGCGTACGGCCTCCCGGTTGTTCCGGGCGGCGTGCGCGAGTATGCTTGCCGCTGGAAGTGCAATGAGGCTCTGCGGTCTCCTCCGCGGTGCTTATAAACAGCCGGTCCGCTAGGCGGGAGCTTATTTCGGCCACTTGGCGCGTGCGCACGGCCTCCCGGTGGAACCAGGAAGCGTGCGCGAGTGTGCCTGCCGCTGGAAGTGCAATCAGGCTCCGCGAACTCCTCCGCGGTGCTTATAAACAGCCGCTCCGAGAGGCGGGAGCTTATTTCGGCCACTTGGCGCATGCGCACGTCCTCCCGGTTGTTCCGGGCGGCGTGAGCGAGTGTGCTTGCCGCTGGAAGTGCAATGAGGCTCCGCGATCTCCTCCGCGGTGCTTATAAACAGCCGATCCGCTAGGCGGGAGCTTATTTCGGCCACGGCGCGTGCGCACGGTCTCCCGGTGGAGCCGGGCGGTGTGCGCGAGTGTGCTGGCCGCTGGAAGTGCAATGAGGCTCTGGGATCTCCTCCGCGGTGCTTATAAACAGCCAATCCGCTAGATGGGAGCTTATTTCGGCCACTTGGCTCGTGCGCACGGCCTCAAGGTGGAATCGGGCGGCGTGTGCGAGTGTGCTGGCCGCTGGAAGTGCAATGAGGCTCTGCGGTCTCCTCCGCGGTGCTTATAAACAGCCAATCCGCTAGAAGGGAGCTTATTTCGGCCACCTGGCGCGTGCGCACGGCCTCCCGGTGGAACCGGGAAGCGTGCGCGAGTGTGCTGGCCGCTGGAAGTGCAATGAGGCTCCGCAATCTCCTCCGCGGTGCTTGTAAACAGCCGATCCGCTAGGCGGGATCTTATTTCGGCCACTTGGCTCGTGCGCACGGCCTCAAGGTGGAATCGGGCGGCGTGTGCGAGTGTGCTGGCCGCTGGAAGTGCAATGAGGCTCTGCGGTCTCCTCCGCGGTGCTTATAAACAGCCGGTCCGCTAGGCGGGAGCTTATTTCGGCCACTTGGTGCGTGCGCACGGCCTCCCGGTGGAACCGGGAAGCGTGCACGAGTGTGCTGGCCGCTGGAAGTGCAATGAGGCTCCGCTATCTCCTCCGCAGTGCTTATAAACAGTCGATCCGCTAGGCGGGATCTTATTTCGGCCACTTAGCGCATGCGCACGGCCTCCCGGTTGTTCCGGGCGGCGTGCGCGAGTATGCTTGCCGCTGGAAGTGCAATGAGGCTCCGCGATCTCCTCTGCGGTGCTTATAAACAGCCGATCTGCTCGGCGGGAGCTTATTTCGGCCACTTGGCGCGTGCGCACGGCCTCCTGGTGGAACCGGGTGGTGTGCGCGAGTGTGCTGGCCGCTGGAAGTGCAATGAGGCTCTGCAGTCTCCTCCGCAGTACTTATAAACAGCCGAGCCGCTAGGCGGGAGCTTATTTCGGCCACTTTGCGCGTGCACACCGCCTCCCGGTTGTTCCGGGCGGCGTGCGCGAGTGTGCTGGCCGCTGGAAGTGCAATGAGGCTCTGCAGTCTCCTCCGCAGTACTTATGAACACCCGATCCGCTAGGCGGGAGCTTATTTCGGCCACTTTGCGCGTGCACACCGCCTCCCGGTTGTTCCGGGCGGCGTGCGCGAGTGTGCTGGCCGCTGGAAGTGCAATGAGGCTCCGCGATCTCCTCCGCGGTGCTTATAAACAGCCAATCCGCTAGGCGGGAGCTTATTTCGGCCACGGCGCGTGCGCACGGCCTCCCGGTGGAGCCGGGCGGTGTGCGTGAGTGTGCTGGCCGCTGGAAGTGCAATGAGGCTCTGCGATCTCCTCCGCGGTGCTTATAAACAGCCAATCCGCTAGAAGGGTTCTTATTTCGGCCACTTAGCGCATGCGCACGGCCTCCCGGTTGTTCCGGGCGGCGTGCGCGAGTATGCTTGCCGCTGGAAGTGCAATGAGGCTCTGCGGTCTCCTCCGCGGTGCTTATAAACAGCCGATCCGCTAGGCGGGAGCTTATTTCGGCCACTTGGCTCGTGCGCACGGCCTCAAGGTGGAATCGGGCGGCGTGTGCGAGTGTGCTGGCCGCTGGAAGTGCAATGAGGCTCTGCGGTCTCCTCCGCGGTGCTTATAAACAGCCGGTCCGCTAGGCGGGAGCTTATTTCGGCATCTTGGTGCGTGCGCACGGCCTCCCGGTGGAACCGGGAAGCGTGCGCGAGTGTGCTGGCCGCTGGAAGTGCAATGAGGCTCTGCTATCTCCTCCGCGGTGCTTATAAACAGCCGATCCGCTAGGCGGGATCTTATTTCGGCCACTTAGCGCATGCACACGGCCTCCCGGTTGTTCCGGGCGGCGTGCGCGAGTATGCTTGCCGCTGGAAGTGCAATGAGGCTCCGCGATCTCCTCCGCGGTGCTTATAAACAGCCGATCCGCTCGGCGGGAGCTTATTTCGGCCACTTGGCGCGTGTGCACGGCCTCCCGTTGGAACCGGGTGGTGTGCGCGAGTGTGCTGGCCGCTGGAATTGCAATGAGGCTCCGCGATCTCCTCCGTGGTGCTTATAATTGCCGATCCGCTAGGCAGGAATTTATTTCGGCCACTTGACGCGTGCGCACGGCCTTCCGGTGGAGTTGGGCGGCGTGTGCGAGTGTGCTTGCCGCTGGAAGTGCAATGAGGCTCCGCGATCTCCTCCGCGGTGCTTATAAACAGCGGCTCCGCTAGGCGGGAGCTTATTTCGGCCACCTGGCGTGTGCGCACGGCCTCCCGGTGGAGCCGGGCGGTGTGCGCGAGTGTGCTGGCCGCTGGAAGTGCAATGAGGCTCTGCGATCTCCTCCGCGGTGCTTATAAACAGCCAATCCGCTAGGCGGGATCTTATTTCGGCCACCTGGCGCATGCGCACGGCCTCCCGGTGGAACCGGGAAGCGTGCGCGAGTGTGCTGGCTGCTGGAAGTGCAATGAGGCTCCGCGATCTCCTCCGCGGTGCTTATAAACAGCCGATCCGCTCGGCGGGAGCTTATTTCGGCCACTTGGCGCGTGTGCACGGCCTCCCGGTGGAACCGGGTGGTGCGCGCGAGTGTGCTGGCCGCTGGAAGTGCAATGAGGCTCTGCAGTCTCCTCCGCGGAGCTCATAAACAGCCCATCCGCTAGGCGGGAGCTCATTTCGGCCACTTGGCGCGTGCGCACGGCCTCCCGGTGGAACCGGGAAGCGTGCGCGAGTGTGCTGGCCGCTGGAAGTGCAATGAGGCTCCGCAATCTCCTCCGCGGTGCTTATAAACAGCCGATCCGCTAGGCGGGAGCTTATTTCGGCCACTTGGCTCGTGCGCACGGCCTCAAGGTGGAATCGGGCGGCGTGTGCGAGTGTGCTGGCCGCTGGAAGTGCAATGAGGCTCCGCGATCTCCTCCGCGGTGCTTATAAACAGCCGATCCGCTCGGCGGGAGCTTATTTCGGCCATTTGGCGCGTGTGCACGGCCTCCCGGTGGAACCGGGTGGTGTGCTTGAGTGTGCTGGCCGCTGGAAGTGCAATGAGGCTCTGCAGTCTCCTCCGCGGAGCTCATAAACAGCCGATTCGCTAGGCGGGAGCTTATTTCGGCCACTTGGCGCGTGCGCACGGCCTCCCGGTGGAACCGGGTGGCGTGCGCGAGTGTGCTGGCCGCTGGAAGTGCAATGAGGCTCCGAGATCTCCTCCGCAGTACTTATAAACAGCCGATCCGCTAGGCGGGAGCTTATTTCGGCCACTTTGCGCGTGCGCACCGCCTCCCGGTTGTTCCGGGCGGCGTGCGCGAGTGTGCTGGCCGCTGGAAGTGAAATAACGCTCCGCGATCTCCTCCGCGGTGCTTATAAACAGCCAATCCGCTAGGCGGGAGCTTATTTCGGCCACTAGGCGCATGCGCACGACCTCCCGGTTGTTCCGGGCGGCGTGCGCGAGTGTGCTGGCCGCTGGAAGTGCAATGAAGCTCTGCGATCTCCTCCGCGGTGCTTATAAACAGCCGCTCCGAGAGGCGGGAGCTTATTTCGGCCACTTGGCGCATGCGCACGTCCTCCCGGTTGTTCCGGGCGGCGTGTGCGAGTGTGTTTGCCGCTGGAAGTGAAATAAGGCTCCGCGATCTCCTCCGCGGTGCTTATAAACAGCCAATCCGCTAGATGGGAGCTTATTTCGGCCACTTGGCTCGTGCGCACGGCCTCAAGGTGGAATCGGGCGGCGTGTGCGAGTGTGCTGGCCGCTGGAAGTGCAATGAGGCTCTGCGGTCTCCTCCGCGGTGCTTATAAACAGCCAATCCGCTAGAAGGGAGCTTATTTCGGCCACCTGGCGCGTGCGCACGGCCTCCCGGTGGAACCGGGAAGCGTGCGTGAGTGTGCTGGCCGCTGGAAGTGCAATGAGGCTCCGCAATCTCCTCCGCGGTGCTTGTAAACAGCCGATCCGCTAGGCGGGAGCTTATTTCGGCCACTTGGCTCGTGCGCACGGCCTCAAGGTGGAATCGGGCGGCGTGTGCGAGTGTGCTGGCCGCTGGAAGTGCAATGAGGCTCTGTGGTCTCCTCCGCGGTGCTTATAAACAGCCGGTCCGCTAGGCGGGAGCTTATTTCGGCCACTTGGTGCGTGCGCACGGCCTCCCGGTGGAACCGGGAAGCGTGCACGAGTGTGCTGGCCGCTGGAAGTGCAATGAGGCTCCGCTATCTCCTCCGCGGTGCTTATAAACAGCCGATCCGCTAGGCGGGATCTTATTTCGGCCACTTAGCGCATGCGTACGGCCTCCCGGTTGTTCCGGGCGGCGTGCGCGAGTATGCTTGCCGCTGGAAGTGCAATGAGGCTCTGCGGTCTCCTCCGCGGTGCTTATAAACAGCCGGTCCGCTAGGCGGGAGCTTATTTCGGCCACTTGGCGCGTGCGCACGGCCTCCCGGTGG
This sequence comes from Syngnathus floridae, assembly GCF_059516105.1. Taxonomy (NCBI): domain Eukaryota; kingdom Metazoa; phylum Chordata; class Actinopteri; order Syngnathiformes; family Syngnathidae; genus Syngnathus; species Syngnathus floridae. The sequence continues at coordinate 538,883 of NW_028284058.1, forward strand.
AACCAGGAAGCGTGCGCGAGTGTGCCTGCCGCTGGAAGTGCAATCAGGCTCCGCGAACTCCTCCGCGGTGCTTATAAACAGCCGCTCCGAGAGGCGGGAGCTTATTTCGGCCACTTGGCGCATGCGCACGTCCTCCCGGTTGTTCCGGGCGGCGTGCGCGAGTGTGCTTGCCGCTGGAAGTGCAATGAGGCTCCGCGATCTCCTCCGCGGTGCTTATAAACAGCCGATCCGCTAGGCGGGAGCTTATTTCGGCCACGGCGCGTGCGCACGGTCTCCCGGTGGAGCCGGGCGGTGTGCGCGAGTGTGCTGGCCGCTGGAAGTGCAATGAGGCTCTGGGATCTCCTCCGCGGTGCTTATAAACAGCCAATCCGCTAGATGGGAGCTTATTTCGGCCACTTGGCTCGTGCGCACGGCCTCAAGGTGGAATCGGGCGGCGTGTGCGAGTGTGCTGGCCGCTGGAAGTGCAATGAGGCTCTGCGGTCTCCTCCGCGGTGCTTATAAACAGCCAATCCGCTAGAAGGGAGCTTATTTCGGCCACCTGGCGCGTGCGCACGGCCTCCCGGTGGAACCGGGAAGCGTGCGCGAGTGTGCTGGCCGCTGGAAGTGCAATGAGGCTCCGCAATCTCCTCCGCGGTGCTTGTAAACAGCCGATCCGCTAGGCGGGATCTTATTTCGGCCACTTGGCTCGTGCGCACGGCCTCAAGGTGGAATCGGGCGGCGTGTGCGAGTGTGCTGGCCGCTGGAAGTGCAATGAGGCTCTGCGGTCTCCTCCGCGGTGCTTATAAACAGCCGGTCCGCTAGGCGGGAGCTTATTTCGGCCACTTGGTGCGTGCGCACGGCCTCCCGGTGGAACCGGGAAGCGTGCACGAGTGTGCTGGCCGCTGGAAGTGCAATGAGGCTCCGCTATCTCCTCCGCAGTGCTTATAAACAGTCGATCCGCTAGGCGGGATCTTATTTCGGCCACTTAGCGCATGCGCACGGCCTCCCGGTTGTTCCGGGCGGCGTGCGCGAGTATGCTTGCCGCTGGAAGTGCAATGAGGCTCCGCGATCTCCTCTGCGGTGCTTATAAACAGCCGATCTGCTCGGCGGGAGCTTATTTCGGCCACTTGGCGCGTGCGCACGGCCTCCTGGTGGAACCGGGTGGTGTGCGCGAGTGTGCTGGCCGCTGGAAGTGCAATGAGGCTCTGCAGTCTCCTCCGCAGTACTTATAAACAGCCGATCCGCTAGGCGGGAGCTTATTTCGGCCACTTTGCGCGTGCACACCGCCTCCCGGTTGTTCCGGGCGGCGTGCGCGAGTGTGCTGGCCGCTGGAAGTGCAATGAGGCTCTGCAGTCTCCTCCGCAGTACTTATGAACACCCGATCCGCTAGGCGGGAGCTTATTTCGGCCACTTTGCGCGTGCACACCGCCTCCCGGTTGTTCCGGGCGGCGTGCGCGAGTGTGCTGGCCGCTGGAAGTGCAATGAGGCTCCGCGATCTCCTCCGCGGTGCTTATAAACAGCCAATCCGCTAGGCGGGAGCTTATTTCGGCCACGGCGCGTGCGCACGGCCTCCCGGTGGAGCCGGGCGGTGTGCGTGAGTGTGCTGGCCGCTGGAAGTGCAATGAGGCTCTGCGATCTCCTCCGCGGTGCTTATAAACAGCCAATCCGCTAGAAGGGTTCTTATTTCGGCCACTTAGCGCATGCGCACGGCCTCCCGGTTGTTCCGGGCGGCGTGCGCGAGTATGCTTGCCGCTGGAAGTGCAATGAGGCTCTGCGGTCTCCTCCGCGGTGCTTATAAACAGCCGATCCGCTAGGCGGGAGCTTATTTCGGCCACTTGGCTCGTGCGCACGGCCTCAAGGTGGAATCGGGCGGCGTGTGCGAGTGTGCTGGCCGCTGGAAGTGCAATGAGGCTCTGCGGTCTCCTCCGCGGTGCTTATAAACAGCCGGTCCGCTAGGCGGGAGCTTATTTCGGCATCTTGGTGCGTGCGCACGGCCTCCCGGTGGAACCGGGAAGCGTGCGCGAGTGTGCTGGCCGCTGGAAGTGCAATGAGGCTCTGCTATCTCCTCCGCGGTGCTTATAAACAGCCGATCCGCTAGGCGGGATCTTATTTCGGCCACTTAGCGCATGCACACGGCCTCCCGGTTGTTCCGGGCGGCGTGCGCGAGTATGCTTGCCGCTGGAAGTGCAATGAGGCTCCGCGATCTCCTCCGCGGTGCTTATAAACAGCCGATCCGCTCGGCGGGAGCTTATTTCGGCCACTTGGCGCGTGTGCACGGCCTCCCGTTGGAACCGGGTGGTGTGCGCGAGTGTGCTGGCCGCTGGAATTGCAATGAGGCTCCGCGATCTCCTCCGTGGTGCTTATAATTGCCGATCCGCTAGGCAGGAATTTATTTCGGCCACTTGGCGCGTGCGCACGGCCTTCCGGTGGAGTTGGGCGGCGTGTGCGAGTGTGCTTGCCGCTGGAAGTGCAATGAGGCTCCGCGATCTCCTCCGCGGTGCTTATAAACAGCGGCTCCGCTAGGCGGGAGCTTATTTCGGCCACCTGGCGCGTGCGCACGGCCTCCCGGTGGAGCCGGGCGGTGTGCGCGAGTGTGCTGGCCGCTGGAAGTGCAATGAGGCTCTGCGATCTCCTCCGCGGTGCTTATAAACAGCCAATCCGCTAGGCGGGATCTTATTTCGGCCACCTGGCGCATGCGCACGGCCTCCCGGTGGAACCGGGAAGCGTGCGCGAGTGTGCTGGCCGCTGGAAGTGCAATGAGGCTCCGCGATCTCCTCCGCGGTGCTTATAAACAGCCGATCCGCTCGGCGGGAGCTTATTTCGGCCACTTGGCGCGTGTGCACGGCCTCCCGGTGGAACCGGGTGGTGTGCGCGAGTGTGCTGGCCGCTGGAAGTGCAATGAGGCTCTGCAGTCTCCTCCGCGGAGCTCATAAACAGCCCATCCGCTAGGCGGGAGCTCATTTCGGCCACTTGGCGCGTGCGCACGGCCTCCCGGTGGAACCGGGAAGCGTGCGCGAGTGTGCTGGCCGCTGGAAGTGCAATGAGGCTCCGAGATCTCCTCCGCAGTACTTATAAACAGCCGATCCGCTAGGCGGGAGCTTATTTCGGCCACTTTGCGCGTGCGCACCGCCTCCCGGTTGTTCCGGGCGGCGTGCGCGAGTGTGCTGGCCGCTGGAAATGAAATAAGGCTCCGCGATCTCCTCCGCGGTGCTTATAAACAGCCAATCGGCTAGGCGGGAGCTTATTTCGGCCACTAGGCGCATGCGCACGACCTCCCGGTTGTTCCGGGCGGCGTGCGCGAGTGTGCTGGCCGCTGGAAGTGCAATGAAGCTCTGCGATCTCCTCCGCGGTGCTTATAAACAGCCGCTCCGAGAGGCGGGAGCTTATTTCGGCCACTTGGCGCATGCGCACGTCCTCCCGGTTGTTCCGGGCGGCGTGTGCGAGTGTGTTTGCCGCTGGAAGTGAAATAAGGCTCCGCGATCTCCTCCGCGATGCTTATAAACAGCCAATCCGCTAGATGGGAGCTTATTTCGGCCACTTGGCTCGTGCGCACGGCCTCAAGGTGGAATCGGGCGGCGTGTGCGAGTGTGCTGGCCGCTGGAAGTGCAATGAGGCTCTGCGGTCTCCTCCGCGGTGCTTATAAACAGCCAATCCGCTAGAAGGGAGCTTATTTCGGCCACCTGGCGCGTGCGCACGGCCTCCCGGTGGAACCGGGAAGCGTGCGTGAGTGTGCTGGCCGCTGGAAGTGCAATGAGGCTCCGCAATCTCCTCCGCGGTGCTTGTAAACAGCCGATCCGCTAGGCGGGAGCTTATTTCGGCCACTTGGCTCGTGCGCACGGCCTCAAGGTGGAATCGGGCGGCGTGTGCGAGTGTGCTGGCCGCTGGAAGTGCAATGAGGCTCTGCGGTCTCCTCCGCGGTGCTTATAAACAGCCGGTCCGCTAGGCGGGAGCTTATTACGGCCACTTGGTGCGTGCGCACGGCCTCCCGGTGGAACCGGGAAGCGTGCACGAGTGTGCTGGCCGCTGGAAGTGCAATGAGGCTCCGCTATCTCCTCCGCGGTGCTTATAAACAGCCGTTCCGCTAGGCGGGATCTTATTTCGGCCACTTAGCGCATGCGTACGGCCTCCCGGTTGTTCCGGGCGGCGTGCGCGAGTATGCTTGCCGCTGGAAGTGCAATGAGGCTCTGCGGTCTCCTCCGCGGTGCTTATAAACAGCCGGTCCGCTAGGCGGGAGCTTATTTCGGCCACTTGGCGCGTGCGCACGGCCTCCCGGTGGAACCAGGAAGCGTGCGCGAGTGTGCCTGCCGCTGGAAGTGCAATCAGGCTCCGCGAACTCCTCCGCGGTGCTTATAAACAGCCGCTCCGAGAGGCGGGAGCTTATTTCGGCCACTTGGCGCATGCGCACGTCCTCCCGGTTGTTCCGGGCGGCGTGCGCGAGTGTGCTTGCCGCTGGAAGTGCAATGAGGCTCCGCGATCTCCTCCGCGGTGCTTATAAACAGCCGATCCGCTAGGCGGGAGCTTATTTCGGCCACGGCGCGTGCGCACGGTCTCCCGGTGGAGCCGGGCGGTGTGCGCGAGTGTGCTGGCCGCTGGAAGTGCAATGAGGCTCTGCGATCTCCTCCGCGGTGCTTATAAACAGCCAATCCGCTAGATGGGAGCTTATTTCGGCCACTTGGCTCGTGCGCACGGCCTCAAGGTGGAATCGGGCGGCGTGTGCGAGTGTGCTGGCCGCTGGAAGTGCAATGAGGCTCTGCGGTCTCCTCCGCGGTGCTTATAAACAGCCAATCCGCTAGAAGGGAGCTTATTTCGGCCACCTGGCGCGTGCGCACGGCCTCCCGGTGGAACCGGGAAGCGTGCGCGAGTGTGCTGGCCGCTGGAAGTGCAATGAGGCTCCGCAATCTCCTCCGCGGTGCTTGTAAACAGCCGATCCGCTAGGCGGGAGCTTATTTCGGCCACTTGGCTCGTGCGCACGGCCTCAAGGTGGAATCGGGCGGCGTGTGCGAGTGTGCTGGCCGCTGGAAGTGCAATGAGGCTCTGCGGTCTCCTCCGCGGTGCTTATAAACAGCCGGTCCGCTAGGCGGGAGCTTATTTCGGCCACTTGGTGCGTGCGCACGGCCTCCCGGTGGAACCGGGAAGCGTGCACGAGTGTGCTGGCCGCTGGAAGTGCAATGAGGCTCCGCTATCTCCTCCGCGGTGCTTATAAACAGCCGATCCGCTAGGCGGGATCTTATTTCGGCCACTTTGCGCGTGCACACCGCCTCCCGGTTGTTCCGGGCGGCGTGCGCGAGTGTGCTGGCCGCTGGAAGTGCAATGAGGCTCCGCGGTCTCCTCCGCGGTGCTTATAAACAGCCGGTCCGCTAGGCGGGAGCTTATTTCGGCCACTTGGTGCGTGCGCACGTTCTCCCGGTGGAACCGGGAAGCGTGCGCGAGTGTACTGGCCGCTGGAAGTGCAATGAGGCTCCGCTATCTCCTCCGCGGTGCTTATAAACAGCCGATCCGCTAGGCGGGATCTTATTTCGGCCACTTAGCGCATGCGTACGGCCTCCCGGTTGTTCCGGGCGGCGTGCGCGAGTATGCTTGCCGCTGGAAGTGCAATGAGGCTCTGCGGTCTCCTCCGCGGTGCTTATAAACAGCCGGTCCGCTAGGCGGGAGCTTATTTCGGCCACTTGGCGCGTGCGCACGGCCTCCCGGTGGAACCAGGAAGCGTGCGCGAGTGTGCCTGCCGCTGGAAGTGCAATCAGGCTCCGCGAACTCCTCCGCGGTGCTTATAAACAGCCGCTCCGAGAGGCGGGAGCTTATTTCGGCCACTTGGCGCATGCGCACGTCCTCCCGGTTGTTCCGGGCGGCGTGCGCGAGTGTGCTTGCCGCTGGAAGTGCAATGAGGCTCCGCGATCTCCTCCGCGGTGCTTATAAACAGCCGATCCGCTAGGCGGGAGCTTATTTCGGCCACGGCGCGTGCGCACGGTCTCCCGGTGGAGCCGGGCGGTGTGCGCGAGTGTGCTGGCCGCTGGAAGTGCAATGAGGCTCTGGGATCTCCTCCGCGGTGCTTATAAACAGCCAATCCGCTAGATGGGAGCTTATTTCGGCCACTTGGCTCGTGCGCACGGCCTCAAGGTGGAATCGGGCGGCGTGTGCGAGTGTGCTGGCCGCTGGAAGTGCAATGAGGATCTGCGGTCTCCTCCGCGGTGCTTATAAACAGCCAATCCGCTAGAAGGGAGCTTATTTCGGCCACCTGGCGCGTGCGCACGGCCTCCCGGTGGAACCGGGAAGCGTGCGCGAGTGTGCTGGCCGCTGGAAGTGCAATGAGGCTCCGCAATCTCCTCCGCGGTGCTTGTAAACAGCCGATCCGCTAGGCGGGAGCTTATTTCGGCCACTTGGCTCGTGCGCACGGCCTCAAGGTGGAATCGGGCGGCGTGTGCGAGTGTGCTGGCCGCTGGAAGTGCAATGAAGCTCTGCGGTCTCCTCCGCGGTGCTTATAAACAGCCGGTCCGCTAGGCGGGAGCTTATTTCGGCCACTTGGTGCGTGCGCACGTTCTCCCGGTGGAACCGGGAAGCGTGCGCGAGTGTACTGGCCGCTGGAAGTGCAATGAGGCTCCGCTATCTCCTCCGCGGTGCTTATAAACAGCCGATCCGCTAGGCGGGATCTTATTTCGGCCACTTAGCGCATGCGTACGGCCTCCCGGTTGTTCCGGGCGGCGTGCGCGAGTATGCTTGCCGCTGGAAGTGCAATGAGGCTCTGCGGTCTCCTCCGCGGTGCTTATAAACAGCCGGTCCGCTAGGCGGGAGCTTATTTCGGCCACTTGGCGCGTGCGCACGGCCTCCCGGTGGAACCAGGAAGCGTGCGCGAGTGTGCCTGCCGCTGGAAGTGCAATCAGGCTCCGCGAACTCCTCCGCGGTGCTTATAAACAGCCGCTCCGAGAGGCGGGAGCTTATTTCGGCCACTTGGCGCATGCGCACGTCCTCCCGGTTGTTCCGGGCGGCGTGCGCGAGTGTGCTTGCCGCTGGAAGTGCAATGAGGCTCCGCGATCTCCTCCGCGGTGCTTATAAACAGCCAATCCGCTAGAAGGGAGCTTATTTCGGCCACCTGGCGCGTGCGCACGGCCTCCCGGTGGAACCGGGAAGCGTGCGCGAGTGTGCTGGCCGCTGGAAGTGCAATGAGGCTCCGCAATCTCCTCCGCGGTGCTTGTAAACAGCCGATCCGCTAGGCGGGAGCTTATTTCGGCCACTTGGCTCGTGCGCACGGCCTCAAGGTGGAATCGGGCGGCGTGTGCGAGTGTGCTGGCCGCTGGAAGTGCAATGAGGCTCTGCGGTCTCCTCCGCGGTGCTTATAAACAGCCGGTCCGCTAGGCGGGAGCTTATTTCGGCCACTTGGTGCGTGCGCACGGCCTCCCGGTGGAACCGGGAAGCGTGCACGAGTGTGCTGGCCGCTGGAAGTGCAATGAGGCTCCGCTATCTCCTCCGCAGTGCTTATAAACAGTCGATCCGCTAGGCGGGATCTTATTTCGGCCACTTAGCGCATGCGCACGGCCTCCCGGTTGTTCCGGGCGGCGTGCGCGAGTATGCTTGCCGCTGGAAGTGCTATGAGGCTCCGCGATCTCCTCTGCGGTGCTTATAAACAGCCGATCTGCTCGGCGGGAGCTTATTTCGGCCACTTGGCGCGTGCGCACGGCCTCCTGGTGGAACCGGGTGGTGTGCGCGAGTGTGCTGGCCGCTGGAAGTGCAATGAGGCTCTGCAGTCTCCTCCGCAGTACTTATAAACAGCCGATCCGCTAGGCGGGAGCTTATTTCGGCCACTTTGCGCGTGCACACCGCCTCCCGGTTGTTCCGGGCGGCGTGCGCGAGTGTGCCGGCCGCTGGAAGTGCAATGAGGCTCTGCAGTCTCCTCCGCAGTACTTATGAACACCCGATCCGCTAGGCGGGAGCTTATTTCGGCCACTTTGTGCGTGCACACCGCCTCCCGGTTGTTCCGGGCGGCGTGCGCGAGTGTGCTGGCAGCTGGAAGTGCAATGAGGCTCCGCGATCTCCTCCGCGGTGCTTATAAACAGCCGATCCGCTAGGCGGGAGTTTATTTCGGCCACGGCGCGTGCGCACGGCCTCCCGGTGGAGCCGGGCAGTGTGCGTGAGTGTGCTGGCCGCTGGAAGTGCAATGAGGCTCTGCGATCTCCTCCGCGGTGCTTATAAACAGCCAATCCGCTAGAAGGGTTCTTATTTCGGCCACTTAGCGCATGCGCACGGCCTCCCGGTTGTTCCGGGCGGCGTGCGCGAGTATGCTTGCCGCTGGAAGTGCAATGAGGCTCTGCGGTCTCCTCCGCGGTGCTTATAAACAGCCGATCCGCTAGGCGGGAGCTTATTTCGGCCACTTGGCTCGTGCGCACGGCCTCAAGGTGGAATCGGGCGGCGTGTGCGAGTGTGCTGGCCGCTGGAAGTGCAATGAGGCTCTGCGGTCTCCTCCGCGGTGCTTATAAACAGCCGGTCCGCTAGGCGGGAGCTTATTTCGGCATCTTGGTGCGTGCGCACGGCCTCCCGGTGGAACCGGGAAGCGTGCGCGAGTGTGCTGGCCGCTGGAAGTGCAATGAGGCTCTGCTATCTCCTCCGCGGTGCTTATAAACAGCCGATCCGCTAGGCGGGATCTTATTTCGGCCACTTAGCGCATGCACACGGCCTCCCGGTTGTTCCGGGCGGCGTGCGCGAGTATGCTTGCCGCTGGAAGTGCAATGAGGCTCCGCGATCTCCTCCGCGGTGCTTATAAACAGCCGATCCGCTCGGCGGGAGCTTATTTCGGCCACTTGGCGCGTGTGCACGGCCTCCCGTTGGAACCGGGTGGTGTGCGCGAGTGTGCTGGCCGCTGGAATTGCAATGAGGCTCCGCGATCTCCTCCGTGGTGCTTATAATTGCCGATCCGCTAGGCAGGAATTTATTTCGGCCACTTGGCGCGTGCGCACGGCCTTCCGGTGGAGTTGGGCGGCGTGTGCGAGTGTGCTTGCCGCTGGAAGTGCAATGAGGCTCCGCGATCTCCTCCGCGGTGCTTATAAACAGCGGCTCCGCTAGGCGGGAGCTTATTTCGGCCACCTGGCGCGTGCGCACGGCCTCCCGGTGGAGCCGGGCGGTGTGCGCGAGTGTGCTGGCCGCTGGAAGTGCAATGAGGCTCTGCGATCTCCTCCGCGGTGCTTATAAACAGCCAATCCGCTAGGCGGGATCTTATTTCGGCCACCTGGCGCATGCGCACGGCCTCCCGGTGGAACCGGGAAGCGTGCGCGAGTGTGCTGGCCGCTGGAAGTATAATGAGGCTCCGCGATCTCCTCCGCGGTGCTTATAAACAGCCGATCCGCTCGGCGGGAGCTTATTTCGGCCACTTGGCGCGTGTGCACGGCCTCCCGGTGGAACCGGGTGGTGTGCGCGAGTGTGCTGGCCGCTGGAAGTGCAATGAGGCTCTGCAGTCTCCTCCGCGGAGCTCATAAACAGCCCATCCGCTAGGCGGGAGCTTATTTCGGCCACTTGGCGCGTGCGCACGGCCTCCCGGTGGAACCGGGAAGCGTGCGCTAGTGTGCTGGCCGCTGGAAGTGCAATGAGGCTCCGCAATCTCCTCCGCGGTGCTTATAAACAGCCGATCCGCTAGGCGGGAGCTTATTTCGGCCACTTGGCTCGTGCGCACGGCCTCAAGGTGGAATCGGGCGGCGTGTGCGAGTGTGCTGGCCGCTGGAAGTGCAATGAGGCTCCGCGATCTCCTCCGCGGTGCTTATAAACAGCCGATCCGCTCGGCGGGAGCTTATTTCGGCCATTTGGCGCGTGTGCACGGCCTCCCGGTGGAACCGGGTGGTGTGCTTGAGTGTGCTGGCCGCTGGAAGTGCAATGAGGCTCTGCAGTCTCCTCCGCGGAGCTCATAAACAGCCGATTCGCTAGGCGGGAGCTTATTTCGGCCACTTGGCGCGTGCGCACGGCCTCCCGGTGGAACCGGGTGGCGTGCGCGAGTGTGCTGGCCGCTGGAAGTGCAATGAGGCTCCGAGATCTCCTCCGCAGTACTTATAAACAGCCGATCCGCTAGGCGGGAGCTTATTTCGGCCACTTTGCGCGTGCGCACCGCCTCCCGGTTGTTCCGGGCGGCGTGCGCGAGTGTGCTGGCCGCTGGAAGTGAAATAAGGCTCCGCGATCTCCTCCGCGGTGCTTATAAACAGCCAATCCGCTAGGCGGGAGCTTATTTCGGCCACTAGGCGCATGCGCACGACCTCCCGGTTGTTCCGGGCGGCGTGCGCGAGTGTGCTGGCCGCTGGAAGTGCAATGAAGCTCTGCGATCTCCTCCGCGGTGCTTATAAACAGCCGCTCCGAGAGGCGGGAGCTTATTTCGGCCACTTGGCGCATGCGCACGTCCTCCCGGTTGTTCCGGGCGGCGTGTGCGAGTGTGTTTGCCGCTAAAAGTGAAATAAGGCTCCGCGATCTCCTCCGCGGTGCTTATAAACAGCCAATCCGCTAGATGGGAGCTTATTTCGGCCACTTGGCTCGTGCGCACGGCCTCAAGGTGGAATCGGGCGGCGTGTGCGAGTGTGCTGGCCGCTGGAAGTGCAATGAGGCTCTGCGGTCTCCTCCGCGGTGCTTATAAACAGCCAATCCGCTAGAAGGGAGCTTATTTCGGCCACCTGGCGCGTGCGCACGGCCTCCCGGTGGAACCGGGAAGCGTGCGCGAGTGTGCTGGCCGCTGGAAGTGCAATGAGGCTCCGCAATCTCCTCCGCGGTGCTTGTAAACAGCCGATCCGCTAGGCGGGAGCTTATTTCGGCCACTTGGCTCGTGCGCACGGCCTCAAGGTGGAATCGGGCGGCGTGTGCGAGTGTGCTGGCCGCTGGAAGTGCAATGAGGCTCTGCGGTCTCCTCCGCGGTGCTTATAAACAGCCGGTCCGCTAGGCGGGAGCTTATTTCGGCCACTTGGTGCGTGCGCACGGCCTCCCGGTGGAACCGGGAAGCGTGCACGAGTGTGCTGGCCGCTGGAAGTGCAATGAGGCTCCGCTATCTCCTCCGCGGTGCTTATAAACAGCCGATCCGCTAGGCGGGATCTTATTTCGGCCACTTAGCGCATGCGTACGGCCTCCCGGTTGTTCCGGGCGGCGTGCGCGAGTATGCTTGCCGCTGGAAGTGCAATGAAGCTCTGCGGTCTCCTCCGCGGTGCTTATAAACAGCCGGTCCGCTAGGCGGGAGCTTATTTCGGCCACTTGGCGCGTGCGCACGGCCTCCCGGTGGAACCAGGAAGCGTGCGCGAGTGTGCCTGCCGCTGGAAGTGCAATCAGGCTCCGCGAACTCCTCCGCGGTGCTTATAAACAGCCGCTCCGAGAGGCGGGAGCTTATTTCGGCCACTTGGCGCATGCGCACGTCCTCCCGGGTGTTCCGGGCGGCGTGCGCGAGTGTGCTTGCCGCTGGAAGTGCAATGAGGCTCCGCGATCTCCTCCGCGGTGCTTATAAACAGCCGATCCGCTAGGCGGGAGCTTATTTCGGCCACGGCGCGTGCGCACGGTCTCCCGGTGGAGCCGGGCGGTGTGCGCGAGTGTGCTGGCCGCTGGAAGTGCAATGAGGCTCTGCGATCTCCTCCGCGGTGCTTATAAACAGCCAATCCGCTAGATGGGAGCTTATTTCGGCCACTTGGCTCGTGCGCACGGCCTCAAGGTGGAATCGGGCGGCGTGTGCGAGTGTGCTGGCCGCTGGAAGTGCAATGAGGCTCTGCGGTCTCCTCCGCGGTGCTTATAAACAGCCAATCCGCTAGAAGGGAGCTTATTTCGGCCACCTGGCGCGTGCGCACGGCCTCCCGGTGGAACCGGGAAGCGTGCGCGAGTGTGCTGGCCGCTGGAAGTGCAATGAGGCTCCGCAATCTCCTCCGCGGTGCTTGTAAACAGCCGATCCGCTAGGCGGGAGCTTATTTCGGCCACTTGGCTCGTGCGCACGGCCTCAAGGTGGAATCGGGCGGCGTGTGCGAGTGTGCTGGCCGCTGGAAGTGCAATGAGGCTCTGCGGTCTCCTCCGCGGTGCTTATAAACAGCCGGTCCGCTAGGCGGGAGCTTATTTCGGCCACTTGGTGCGTGCGCACGGCCTCCCGGTGGAACCGGGAAGCGTGCACGAGTGTGCTGGCCGCTGGAAGTGCAATGAGGCTCCGCTATCTCCTCCGCGGTGCTTATAAACAGCCGATCCGCTAGGCGGGATCTTATTTCGGCCACTTAGCGCATGCGTACGGCCTCCCGGTTGTTCCGGGCGGCGTGCGCGAGTATGCTTGCCGCTGGAAGTGCAATGAAGCTCTGCGGTCTCCTCCGCGGTGCTTATAAACAGCCGGTCCGCTAGGCGGGAGCTTATTTCGGCCACTTGGTGCGTGCGCACGTTCTCCCGGTGGAACCGGGAAGCGTGCGCGAGTGTACTGGCCGCTGGAAGTGCAATGAGGCTCCGCTATCTCCTCCGCGGTGCTTATAAACAGCCGATCCGCTAGGCGGGATCTTATTTCGGCCACTTAGCGCATGCGTACGGCCTCCCGGTTGTTCCGGGCGGCGTGCGCGAGTATGCTTGCCGCTGGAAGTGCAATGAGGCTCTGCGGTCTCCTCCGCGGTGCTTATAAACAGCCGGTCCGCTAGGCGGGAGCTTATTTCGGCCACTTGGCGCGTGCGCACGGCCTCCCGGTGGAACCAGGAAGCGTGCGCGAGTGTGCCTGCCGCTGGAAGTGCAATCAGGCTCCGCGAACTCCTCCGCGGTGCTTATAAACAGCCGCTCCGAGAGGCGGGAGCTTATTTCGGCCACTTGGCGCATGCGCACGTCCTCCCGGTTGTTCCGGGCGGCGTGCGCGAGTGTGCTTGCCGCTGGAAGTGCAATGAGGCTCCGCGATCTCCTCCGCGGTGCTTATAAACAGCCGATCCGCTAGGCGGGAGCTTATTTCGGCCACGGCGCGTGCGCACGGTCTCCCGGTGGAGCCGGGCGGTGTGCGCGAGTGTGCTGGCCGCTGGAAGTGCAATGAGGCTCTGGGATCTCCTCCGCGGTGCTTATAAACAGCCAATCCGCTAGATGGGAGCTTATTTCGGCCACTTGGCTCGTGCGCACGGCCTCAAGGTGGAATCGGGCGGCGTGTGCGAGTGTGCTGGTCGCTGGAAGTGCAATGAGGCTCTGCGGTCTCCTCCGCGGTGCTTATAAACAGCCAATCCGCTAGAAGGGAGCTTATTTCGGCCACCTGGCGCGTGCGCACGGCCTCCCGGTGGAACCGGGAAGCGTGCGCGAGTGTGCTGGCCGCTGGAAGTGCAATGAGGCTCCGCAATCTCCTCCGCGGTGCTTGTAAACAGCCGATCCGCTAGGCGGGAGCTTATTTCGGCCACTTGGCTCGTGCGCACGGCCTCAAGGTGGAATCGGGCGGCGTGTGCGAGTGTGCTGGCCGCTGGAAGTGCAATGAAGCTCTGCGGTCTCCTCCGCGGTGCTTATAAACAGCCGGTCCGCTAGGCGGGAGCTTATTTCGGCCACTTGGTGCGTGCGCACGTTCTCCCGGTGGAACCGGGAAGCGTGCGCGAGTGTACTGGCCGCTGGAAGTGCAATGAGGCTCCGCTATCTCCTCCGCGGTGCTTATAAACAGCCGATCCGCTAGGCGGGATCTTATTTCGGCCACTTAGCGCATGCGTACGGCCTCCCGGTTGTTCCGGGCGGCGTGCGCGAGTATGCTTGCCGCTGGAAGTGCAATGAGGCTCTGCGGTCTCCTCCGCGGTGCTTATAAACAGCCGGTCCGCTAGGCGGGAGCTTATTTCGGCCACTTGGCGCGTGCGCACGGCCTCCCGGTGGAACCAGGAAGCGTGCGCGAGTGTGCCTGCCGCTGGAAGTGCAATCAGGCTCCGCGAACTCCTCCGCGGTGCTTATAAACAGCCGCTCCGAGAGGCGGGAGCTTATTTCGGCCACTTGGCGCATGCGCACGTCCTCCCGGTTTTTCCGGGCGGCGTGCGCGAGTGTGCTTGCCGCTGGAAGTGCAATGAGGCTCCGCGATCTCCTCCGCGGTGCTTATAAACAGCCGATCCGCTAGGCGGGAGCTTATTTCGGCCACGGCGCGTGCGCACGGTCTCCCGGTGGAGCCGGGCGGTGTGCGCGAGTGTGCTGGCCGCTGGAAGTGCAATGAGGCTCTGGGATCTCCTCCGCGGTGCTTATAAACAGCCAATCCGCTAGATGGGAGCTTATTTCGGCCACTTGGCTCGTGCGCACGGCCTCAAGGTGGAATCGGGCGGCGTGTGCGAGTGTGCTGGCCGCTGGAAGTGCAATGAGGCTCTGCGGTCTCCTCCGCGGTGCTTATAAACAGCCAATCCGCTAGAAGGGAGCTTATTTCGGCCACCTGGCGCGTGCGCACGGCCTCCCGGTGGAACCGGGAAGCGTGCGCGAGTGTGCTGGCCGCTGGAAGTGCAATGAGGCTCCGCAATCTCCTCCGCGGTGCTTGTAAACAGCCGATCCGCTAGGCGGGAGCTTATTTCGGCCACTTGGCTCGTGCGCACGGCCTCAAGGTGGAATCGGGCGGCGTGTGCGAGTGTGCTGGCCGCTGGAAGTGCAATGAGGCTCTGCGGTCTCCTCCGCGGTGCTTATAAACAGCCGGTCCGCTAGGCGGGAGCTTATTTCGGCCACTTGGTGCGTGGGCACGGCCTCCCGGTGGAACCGGGAAGCGTGCACGAGTGTGCTGGCCGCTGGAAGTGCAATGAGGCTCCGCTATCTCCTCCGCAGTGCTTATAAACAGTCGATCCGCTAGGCGGGATCTTATTTCGGCCACTTAGCGCATGCGCACGGCCTCCCGGTTGTTCCGGGCGGCGTGCGCGAGTATGCTTGCCGCTGGAAGTGCTATGAGGCTCCGCGATCTCCTCTGCGGTGCTTATAAACAGCCGATCTGCTCGGCGGGAGCTTATTTCGGCCACTTGGCGCGTGCGCACGGCCTCCTGGTGGAACCGGGTGGTGTGCGCGAGTGTGCTGGCCGCTGGAAGTGCAATGAGGCTCTGCAGTCTCCTCCGCAGTACTTATAAACAGCCGATCCGCTAGGCGGGAGCTTATTTCGGCCACTTTGCGCGTGCACACCGCCTCCCGGTTGTTCCGGGCGGCGTGCGCGAGTGTGCTGGCCGCTGGAAGTGCAATGAGGCTCTGCAGTCTCCTCCGCAGTACTTATGAACACCCGATCCGCTAGGCGGGAGCTTATTTCGGCCACTTTGCGCGTGCACACCGCCTCCCGGTTGTTCCGGGCGGCGTGCGCGAGTGTGCTGGCCGCTGGAAGTGCAATGAGGCTCCGCGATCTCCTCCGCGGTGCTTATAAACAGCCGATCCGCTAGGCGGGAGCTTATTTCGGCCACGGCGCGTGCGCACGGCCTCCCGGTGGAGCCGGGCAGTGTGCGTGAGTGTGCTGGCCGCTGGAAGTGCAATGAGGCTCTGCGATCTCCTCCGCGGTGCTTATAAACAGCCAATCCGCTAGAAGGGTTCTTATTTCGGCCACTTAGCGCATGCGCACGGCCTCCCGGTTGTTCCGGGCGGCGTGCGCGAGTATGCTTGCCGCTGGAAGTGCAATGAGGCTCTGCGGTCTCCTCCGCGGTGCTTATAAACAGCCGATCCGCTCGGCGGGAGCTTATTTCGGCCACTTGGCGCGTGTGCACGGCCTCCCGGTGGAACCGGGTGGTGTGCGCGAGTGTGCTGGCCGCTGGAAGTGCAATGAGGCTCTGCAGTCTCCTCCGCGGAGCTCATAAACAGCCCATCCGCTAGGCGGGAGCTTATTTCGGCCACTTGGCGCGTGCGCACGGCCTCCCGGTGGAACCGGGAAGCGTGCGCTAGTGTGCTGGCCGCTGGAAGTGCAATGAGGCTCCGCAATCTCCTCCGCGGTGCTTATAAACAGCCGATCCACTAGGCGGGAGCTTATTTCGGCCACTTGGCTCGTGCGCACGGCCTCAAGGTGGAATCGGGCGGCGTGTGCGAGTGTGCTGGCCGCTGGAAGTGCAATGAGGCTCCGCGATCTCCTCCGCGGTGCTTATAAACAGCCGATCCGCTCGGCGGGAGCTTATTTCGGCCATTTGGCGCGTGTGCACGGCCTCCCGGTGGAACCGGGTGGTGTGCTTGAGTGTGCTGGCCGCTGGAAGTGCAATGAGGCTCTGCAGTCTCCTCCGCGGAGCTCATAAACAGCCGATTCGCTAGGCGGGAGCTTATTTCGGCCACTTGGCGCGTGCGCACGGCCTCCCGGTGGAACCGGGTGGCGTGCGCGAGTGTGCTGGCCGCTGGAAGTGCAATGAGGCTCCGAGATCTCCTCCGCAGTACTTATAAACAGCCGATCCGCTAGGCGGGAGCTTATTTCGGCCACTTTGCGCGTGCGCACCGCCTCCCGTTGTTCCGGGCGGCGTGCGCGAGTGTGCTGGCCGCTGGAAGTGAAATAAGGCTCCGCGATCTCCTCCGCGGTGCTTATAAAAAGCCAATCCGCTAGGCGGGAGCTTATTTCGGCAACTAGGCGCATGCGCACGACCTCCCGGTTGTTCCGGGCGGCGTGCGCGAGTGTGCTGGCCGCTGGAAGTGCAATGAAGCTCTGCGATCTCCTCCGCGGTGCTTATAAACAGCCGCTCCGAGAGGCGGGAGCTTATTTCGGCCACTTGGCGCATGCGCACGTCCTCCCGGTTGTTCCGGGCGGCGTGTGCGAGTGTGTTTGTCGCTAAAAGTGAAATAAGGCTCCGCGATCTCCTCCGCGGTGCTTATAAACAGCCAATCCGCTAGATGGGAGCTTATTTCGGCCACTTGGCTCGTGCGCACGGCCTCAAGGTGGAATCGGGCGGCGTGTGCGAGTGTGCTGGCCGCTGGAAGTGCAATGAGGCTCTGCGGTCTCCTCCGCGGTGCTTATAAACAGCCAATCCGCTAGAAGGGAGCTTATTTCGGCCACCTGGCGCGTGCGCACGGCCTCCCGGTGGAACCGGGAAGCGTGCGCGAGTGTGCTGGCCGCTGGAAGTGCAATGAGGCTCCGCAATCTCCTCCGCGGTGCTTGTAAACAGCCGATCCGCTAGGCGGGAGCTTATTTCGGCCACTTGGCTCGTGCGCACGGCCTCAAGGTGGAATCGGGCGGCGTGTGCGAGTGTGCTGGCCGCTGGAAGTGCAATGAGGCTCTGCGGTCTCCTCCGCGGTGCTTATAAACAGCCGGTCCGCTAGGCGGGAGCTTATTTCGGCCACTTGGTGCGTGCGCACGGCCTCCCGGTGGAACCGGGAAGCGTGCACGAGTGTGCTGGCCGCTGGAAGTGCAATGAGGCTCCGCTATCTCCTCCGCGGTGCTTATAAACAGCCGATCCGCTAGGCGGGATCTTATTTCGGCCACTTAGCGCATGCGTACGGCCTCCCGGTTGTTCCGGGCGGCGTGCGCGAGTATGCTTGCCGCTGGAAGTGCAATGAGGCTCTGCGGTCTCCTCCGCGGTGCTTATAAACAGCCGGTCCGCTAGGCGGGAGCTTATTTCGGCCACTTGGCGCGTGCGCACGGCCTCCCGGTGGAACCAGGAAGCGTGCGCGAGTGTGCCTGCCGCTGGAAGTGCAATCAGGCTCCGCGAACTCCTCCGCGGTGCTTATAAACAGCCGCTCCGAGAGGCGGGAGCTTATTTCGGCCACTTGGCGCATGCGCACGTCCTCCCGGTTGTTCCGGGCGGCGTGCGCGAGTGTGCTTGCCGCTGGAAGTGCAATGAGGCTCCGCGATCTCCTCCGCGGTGCTTATAAACAGCCGATCCGCTAGGCGGGAGCTTATTTCGGCCACGGCGCGTGCGCACGGTCTCCCGGTGGAGCCGGGCGGTGTGCGCGAGTGTGCTGGCCGCTGGAAGTGCAATGAGGCTCTGCGATCTCCTCCGCGGTGCTTATAAACAGCCAATCCGCTAGATGGGAGCTTATTTCGGCCACTTGGCTCGTGCGCACGGCCTCAAGGTGGAATCGGGCGGCGTGTGCGAGTGTGCTGGCCGCTGGAAGTGCAATGAGGCTCTGCGGTCTCCTCCGCGGTGCTTATAAACAGCCAATCCGCTAGAAGGGAGCTTATTTCGGCCACCTGGCGCGTGCGCACGGCCTCCCGGTGGAACCGGGAAGCGTGCGCGAGTGTGCTGGCCGCTGGAAGTGCAATGAGGCTCCGCAATCTCCTCCGCGGTGCTTGTAAACAGCCGATCCGCTAGGCGGGAGCTTATTTCGGCCACTTGGCTCGTGCGCACGGCCTCAAGGTGGAATCGGGCGGCGTGTGCGAGTGTGCTGGCCGCTGGAAGTGCAATGAGGCTCTGCGGTCTCCTCCGCGGTGCTTATAAACAGCCGGTCCGCTAGGCGGGAGCTTATTTCGGCCACTTGGTGCGTGCGCACGGCCTCCCGGTGGAACCGGGAAGCGTGCACGAGTGTGCTGGCCGCTGGAAGTGCAATGAGGCTCCGCTATCTCCTCCGCGGTGCTTATAAACAGCCGATCCGCTAGGCGGGATCTTATTTCGGCCACTTTGCGCGTGCACACCGCCTCCCGGTTGTTCCGGGCGGCGTGCGCGAGTGTGCTGGCCGCTGGAAGTGCAATGAGGCTCCGCGGTCTCCTCCGCGGTGCTTATAAACAGCCGGTCCGCTAGGCGGGAGCTTATTTCGGCCACTTGGTGCGTGCGCACGTTCTCCCGGTGGAACCGGGAAGCGTGCGCGAGTGTACTGGCCGCTGGAAGTGCAATGAGGCTCCGCTATCTCCTCCGCGGTGCTTATAAACAGCCGATCCGCTAGGCGGGATCTTATTTCGGCCACTTAGCGCATGCGTACGGCCTCCCGGTTGTTCCGGGCGGCGTGCGCGAGTATGCTTGCCGCTGGAAGTGCAATGAGGCTCTGCGGTCTCCTCCGCGGTGCTTATAAACAGCCGGTCCGCTAGGCGGGAGCTTATTTCGGCCACTTGGCGCGTGCGCACGGCCTCCCGGTGGAACCAGGAAGCGTGCGCGAGTGTGCCTGCCGCTGGAAGTGCAATCAGGCTCCGCGAACTCCTCCGCGGTGCTTATAAACAGCCGCTCCGAGAGGCGGGAGCTTATTTCGGCCACTTGGCGCATGCGCACGTCCTCCCGGTTGTTCCGGGCGGCGTGCGCGAGTGTGCTTGCCGCTGGAAGTGCAATGAGGCTCCGCGATCTCCTCCGCGGTGCTTATAAACAGCCGATCCGCTAGGCGGGAGCTTATTTCGGCCACGGCGCGTGCGCACGGTCTCCCGGTGGAGCCGGGCGGTGTGCGCGAGTGTGCTGGCCGCTGGAAGTGCAATGAGGCTCTGGGATCTCCTCCGCGGTGCTTATAAACAGCCAATCCGCTAGATGGGAGCTTATTTCGGCCACTTGGCTCGTGCGCACGGCCTCAAGGTGGAATCGGGCGGCGTGTGCGAGTGTGCTGGCCGCTGGAAGTGCAATGAGGATCTGCGGTCTCCTCCGCGGTGCTTATAAACAGCCAATCCGCTAGAAGGGAGCTTATTTCGGCCACCTGGCGCGTGCGCACGGCCTCCCGGTGGAACCGGGAAGCGTGCGCGAGTGTGCTGGCCGCTGGAAGTGCAATGAGGCTCCGCAATCTCCTCCGCGGTGCTTGTAAACAGCCGATCCGCTAGGCGGGAGCTTATTTCGGCCACTTGGCTCGTGCGCACGGCCTCAAGGTGGAATCGGGCGGCGTGTGCGAGTGTGCTGGCCGCTGGAAGTGCAATGAAGCTCTGCGGTCTCCTCCGCGGTGCTTATAAACAGCCGGTCCGCTAGGCGGGAGCTTATTTCGGCCACTTGGTGCGTGCGCACGTTCTCCCGGTGGAACCGGGAAGCGTGCGCGAGTGTACTGGCCGCTGGAAGTGCAATGAGGCTCCGCTATCTCCTCCGCGGTGCTTATAAACAGCCGATCCGCTAGGCGGGATCTTATTTCGGCCACTTAGCGCATGCGTACGGCCTCCCGGTTGTTCCGGGCGGCGTGCGCGAGTATGCTTGCCGCTGGAAGTGCAATGAGGCTCTGCGGTCTCCTCCGCGGTGCTTATAAACAGCCGGTCCGCTAGGCGGGAGCTTATTTCGGCCACTTGGCGCGTGCGCACGGCCTCCCGGTGGAACCAGGAAGCGTGCGCGAGTGTGCCTGCCGCTGGAAGTGCAATCAGGCTCCGCGAACTCCTCCGCGGTGCTTATAAACAGCCGCTCCGAGAGGCGGGAGCTTATTTCGGCCACTTGGCGCATGCGCACGTCCTCCCGGTTGTTCCGGGCGGCGTGCGCGAGTGTGCTTGCCGCTGGAAGTGCAATGAGGCTCCGCGATCTCCTCCGCGGTGCTTATAAACAGCCAATCCGCTAGAAGGGAGCTTATTTCGGCCACCTGGCGCGTGCGCACGGCCTCCCGGTGGAACCGGGAAGCGTGCGCGAGTGTGCTGGCCGCTGGAAGTGCAATGAGGCTCCGCAATCTCCTCCGCGGTGCTTGTAAACAGCCGATCCGCTAGGCGGGAGCTTATTTCGGCCACTTGGCTCGTGCGCACGGCCTCAAGGTGGAATCGGGCGGCGTGTGCGAGTGTGCTGGCCGCTGGAAGTGCAATGAGGCTCTGCGGTCTCCTCCGCGGTGCTTATAAACAGCCGGTCCGCTAGGCGGGAGCTTATTTCGGCCACTTGGTGCGTGCGCACGGCCTCCCGGTGGAACCGGGAAGCGTGCACGAGTGTGCTGGCCGCTGGAAGTGCAATGAGGCTCCGCTATCTCCTCCGCAGTGCTTATAAACAGTCGATCCGCTAGGCGGGATCTTATTTCGGCCACTTAGCGCATGCGCACGGCCTCCCGGTTGTTCCGGGCGGCGTGCGCGAGTATGCTTGCCGCTGGAAGTGCTATGAGGCTCCGCGATCTCCTCTGCGGTGCTTATAAACAGCCGATCTGCTCGGCGGGAGCTTATTTCGGCCACTTGGCGCGTGCGCACGGCCTCCTGGTGGAACCGGGTGGTGTGCGCGAGTGTGCTGGCCGCTGGAAGTGCAATGAGGCTCTGCAGTCTCCTCCGCAGTACTTATAAACAGCCGATCCGCTAGGCGGGAGCTTATTTCGGCCACTTTGCGCGTGCACACCGCCTCCCGGTTGTTCCGGGCGGCGTGCGCGAGTGTGCCGGCCGCTGGAAGTGCAATGAGGCTCTGCAGTCTCCTCCGCAGTACTTATGAACACCCGATCCGCTAGGCGGGAGCTTATTTCGGCCACTTTGTGCGTGCACACCGCCTCCCGGTTGTTCCGGGCGGCGTGCGCGAGTGTGCTGGCAGCTGGAAGTGCAATGAGGCTCCGCGATCTCCTCCGCGGTGCTTATAAACAGCCGATCCGCTAGGCGGGAGTTTATTTCGGCCACGGCGCGTGCGCACGGCCTCCCGGTGGAGCCGGGCAGTGTGCGTGAGTGTGCTGGCCGCTGGAAGTGCAATGAGGCTCTGCGATCTCCTCCGCGGTGCTTATAAACAGCCAATCCGCTAGAAGGGTTCTTATTTCGGCCACTTAGCGCATGCGCACGGCCTCCCGGTTGTTCCGGGCGGCGTGCGCGAGTATGCTTGCCGCTGGAAGTGCAATGAGGCTCTGCGGTCTCCTCCGCGGTGCTTATAAACAGCCGATCCGCTAGGCGGGAGCTTATTTCGGCCACTTGGCTCGTGCGCACGGCCTCAAGGTGGAATCGGGCGGCGTGTGCGAGTGTGCTGGCCGCTGGAAGTGCAATGAGGCTCTGCGGTCTCCTCCGCGGTGCTTATAAACAGCCGGTCCGCTAGGCGGGAGCTTATTTCGGCATCTTGGTGCGTGCGCACGGCCTCCCGGTGGAACCGGGAAGCGTGCGCGAGTGTGCTGGCCGCTGGAAGTGCAATGAGGCTCTGCTATCTCCTCCGCGGTGCTTATAAACAGCCGATCCGCTAGGCGGGATCTTATTTCGGCCACTTAGCGCATGCACACGGCCTCCCGGTTGTTCCGGGCGGCGTGCGCGAGTATGCTTGCCGCTGGAAGTGCAATGAGGCTCCGCGATCTCCTCCGCGGTGCTTATAAACAGCCGATCCGCTCGGCGGGAGCTTATTTCGGCCACTTGGCGCGTGTGCACGGCCTCCCGTTGGAACCGGGTGGTGTGCGCGAGTGTGCTGGCCGCTGGAATTGCAATGAGGCTCCGCGATCTCCTCCGTGGTGCTTATAATTGCCGATCCGCTAGGCAGGAATTTATTTCGGCCACTTGGCGCGTGCGCACGGCCTTCCGGTGGAGTTGGGCGGCGTGTGCGAGTGTGCTTGCCGCTGGAAGTGCAATGAGGCTCCGCGATCTCCTCCGCGGTGCTTATAAACAGCGGCTCCGCTAGGCGGGAGCTTATTTCGGCCACCTGGCGCGTGCGCACGGCCTCCCGGTGGAGCCGGGCGGTGTGCGCGAGTGTGCTGGCCGCTGGAAGTGCAATGAGGCTCTGCGATCTCCTCCGCGGTGCTTATAAACAGCCAATCCGCTAGGCGGGATCTTATTTCGGCCACCTGGCGCATGCGCACGGCCTCCCGGTGGAACCGGGAAGCGTGCGCGAGTGTGCTGGCCGCTGGAAGTATAATGAGGCTCCGCGATCTCCTCCGCGGTGCTTATAAACAGCCGATCCGCTCGGCGGGAGCTTATTTCGGCCACTTGGCGCGTGTGCACGGCCTCCCGGTGGAACCGGGTGGTGTGCGCGAGTGTGCTGGCCGCTGGAAGTGCAATGAGGCTCTGCAGTCTCCTCCGCGGAGCTCATAAACAGCCCATCCGCTAGGCGGGAGCTTATTTCGGCCACTTGGCGCGTGCGCACGGCCTCCCGGTGGAACCGGGAAGCGTGCGCTAGTGTGCTGGCCGCTGGAAGTGCAATGAGGCTCCGCAATCTCCTCCGCGGTGCTTATAAACAGCCGATCCGCTAGGCGGGAGCTTATTTCGGCCACTTGGCTCGTGCGCACGGCCTCAAGGTGGAATCGGGCGGCGTGTGCGAGTGTGCTGGCCGCTGGAAGTGCAATGAGGCTCCGCGATCTCCTCCGCGGTGCTTATAAACAGCCGATCCGCTCGGCGGGAGCTTATTTCGGCCATTTGGCGCGTGTGCACGGCCTCCCGGTGGAACCGGGTGGTGTGCTTGAGTGTGCTGGCCGCTGGAAGTGCAATGAGGCTCTGCAGTCTCCTCCGCGGAGCTCATAAACAGCCGATTCGCTAGGCGGGAGCTTATTTCGGCCACTTGGCGCGTGCGCACGGCCTCCCGGTGGAACCGGGTGGCGTGCGCGAGTGTGCTGGCCGCTGGAAGTGCAATGAGGCTCCGAGATCTCCTCCGCAGTACTTATAAACAGCCGATCCGCTAGGCGGGAGCTTATTTCGGCCACTTTGCGCGTGCGCACCGCCTCCCGGTTGTTCCGGGCGGCGTGCGCGAGTGTGCTGGCCGCTGGAAGTGAAATAAGGCTCCGCGATCTCCTCCGCGGTGCTTATAAACAGCCAATCCGCTAGGCGGGAGCTTATTTCGGCCACTAGGCGCATGCGCACGACCTCCCGGTTGTTCCGGGCGGCGTGCGCGAGTGTGCTGGCCGCTGGAAGTGCAATGAAGCTCTGCGATCTCCTCCGCGGTGCTTATAAACAGCCGCTCCGAGAGGCGGGAGCTTATTTCGGCCACTTGGCGCATGCGCACGTCCTCCCGGTTGTTCCGGGCGGCGTGTGCGAGTGTGTTTGCCGCTAAAAGTGAAATAAGGCTCCGCGATCTCCTCCGCGGTGCTTATAAACAGCCAATCCGCTAGATGGGAGCTTATTTCGGCCACTTGGCTCGTGCGCACGGCCTCAAGGTGGAATCGGGCGGCGTGTGCGAGTGTGCTGGCCGCTGGAAGTGCAATGAGGCTCTGCGGTCTCCTCCGCGGTGCTTATAAACAGCCAATCCGCTAGAAGGGAGCTTATTTCGGCCACCTGGCGCGTGCGCACGGCCTCCCGGTGGAACCGGGAAGCGTGCGCGAGTGTGCTGGCCGCTGGAAGTGCAATGAGGCTCCGCAATCTCCTCCGCGGTGCTTGTAAACAGCCGATCCGCTAGGCGGGAGCTTATTTCGGCCACTTGGCTCGTGCGCACGGCCTCAAGGTGGAATCGGGCGGCGTGTGCGAGTGTGCTGGCCGCTGGAAGTGCAATGAGGCTCTGCGGTCTCCTCCGCGGTGCTTATAAACAGCCGGTCCGCTAGGCGGGAGCTTATTTCGGCCACTTGGTGCGTGCGCACGGCCTCCCGGTGGAACCGGGAAGCGTGCACGAGTGTGCTGGCCGCTGGAAGTGCAATGAGGCTCCGCTATCTCCTCCGCGGTGCTTATAAACAGCCGATCCGCTAGGCGGGATCTTATTTCGGCCACTTAGCGCATGCGTACGGCCTCCCGGTTGTTCCGGGCGGCGTGCGCGAGTATGCTTGCCGCTGGAAGTGCAATGAAGCTCTGCGGTCTCCTCCGCGGTGCTTATAAACAGCCGGTCCGCTAGGCGGGAGCTTATTTCGGCCACTTGGCGCGTGCGCACGGCCTCCCGGTGGAACCAGGAAGCGTGCGCGAGTGTGCCTGCCGCTGGAAGTGCAATCAGGCTCCGCGAACTCCTCCGCGGTGCTTATAAACAGCCGCTCCGAGAGGCGGGAGCTTATTTCGGCCACTTGGCGCATGCGCACGTCCTCCCGGGTGTTCCGGGCGGCGTGCGCGAGTGTGCTTGCCGCTGGAAGTGCAATGAGGCTCCGCGATCTCCTCCGCGGTGCTTATAAACAGCCGATCCGCTAGGCGGGAGCTTATTTCGGCCACGGCGCGTGCGCACGGTCTCCCGGTGGAGCCGGGCGGTGTGCGCGAGTGTGCTGGCCGCTGGAAGTGCAATGAGGCTCTGCGATCTCCTCCGCGGTGCTTATAAACAGCCAATCCGCTAGATGGGAGCTTATTTCGGCCACTTGGCTCGTGCGCACGGCCTCAAGGTGGAATCGGGCGGCGTGTGCGAGTGTGCTGGCCGCTGGAAGTGCAATGAGGCTCTGCGGTCTCCTCCGCGGTGCTTATAAACAGCCAATCCGCTAGAAGGGAGCTTATTTCGGCCACCTGGCGCGTGCGCACGGCCTCCCGGTGGAACCGGGAAGCGTGCGCGAGTGTGCTGGCCGCTGGAAGTGCAATGAGGCTCCGCAATCTCCTCCTCGGTGCTTGTAAACAGCCGATCCGCTAGGCGGGAGCTTATTTCGGCCACTTGGCTCGTGCGCACGGCCTCAAGGTGGAATCGGGCGGCGTGTGCGAGTGTGCTGGCCGCTGGAAGTGCAATGAGGCTCTGCGGTCTCCTCCGCGGTGCTTATAAACAGCCGGTCTGCTAGGCGGGAGCTTATTTCGGCCACTTGGTGCGTGCGCACGGCCTCCCGGTGGAACCGGGAAGCGTGCACGAGTGTGCTGGCCGCTGGAAGTGCAATGAGGCTCCGCTATCTCCTCCGCGGTGCTTATAAACAGCCGATCCGCTAGGCGGGATCTTATTTCGGCCACTTAGCGCATGCGTACGGCCTCCCGGTTGTTCCGGGCGGCGTGCGCGAGTATGCTTGCCGCTGGAAGTGCAATGAAGCTCTGCGGTCTCCTCCGCGGTGCTTATAAACAGCCGGTCCGCTAGGCGGGAGCTTATTTCGGCCACTTGGTGCGTGCGCACGTTCTCCCGGTGGAACCGGGAAGCGTGCGCGAGTGTACTGGCCGCTGGAAGTGCAATGAGGCTCCGCTATCTCCTCCGCGGTGCTTATAAACAGCCGATCCGCTAGGCGGGATCTTATTTCGGCCACTTAGCGCATGCGTACGGCCTCCCGGTTGTTCCGGGCGGCGTGCGCGAGTATGCTTGCCGCTGGAAGTGCAATGAGGCTCTGCGGTCTCCTCCGCGGTGCTTATAAACAGCCGGTCCGCTAGGCGGGAGCTTATTTCGGCCACTTGGCGCGTGCGCACGGCCTCCCGGTGGAACCAGGAAGCGTGCGCGAGTGTGCCTGCCGCTGGAAGTGCAATCAGGCTCCGCGAACTCCTCCGCGGTGCTTATAAACAGCCGCTCCGAGAGGCGGGAGCTTATTTCGGCCACTTGGCGCATGCGCACGTCCTCCCGGTTGTTCCGGGCGGCGTGCGCGAGTGTGCTTGCCGCTGGAAGTGCAATGAGGCTCCGCGATCTCCTCCGCGGTGCTTATAAACAGCCGATCCGCTAGGCGGGAGCTTATTTCGGCCACGGCGCGTGCGCACGGTCTCCCGGTGGAGCCGGGCGGTGTGCGCGAGTGTGCTGGCCGCTGGAAGTGCAATGAGGCTCTGGGATCTCCTCCGCGGTGCTTATAAACAGCCAATCCGCTAGATGGGAGCTTATTTCGGCCACTTGGCTCGTGCGCACGGCCTCAAGGTGGAATCGGGCGGCGTGTGCGAGTGTGCTGGTCGCTGGAAGTGCAATGAGGCTCTGCGGTCTCCTCCGCGGTGCTTATAAACAGCCAATCCGCTAGAAGGGAGCTTATTTCGGCCACCTGGCGCGTGCGCACGGCCTCCCGGTGGAACCGGGAAGCGTGCGCGAGTGTGCTGGCCGCTGGAAGTGCAATGAGGCTCCGCAATCTCCTCCGCGGTGCTTGTAAACAGCCGATCCGCTAGGCGGGAGCTTATTTCGGCCACTTGGCTCGTGCGCACGGCCTCAAGGAGGAATCGGGCGGCGTGTGCGAGTGTGCTGGCCGCTGGAAGTGCAATGAAGCTCTGCGGTCTCCTCCGCGGTGCTTATAAACAGCCGGTCCGCTAGGCGGGAGCTTATTTCGGCCACTTGGTGCGTGCGCACGTTCTCCCGGTGGAACCGGGAAGCGTGCGCGAGTGTACTGGCCGCTGGAAGTGCAATGAGGCTCCGCTATCTCCTCCGCGGTGCTTATAAACAGCCGATCCGCTAGGCGGGATCTTATTTCGGCCACTTAGCGCATGCGTACGGCCTCCCGGTTGTTCCGGGCGGCGTGCGCGAGTATGCTTGCCGCTGGAAGTGCAATGAGGCTCTGCGGTCTCCTCCGCGGTGCTTATAAACAGCCGGTCCGCTAGGCGGGAGCTTATTTCGGCCACTTGGCGCGTGCGCACGGCCTCCCGGTGGAACCAGGAAGCGTGCGCGAGTGTGCCTGCCGCTGGAAGTGCAATCAGGCTCCGCGAACTCCTCCGCGGTGCTTATAAACAGCCGCTCCGAGAGGCGGGAGCTTATTTCGGCCACTTGGCGCATGCGCACGTCCTCCCGGTTTTTCCGGGCGGCGTGCGCGAGTGTGCTTGCCGCTGGAAGTGCAATGAGGCTCCGCGATCTCCTCCGCGGTGCTTATAAACAGCCGATCCGCTAGGCGGGAGCTTATTTCGGCCACGGCGCGTGCGCACGGTCTCCCGGTGGAGCCGGGCGGTGTGCGCGAGTGTGCTGGCCGCTGGAAGTGCAATGAGGCTCTGGGATCTCCTCCGCGGTGCTTATAAACAGCCAATCCGCTAGATGGGAGCTTATTTCGGCCACTTGGCTCGTGCGCACGGCCTCAAGGTGGAATCGGGCGGCGTGTGCGAGTGTGCTGGCCGCTGGAAGTGCAATGAGGCTCTGCGGTCTCCTCCGCGGTGCTTATAAACAGCCAATCCGCTAGAAGGGAGCTTATTTCGGCCACCTGGCGCGTGCGCACGGCCTCCCGGTGGAACCGGGAAGCGTGCGCGAGTGTGCTGGCCGCTGGAAGTGCAATGAGGCTCCGCAATCTCCTCCGCGGTGCTTGTAAACAGCCGATCCGCTAGGCGGGAGCTTATTTCGGCCACTTGGCTCGTGCGCACGGCCTCAAGGTGGAATCGGGCGGCGTGTGCGAGTGTGCTGGCCGCTGGAAGTGCAATGAGGCTCTGCGGTCTCCTCCGCGGTGCTTATAAACAGCCGGTCCGCTAGGCGGGAGCTTATTTCGGCCACTTGGTGCGTGGGCACGGCCTCCCGGTGGAACCGGGAAGCGTGCACGAGTGTGCTGGCCGCTGGAAGTGCAATGAGGCTCCGCTATCTCCTCCGCAGTGCTTATAAACAGTCGATCCGCTAGGCGGGATCTTATTTCGGCCACTTAGCGCATGCGCACGGCCTCCCGGTTGTTCCGGGCGGCGTGCGCGAGTATGCTTGCCGCTGGAAGTGCTATGAGGCTCCGCGATCTCCTCTGCGGTGCTTATAAACAGCCGATCTGCTCGGCGGGAGCTTATTTCGGCCACTTGGCGCGTGCGCACGGCCTCCTGGTGGAACCGGGTGGTGTGCGCGAGTGTGCTGGCCGCTGGAAGTGCAATGAGGCTCTGCAGTCTCCTCCGCAGTACTTATAAACAGCCGATCCGCTAGGCGGGAGCTTATTTCGGCCACTTTGCGCGTGCACACCGCCTCCCGGTTGTTCCGGGCGGCGTGCGCGAGTGTGCTGGCCGCTGGAAGTGCAATGAGGCTCTGCAGTCTCCTCCGCAGTACTTA
Source organism: Syngnathus floridae (assembly GCF_059516105.1). NCBI lineage: Eukaryota > Metazoa > Chordata > Actinopteri > Syngnathiformes > Syngnathidae > Syngnathus > Syngnathus floridae. The sequence goes on from NW_028284058.1 coordinate 567,181, forward strand.
TGAACACCCGATCCGCTAGGCGGGAGCTTATTTCGGCCACTTTGCGCGTGCACACCGCCTCCCGGTTGTTCCGGGCGGCGTGCGCGAGTGTGCTGGCCGCTGGAAGTGCAATGAGGCTCCGCGATCTCCTCCGCGGTGCTTATAAACAGCCGATCCGCTAGGCGGGAGCTTATTTCGGCCACGGCGCGTGCGCACGGCCTCCCGGTGGAGCCGGGCAGTGTGCGTGAGTGTGCTGGCCGCTGGAAGTGCAATGAGGCTCTGCGATCTCCTCCGCGGTGCTTATAAACAGCCAATCCGCTAGAAGGGTTCTTATTTCGGCCACTTAGCGCATGCGCACGGCCTCCCGGTTGTTCCGGGCGGCGTGCGCGAGTATGCTTGCCGCTGGAAGTGCAATGAGGCTCTGCGGTCTCCTCCGCGGTGCTTATAAACAGCCGATCCGCTCGGCGGGAGCTTATTTCGGCCACTTGGCGCGTGTGCACGGCCTCCCGGTGGAACCGGGTGGTGTGCGCGAGTGTGCTGGCCGCTGGAAGTGCAATGAGGCTCTGCAGTCTCCTCCGCGGAGCTCATAAACAGCCCATCCGCTAGGCGGGAGCTTATTTCGGCCACTTGGCGCGTGCGCACGGCCTCCCGGTGGAACCGGGAAGCGTGCGCTAGTGTGCTGGCCGCTGGAAGTGCAATGAGGCTCCGCAATCTCCTCCGCGGTGCTTATAAACAGCCGATCCACTAGGCGGGAGCTTATTTCGGCCACTTGGCTCGTGCGCACGGCCTCAAGGTGGAATCGGGCGGCGTGTGCGAGTGTGCTGGCCGCTGGAAGTGCAATGAGGCTCCGCGATCTCCTCCGCGGTGCTTATAAACAGCCGATCCGCTCGGCGGGAGCTTATTTCGGCCATTTGGCGCGTGTGCACGGCCTCCCGGTGGAACCGGGTGGTGTGCTTGAGTGTGCTGGCCGCTGGAAGTGCAATGAGGCTCTGCAGTCTCCTCCGCGGAGCTCATAAACAGCCGATTCGCTAGGCGGGAGCTTATTTCGGCCACTTGGCGCGTGCGCACGGCCTCCCGGTGGAACCGGGTGGCGTGCGCGAGTGTGCTGGCCGCTGGAAGTGCAATGAGGCTCCGAGATCTCCTCCGCAGTACTTATAAACAGCCGATCCGCTAGGCGGGAGCTTATTTCGGCCACTTTGCGCGTGCGCACCGCCTCCCGTTGTTCCGGGCGGCGTGCGCGAGTGTGCTGGCCGCTGGAAGTGAAATAAGGCTCCGCGATCTCCTCCGCGGTGCTTATAAAAAGCCAATCCGCTAGGCGGGAGCTTATTTCGGCAACTAGGCGCATGCGCACGACCTCCCGGTTGTTCCGGGCGGCGTGCGCGAGTGTGCTGGCCGCTGGAAGTGCAATGAAGCTCTGCGATCTCCTCCGCGGTGCTTATAAACAGCCGCTCCGAGAGGCGGGAGCTTATTTCGGCCACTTGGCGCATGCGCACGTCCTCCCGGTTGTTCCGGGCGGCGTGTGCGAGTGTGTTTGTCGCTAAAAGTGAAATAAGGCTCCGCGATCTCCTCCGCGGTGCTTATAAACAGCCAATCCGCTAGATGGGAGCTTATTTCGGCCACTTGGCTCGTGCGCACGGCCTCAAGGTGGAATCGGGCGGCGTGTGCGAGTGTGCTGGCCGCTGGAAGTGCAATGAGGCTCTGCGGTCTCCTCCGCGGTGCTTATAAACAGCCAATCCGCTAGAAGGGAGCTTATTTCGGCCACCTGGCGCGTGCGCACGGCCTCCCGGTGGAACCGGGAAGCGTGCGCGAGTGTGCTGGCCGCTGGAAGTGCAATGAGGCTCCGCAATCTCCTCCGCGGTGCTTGTAAACAGCCGATCCGCTAGGCGGGAGCTTATTTCGGCCACTTGGCTCGTGCGCACGGCCTCAAGGTGGAATCGGGCGGCGTGTGCGAGTGTGCTGGCCGCTGGAAGTGCAATGAGGCTCTGCGGTCTCCTCCGCGGTGCTTATAAACAGCCGGTCCGCTAGGCGGGAGCTTATTTCGGCCACTTGGTGCGTGCGCACGGCCTCCCGGTGGAACCGGGAAGCGTGCACGAGTGTGCTGGCCGCTGGAAGTGCAATGAGGCTCCGCTATCTCCTCCGCGGTGCTTATAAACAGCCGATCCGCTAGGCGGGATCTTATTTCGGCCACTTAGCGCATGCGTACGGCCTCCCGGTTGTTCCGGGCGGCGTGCGCGAGTATGCTTGCCGCTGGAAGTGCAATGAGGCTCTGCGGTCTCCTCCGCGGTGCTTATAAACAGCCGGTCCGCTAGGCGGGAGCTTATTTCGGCCACTTGGCGCGTGCGCACGGCCTCCCGGTGGAACCAGGAAGCGTGCGCGAGTGTGCCTTCCGCTGGAAGTGCAATCAGGCTCCGCGAACTCCTCCGCGGTGCTTATAAACAGCCGCTCCGAGAGGCGGGAGCTTATTTCGGCCACTTGGCGCATGCGCACGTCCTCCCGGTTGTTCCGGGCGGCGTGCGCGAGTGTGCTTGCCGCTGGAAGTGCAATGAGGCTCCGCGATCTCCTCCGCGGTGCTTATAAACAGCCGATCCGCTAGGCGGGAGCTTATTTCGGCCACGGCGCGTGCGCACGGTCTCCCGGTGGAGCCGGGCGGTGTGCGCGAGTGTGCTGGCCGCTGGAAGTGCAATGAGGCTCTGCGATCTCCTCCGCGGTGCTTATAAACAGCCAATCCGCTAGATGGGAGCTTATTTCGGCCACTTGGCTCGTGCGCACGGCCTCAAGGTGGAATCGGGCGGCGTGTGCGAGTGTGCTGGCCGCTGGAAGTGCAATGAGGCTCTGCGGTCTCCTCCGCGGTGCTTATAAACAGCCAATCCGCTAGAAGGGAGCTTATTTCGGCCACCTGGCGCGTGCGCACGGCCTCCCGGTGGAACCGGGAAGCGTGCGCGAGTGTGCTGGCCGCTGGAAGTGCAATGAGGCTCCGCAATCTCCTCCGCGGCACTTGTAAACAGCCGATCCGCTAGGCGGGAGCTTATTTCGGCCACTTGGCTCGTGCGCACGGCCTCAAGGTGGAATCGGGCGGCGTGTGCGAGTGTGCTGGCCGCTGGAAGTGCAATGAGGCTCTGCGGTCTCCTCCGCGGTGCTTATAAACAGCCGGTCCGCTAGGCGGGAGCTTATTTCGGCCACTTGGTGCGTGCGCACGGCCTCCCGGTGGAACCGGGAAGCGTGCACGAGTGTGCTGGCCGCTGGAAGTGCAATGAGGCTCCGCTATCTCCTCCGCGGTGCTTATAAACAGCCGATCCGCTAGGCGGGATCTTATTTCGGCCACTTAGCGCATGCGTACGGCCTCCCGGTTGTTCCGGGCGGCGTGCGCGAGTATGCTTGCCGCTGGAAGTGCAATGAGGCTCTGCGGTCTCCTCCGCGGTGCTTATAAACAGTCGGTACGCTAGGCGGGAGCTTATTTCGGCCACTTGGTGCGTGCGCACGTTCTCCCGGTGGAACCGGGAAGCGTGCGCGAGTGTACTGGCCGCTGGAAGTGCAATGAGGCTCCGCTACCTCCTCCGCGGTGCTTATAAACAGCCGATCCGCTAGGCGGGATCTTATTTCGGCCACTTAGCGCATGCGTACGGCCTCCCGGTTGTTCCGGGCGGCGTGCGCGAGTATGCTTGCCGCTGGAAGTGCAATGAGGCTCTGCGGTCTCCTCCGCGGTGCTTATAAACAGCCGGTCCGCTAGGCGGGAGCTTATTTCGGCCACTTGGCGCGTGCGCACGGCCTCCCGGTGGAACCAGGAAGCGTGCGCGAGTGTGCCTGCCGCTGGAAGTGCAATCAGGCTCCGCGAACTCCTCCGCGGTGCTTATAAACAGCCGCTCCGAGAGGCGGGAGCTTATTTCGGCCACTTGGCGCATGCGCACGTCCTCCCGGTTGTTCCGGGCGGCGTGCGCGAGTGTGCTTGCCGCTGGAAGTGCAATGAGGCTCCGCGATCTCCTCCGCGGTGCTTATAAACAGCCGATCCGCTAGGCGGGAGCTTATTTCGGCCACGGCGCGTGCGCACGGTCTCCCGGTGGAGCCGGGCGGTGTGCGCGAGTGTGCTGGCCGCTGGAATCGCAATGAGGCTCTGCGATCTCCTCCGCGGTGCTTATAAACAGCCAATCCGCTAGATGGGAGCTTATTTCGGCCACTTGGCTCGTGCGCACGGCCTCAAGGTGGAATCGGGCGGCGTGTGCGAGTGTGCTGGCCGCTGGAAGTGCAATGAGGCTCTGCGGTCTCCTCCGCGGTGCTTATAAACAGCCAATCCGCTAGAAGGGGGCTTATTTCGGCCACCTGGCGCGTGCGCACGGCCTCCCGGTGGAACCGGGAAGCGTGCGCGAGTGTGCTGGCCGCTGGAAGTGCAATGAGGCTCCGCAATCTCCTCCGCGGCGCTTGTAAACAGCCGATCCGCTAGGCGGGAGCTTATTTCGGCCACTTGGCTCGTGCGCACGGCCTCAAGGTGGAATCGGGCGGCGTGTGCGAGTGTGCTGGCCGCTGGAAGTGCAATGAGGCTCTGCGGTCTCCTCCGCGGTGCTTATAAACAGCCGGTCCGCTAGGCGGGAGCTTATTTCGGCCACTTGGTGCGTGCGCACGGCCTCCCGGTGGAACCGGGAAGCGTGCACGAGTGTGCTGGCCGCTGGAAGTGCAATGAGGCTCCGCTATCTCCTCCGCGGTGCTTATAAACAGCCGATCCGCTAGGCGGGATCTTATTTCGGCCACTTAGCGCATGCGTACGGCCTCCCGGTTGTTCCGGGCGGCGTGCGCGAGTATGCTTGCCGCTGGAAGTGCAATGAGGCTCTGCGGTCTCCTCCGCGGTGCTTATAAACAGTCGGTACGCTAGGCGGGAGCTTATTTCGGCCACTTGGTGCGTGCGCACGTTCTCCCGGTGGAACCGGGAAGCGTGCGCGAGTGTACTGGCCGCTGGAAGTGCAATGAGGCTCCGCTACCTCCTCCGCGGTGCTTATAAACAGCCGATCCGCTAGCTGGGATCTTATTTCGGCCACTTAGCCTATGCGTACGGCCTCCCGGTTGTTCCGGGTGGCGTGCGCGAGTATGCTTGCCGCTGGAAGTGCAATGAGGCTCTGCGGTCTCCTCCGCGGTGCTTATAAACAGCCGGTCCGCTAGGCGGGAGCTTATTTCGGCCACTTGGCGCGTGCGCACGGCCTCCCGGTGGAACCAGGAAGCGTGCGCGAGTGTGCCTGCCGCTGGAAGTGCAATCAGGCTCCGCGAACTCCTCCGCGGTGCTTATAAACAGCCGCTCCGAGAGGCGGGAGCTTATTTCGGCCACTTGGCGCATGCACACGTCCTCCCGGTTGTTCCGGGCGGCGTGCGCGAGTGTGCTTGCCGCTGGAAGTGCAATGAGGCTCCGCGATCTCCTCCGCGGTGCTTATAAACAGCCGATCCGCTAGGCGGGAGCTTATTTCGGCCACGGCGCGTGCGCACGGTCTCCCGGTGGAGCCGGGCGGTGTGCGCGAGTGTGCTGGCCGCTGGAAGTGCAATGAGGCTCTGGGATCTCCTCCGCGGTGCTTATAAACAGCCAATCCGCTAGATGGGAGCTTATTTCGGCCACTTGGCTCGTGCGCACGGCCTCAAGGTGGAATCGGGCGGTGTGCGCGAGTGTGCTGGCCGCTGGAAGTGCAATGAGGCTCCGCAATCTCCTCCGCAGTGCTTATAAACAGTCGATCCGCTAGGCGGGATCTTATTTCGGCCACTTAGCGCATGCGCACGGCCTCCCGGTTGTTCCGGGCGGCGTGCGCGAGTATGCTTGCCGCTGGAAGTGCAATGAGGCTCCGCGATCTCCTCTGCGGTGCTTATAAACAGCCGATCTGCTCGGCGGGAGCTTATTTCGGCCACTTGGCGCGTGCGCACGGCCTCCTGGTGGAACCGGGTGGTGTGCGCGAGTGTGCTGGCCGCTGGAAGTGCAATGAGGCTCTGCAGTCTCCTCCGCAGTACTTATAAACAGCCGATCCGCTAGGCGGGAGCTTATTTCGGCCACTTTGCGCGTGCACACCGCCTCCCGGTTGTTCCGGGCGGCGTGCGCGAGTGTGCTGGCCGCTGGAAGTGCAATGAGGCTCTGCAGTCTCCTCCGCAGTACTTATGAACACCCGATCCGCTAGGCGGGAGCTTATTTCGGCCACTTTGCGCGTGCACACCGCCTCCCGGTTGTTCCGGGCGGCGTGCGCGAGTGTGCTGGCCGCTGGAAGTGCAATGAGGCTCCGCGATCTCCTCCGCGGTGCTTATAAACAGCGGCTCCGCTAGGCGGGAGCTTATTTCGGCCACCTGGCGCGTGCGCACGGCCTCCCGGTGGAGCCGGGCGGTGTGCGCGAGTGTGCTGGCCGCTGGAAGTGCAATGAGGCTCTGCGATCTCCTCCGCGGTGCTTATAAACAGCCAATCCGCTAGGCGGGATCTTATTTCGGCCACCTGGCGCATGCGCACGGCCTCCCGGTGGAACCGGGAAGCGTGCGCGAGTGTGCTGGCCGCTGGAAGTGCAATGAGGCTCCGCGATCTCCTCCGCGGTGCTTATAAACAGCCGATCCGCTCGGCGGGAGCTTATTTCGGCCACTTGGCGCGTGTGCACGGCCTCCCGGTGGAACCGGGTGGTGTGCGCGAGTGTGCTGGCCGCTGGAAGTGCAATGAGGCTCTGCAGTCTCCTCCGCGGAGCTCATAAACAACCCATCCGCTAGGCGGGAGCTTATTTCGGCCACTTGGCGCGTGCGCACGGCCTCCCGGTGGAACCGGGAAGCGTGCGCGAGTGTGCTGGCCGCTGGAAGTGCAATGAGGCTCCGCAATCTCCTCCGCGGTGCTTATAAACAGCCGATCCGCTAGGCGGGAGCTTATTTCGGCCACTTGGCTCGTGCGCACGGCCTCAAGGTGGAATCGGGCGGCGTGTGCGAGTGTGCTGGCCGCTGGAAGTGCAATGAGGCTCCGCGATCTCCTCCGCGGTGCTTATAAACAGCCGATCCGCTCGGCGGGAGCTTATTTCGGCCATTTGGCGCGTGTGCACGGCCTCCCGGTGGAACCGGGTGGTGTGCTTGAGTGTGCTGGCCGCTGGAAGTGCAATGAGGCTCTGCAGTCTCCTCCGCGGAGCTCATAAACAGCCGATTCGCTAGGCGGGAGCTTATTTCGGCCACTTGGCGCGTGCGCACGGCCTCCCGGTGGAACCGGGTGGCGTGCGCGAGTGTGCTGGCCGCTGGAAGTGCAATGAGGCTCCGAGATCTCCTCCGCAGTACTTATAAACAGCCGATCCGCTAGGCGGGAGCTTATTTCGGCCACTTTGCGCGTGCGCACCGCCTCCCGGTTGTTCCGGGCGGCGTGCGCGAGTGTGCTGGCCGCTGGAAGTGAAATAAGGCTCCGCGATCTCCTCCGCGGTGCTTATAAACAGCCAATCCGCTAGGCGGGAGCTTATTTCGGCCACTAGGCGCATGCGCACGACCTCCCGGTTGTTCCGGGCGGCGTGCGCGAGTGTGCTGGCCGCTGGAAGTGCAATGAAGCTCTGCGATCTCCTCCGCGGTGCTTATAAACAGCCGCTCCGAGAGGCGGGAGCTTATTTCGGCCACTTGGCGCATGCGCACGTCCTCACGGTTGTTCCGGGCGGCGTGTGCGAGTGTGTTTGCCGCTAAAAGTGAAATAAGGCTCCGCGATCTCCTCCGCGGTGCTTATAAACAGCCAATCCGCTAGATGGGAGCTTATTTCGGCCACTTGGCTCGTGCGCACGGCCTCAAGGTGGAATCGGGCGGCGTGTGCGAGTGTGCTGGCCGCTGGAAGTGCAATGAGGCTCTGCGGTCTCCTCCGCGGTGCTTATAAACAGCCAATCCGCTAGAAGGGAGCTTATTTCGGCCACCTGGCGCGTGCGCACGGCCTCCCGGTGGAACCGGGAAGCGTGCGCGAGTGTGCTGGCCGCTGGAAGTGCAATGAGGCTCCGCAATCTCCTCCGCGGTGCTTGTAAACAGCCGATCCGCTAGGCGGGAGCTTATTTCGGCCACTTGGCTCGTGCGCACGGCCTCAAGGTGGAATCGGGCGGCGTGTGCGAGTGTGCTGGCCGCTGGAAGTGCAATGAGGCTCTGCGGTCTCCTCCGCGGTGCTTATAAACAGCCGGTCCGCTAGGCGGGAGCTTATTTCGGCCACTTGGTGCGTGCGCACGGCCTCCCGGTGGAACCGGGAAGCGTGCACGAGTGTGCTGGCCGCTGGAAGTGCAATGAGGCTCCGCTATCTCCTCCGCGGTGCTTATAAACAGCCGATCCGCTAGGCGGGATCTTATTTCGGCCACTTAGCGCATGCGTACGGCCTCCCGGTTGTTCCGGGCGGCGTGCGCGAGTATGCTTGCCGCTGGAAGTGCAATGAGGCTCTGCGGTCTCCTCCGCGGTTGCTTATAAACAGCCGGTCCGCTAGGCGGGAGCTTATTTCGGCCACTTGGCGCGTGCGCACGGCCTCCCGGTGGAACCAGGAAGCGTGCGCGAGTGTGCCTGCCGCTGGAAGTGCAATCAGGCTCCGCGAACTCCTCCGCGGTGCTTATAAACAGCCGCTCCGAGAGGCGGGAGCTTATTTCGGCCACTTGGCGCATGCGCACGTCCTCCCGGTTGTTCCGGGCGGCGTGCGCGAGTGTGCTTGCCGCTGGAAGTGCAATGAGGCTCCGCGATCTCCTCCGCGGTGCTTATAAACAGCCGATCCGCTAGGCGGGAGCTTATTTCGGCCACGGCGCGTGCGCACGGTCTCCCGGTGGAGCCGGGCGGTGTGCGCGAGTGTGCTGGCCGCTGGAAGTGCAATGAGGCTCTGCGATCTCCTCCGCGGTGCTTATAAACAGCCAATCCGCTAGATGGGAGCTTATTTCGGCCACTTGGCTCGTGCGCACGGCCTCAAGGTGGAATCGGGCGGCGTGTGCGAGTGTGCTGGCCGCTGGAAGTGCAATGAGGCTCTGCGGTCTCCTCCGCGGTGCTTATAAACAGCCAATCCGCTAGATGGGAGCTTATTTCGGCCACTTGGCTCGTGCGCACGGCCTCAAGGTGGAATCGGGCGGCGTGTGCGAGTGTGCTGGCCGCTGGAAGTGCAATGAGGCTCTGCGGTCTCCTCCGCGGTGCTTATAAACAGCCAATCCGCTAGAAGGGAGCTTATTTCGGCCACCTGGCGCGTGCGCACGGCCTCCCGGTGGAACCGGGAAGCGTGCGCGAGTGTGCTGGCCGCTGGAAGTGCAATGAGGCTCCGCAATCTCCTCCGCGGTGCTTGTAAACAGCCGATCCGCTAGGCGGGAGCTTATTTCGGCCACTTGGCTCGTGCGCACGGCCTCAAGGTGGAATCGGGCGGCGTGTGCGAGTGTGCTGGCCGCTGGAAGTGCAATGAGGCTCTGCGGTCTCCTCCGCGGTGCTTATAAACAGCCGGTCCGCTAGGCGGGAGCTTATTTCGGCCACTTGGTGCGTGCGCACGGCCTCCCGGTGGAACCGGGAAGCGTGCACGAGTGTGCTGGCCGCTGGAAGTGCAATGAGGCTCCGCTATCTCCTCCGCGGTGCTTATAAACAGCCGATCCGCTAGGCGGGATCTTATTTCGGCCACTTAGCGCATGCGTACGGCCTCCCGGTTGTTCCGGGCGGCGTGCGCGAGTATGCTTGCCGCTGGAAGTGCAATGAGGCTCTGCGATCTCCTCCGCGGTGCTTATAAACAGCCGGTCCGCTAGGCGGGAGCTTATTTCGGCCACTTGGTGCGTGCGCACGTTCTCCCGGTGGAACCGGGAAGCGTGCGCGAGTGTACTGGCCGCTGGAAGTGCAATGAGGCTCCGCTACCTCCTCCGCGGTGCTTATAAACAGCCGATCCGCTAGGCGGGATCTTATTTCGGCCACTTAGCCTATGCGTACGGCCTCCCGGTTGTTCCGGGTGTCGTGCGCGAGTATGCTTGCCGCTGGAAGTGCAATGAGGCTCTGCGGTCTCCTCCGCGGTGCTTATAAACAGCCGGTCCGCTAGGCGGGAGCGTATTTCGGCCACTTGGCGCGTGCGCACGGCCTCCCGGTGGAACCAGGAAGCGTGCGCGAGTGTGCCTGCCGCTGGAAGTGCAATCAGGCTCTGGGATCTCCTCCGCGGTGCTTATAAACAGCCAATCCGCTAGATGGGAGCTTATTTCGGCCACTTGGCTCGTGCGCACGGCCTCAAGGTGGAATCGGGCGGCGTGTGCGAGTGTGCTGGCCGCTGGAAGTGCAATGAGGCTCTGCGGTCTCCTCCGCGGTGCTTATAAACAGCCAATCCGCTAGAAGGGAGCTTATTTCGGCCACCTGGCGCGTGCGCACGGCCTCCCGGTGGAACCGGGAAGCGTGCGCGAGTGTGCTGGCCGCTGGAAGTGCAATGAGGCTCCGCAATCTCCTCCGCGGTGCTTGTAAACAGCCGATCCGCTAGGCGGGAGCTTATTTCGGCCACTTGGCTCGTGCGCACGGCCTCAAGGTGGAATCGGGCGGCGTGTGCGAGTGTGCTGGCCGCTGGAAGTGCAATGAGGCTCTGCGGTCTCCTCCGCGGTGCTTATAAACAGCCGGTCCGCTAGGCGGGAGCTTATTTCGGCCACTTGGTGCGTGCGCACGGCTTCCCGGTGGAACCGGGAAGCGTGCACGAGTGTGCTGGCCGCTGGAAGTGCAATGAGGCTCCGCTATCTCCTCCGCAGTGCTTATAAACAGTTGATCCGCTAGGCGGGATCTTATTTCGGCCACTTAGCGCATGCGCACGGCCTCCCGGTTGTTCCGGGCGGCGTGCGCGAGTATGCTTGCCGCTGGAAGTGCAATGAGGCTCCGCGATCTCCTCTGCGGTGCTTATAAACAGCCGATCTGCTCGGCGGGAGCTTATTTCGGCCACTTGGCGCGTGCGCACGGCCTCCTGGTGGAACCGGGTGGTGTGCGCGAGTGTGCTGGCCGCTGGAAGTGCAATGAGGCTCTGCAGTCTCCTCCGCAGTACTTATAAACAGCCGATCCGCTAGGCGGGAGCTTATTTCGGCCACTTTGCGCGTGCACACCGCCTCCCGGTTGTTCCGGGCGGCGTGCGCGAGTGTGCTGGCCGCTGGAAGTGCAATGAGGCTCTGCAGTCTCCTCCGCAGTACTTATGAACACCCGATCCGCTAGGCGGGAGCTTATTTCGGCCACTTTGCGCGTGCACACCGCCTCCCGGTTGTTCCGGGCGGCGTGCGCGAGTGTGCTGGCCGCTGGAAGTGCAATGAGGCTCCGCGATCTCCTCCGCGGTGCCTATAAACAGCCGATCCGCTAGGCGGGAGCTTATTTCGGCCACGGCGCGTGCGCACGGCCTCCCGGTGGAGCCGGGCGCTGTGCGTGAGTGTGCTGGCCGCTGGAAGTGCAATGAGGCTCTGCGATCTCCTCCGCGGTGCTTATAAACAGCCAATCCGCTAGAAGGGTTCTTATTTCGGCCACTTAGCGCATGCGCACGGCCTCCCGGTTGTTCCGGGCGGCGTGCGCGAGTATGCTTGCCGCTGGAAGTGCAATGAGGCTCTGCGGTCTCCTCCGCGGTGCTTATAAACAGCCGATCCGCTAGGCGGGAGCTTATTTCGGCCACTTGGCTCGTGCGCACGGCCTCAAGGTGGAATCGGGCGGCGTGTGCGAGTGTGCTGGCCGCTGGAAGTGCAATGAGGCTCTGCGGTCTCCTCCGCGGTGCTTATAAACAGCCGGTCCGCTAGGCGGGAGCTTATTTCGGCATCTTGGTGCGTGCGCACGGCCTCCCGGTGGAACCGGGAAGCGTGCGCGAGTGTGCTGGCCGCTGGAAGTGCAATGAGGCTCTGCTATCTCCTCCGCGGTGCTTATAAACAGCCGATCCGCTAGGCGGGATCTTATTTCGGCCACTTAGCGCATGCACACGGCCTCCCGGTTGTTCCGGGCGGCGTGCGCGAGTATGCTTGCCGCTGGAAGTGCAATGAGGCTCCGCGATCTCCTCCGCGGTGCTTATAAACAGCCGAACCGCTCGGCGGGAGCTTATTTCGGCCACTTGGCGCGTGTGCACGGCCTCCCGTTGGAACCGGGTGGTGTGCGCGAGTGTGCTGGCCGCTGGAATTGCAATGAGGCTCCGCGATCTCCTCCGTGGTGCTTATAATTGCCGATCCGCTAGGCAGGAATTTATTTCGGCCACTTGGCGCGTGCGCACGGCCTTCCGGTGGAGTTGGGCGGCGTGTGCGAGTGTGCTTGCCGCTGGAAGTGCAATGAGGCTCCGCGATCTCCTCCGCGGTGCTTATAAACAGCGGCTCCGCTAGGCGGGAGCTTATTTCGGCCACCTGGCGCGTGCGCACGGCCTCCCGGTGGAGCCGGGCGGTGTGCGCGAGTGTGCTGGCCGCTGGAAGTGCAATGAGGCTCTGCGATCTCCTCCGCGGTGCTTATAAACAGCCAATCCGCTAGGCAGGATCTTATTTCGGCCACCTGGCGCATGCGCACGGCCTCCCGGTGGAACCGGGAAGCGTGCGCGAGTGTGCTGGCCGCTGGAAGTGCAATGAGGCTCCGCGATCTCCTCCGCGGTGCTTATAAACAGCCGATCCGCTCGGCGGGAGCTTATTTCGGCCACTTGGCGCGTGTGCACGGCCTCCCGGTGGAACCGGGTGGTGTGCGCGAGTGTGCTGGCCGCTGGAAGTGCAATGAGGCTCTGCAGTCTCCTCCGCGGAGCTCATAAACAGCCCATCCGCTAGGCGGGAGCTTATTTTGGCCACTTGGCGCGTGCGCACGGCCTCCCGGTGGAACCGGGAAGCGTGCGCGAGTGTGCTGGCCGCTGGAAGTGCAATGAGGCTCCGCAATCTCCTCCGCGGTGCTTATAAACAGCCGATCCGCTAGGCGGGAGCTTATTTCGGCCACTTGGCTCGTGCGCACGGCCTCAAGGTGGAATCGGGCGGCGTGTGCGAGTGTGCTGGCCGCTGGAAGTGCAATGAGGCTCCGCGATCTCCTCCGCGGTGCTTATAAACAGCCGATCCGCTCGGCGGGAGCTTATTTCGGCCATTTGGCGCGTGTGCACGGCCTCCCGGTGGAACCGGGTGGTGTGCTTGAGTGTGCTGGCCGCTGGAAGTGCAATGAGGCTCTGCAGTCTCCTCCGCGGAGCTCATAAACAGCCGATTCGCTAGGCGGGAGCTTATTTCGGCCACTTGGCGCGTGCGCACGGCCTCCCGGTGGAACCGGGTGGCGTGCGCGAGTGTGCTGGCCGCTGGAAGTGCAATGAGGCTCCGAGATCTCCTCCGCAGTACTTATAAACAGCCGATCCGCTAGGCGGGAGCTTATTTCGGCCACTTTGCGCGTGCGCACCGCCTCCCGGTTGTTCCGGGCGGCGTGCGCAAGTGTGCTGGCCGCTGGAAGTGAAATAAGGCTCCGCAATCTCCTCCGCGGTGCTTATAAACAGCCAATCCGCTAGGCGGGAGCTTATTTCGGCCACTAGGCGCATGCGCACGACCTCCCGGTTGTTCCGGGCGGCGTGCGCGAGTGTGCTGGCCGCTGGAAGTGCAATGGAGCTCTGCGATCTCCTCCGCGGTGCTTATAAACAGCCGCTCCGAGAGGCGGGAGCTTATTTCGGCCACTTGGCGCATGCGCACGTCCTCCCGGTTGTTCCGGGCGGCGTGTGCGAGTGTGTTTGCCGCTGGAAGTGAAATAAGGCTCCGCGATCTCCTCCGCGGTGCTTATAAACAGCCAATCCGCTAGATGGGAGCTTATTTCGGCCACTTGGCTCGTGCGCACGGCCTCAAGGTGGAATCGGGCGGCGTGTGCGAGTGTGCTGGCCGCTGGAAGTGCAATGAGGCTCTGCGGTCTCCTCCGCGGTGCTTATAAACAGCCAATCCGCTAGAAGGGAGCTTATTTCGGCCACCTGGCGCGTGCGCACGGCCTCCCGGTGGAACCGGGAAGCGTGCGCAAGTGTGCTGGCCGCTGGAAGTGCAATGAGGCTCCGCAATCTCCTCCGCGGTGCTTGTAAACAGCCGATCCGCTAGGCGGGAGCTTATTTCGGCCACTTGGCTCGTGCGCACGGCCTCAAGGTGGAATCGGGCGGCGTGTGCGAGTGTGCTGGCCGCTGGAAGTGCAATGAGGCTCTGCGGTCTCCTCCGCGGTGCTTATAAACAGCCGGTCCGCTAGGCGGGAGCTTATTTCGGCCACTTGGTGCGTGCGCACGGCCTCCCGGTGGAACCGGGAAGCGTGCACGAGTGTGCTGGCCGCTGGAAGTGCAATGAGGCTCCGCTATCTCCTCCGCGGTGCTTATAAACAGCCGATCCGCTAGGCGGGATCTTATTTCGGCCACTTAGCGCATGCGTACGGCCTCCCGGTTGTTCCGGGCGGCGTGCGCGAGTATGCTTGCCGCTGGAAGTGCAATGAGGCTCTGCGGTCTCCTCCGCGGTGCTTATAAACAGCCGGTCCGCTAGGCGGGAGCTTATTTCGGCCACTTGGCGCGTGCGCACGGCCTCCCGGTGGAACCAGGAAGCGTGCGCGAGTGTGCCTGCCGCTGGAAGTGCAATCAGGCTCCGCGAACTCCTCCGCGGTGCTTATAAACAGCCGCTCCGAGAGGCGGGAGCTTACTTCGGCCACTTGGCGCATGCGCACGTCCTCCCGGTTGTTCCGGGCGGCGTGCGCGAGTGTGCTTGCCGCTGGAAGTGCAATGAGGCTCCGCGATCTCCTCCGCGGTGCTTATAAACAGCCGATCCGCTAGGCGGGAGCTTATTTCGGCCACGGCGCGTGCGCACGGTCTCCCGGTGGAGCCGGGCGGTGTGCGCGAGTGTGCTGGCCGCTGGAAGTGCAATGAGGCTCTGCGATCTCCTCCGCGGTGCTTATAAACAGCCAATCCGCTAGATGGGAGCTTATTTCGGCCACTTGGCTCGTGCGCACGGCCTCAAGGTGGAATCGGGCGGCGTGTGCGAGTGTGCTGGCCGCTGGAAGTGCAATGAGGCTCTGCGGTCTCCTCCGCGGTGCTTATAAACAGCCAATCCGCTAGAAGGGAGCTTATTTCGGCCACCTGGCGCGTGCGCACGGCCTCCCGGTGGAACCGGGAAGCGTGCGCGAGTGTGCTGGCCGCTGGAAGTGCAATGAGGCTCCGCAATCTCCTCCGCGGTGCTTGTAAACAGCCGATCCGCTAGGCGGGAGCTTATTTCGGCCACTTGGCTCGTGCGCACGGCCTCAAGGTGGAATCGGGCGGCGTGTGCGAGTGAGCTGGCCGCTGGAAGTGCAATGAGGCTCTGCGGTCTCCTCCGCGGTGCTTATAAACAGCCGGTCCGCTAGGCGGGAGCATATTTCGGCCACTTGGTGCGTGCGCACGGCCTCCCGGTGGAACCGGGAAGCGTGCACGAGTGTGCTGGCCGCTGGAAGTGCAATGAGGCTCCGCTATCTCCTCCGCGGTGCTTATAAACAGCCGATCCGCTAGGCGGGATCTTATTTCGGCCACTTAGCGCATGCGTACGGCCTCCCGGTTGTTCCGGGCGGCGTGCGCGAGTATGCTTGCCGCTGGAAGTGCAATGAGGCTCTGCGGTCTCCTCCGCGGTGCTTATAAACAGCCGGTCCGCTAGGCGGGAGCTTATTTCGGCCACTTGGTGCGTGCGCACGGCCTCCCGGTGGAACCGGGAAGCGTGCGCGAGTTTGCTGGCCGCTGGAAGTGCAATGAGGCTCCGCAATCTCCTCCGCGGTGCTTATAAACAGCCGATCCGCTAGGCGGGATCTTATTTCGGCCACTTAGCGCATGCGTACGGCCTCAAGGTGGAATCGGGCGGCGTGTGCGAGTGTGCTGGCCGCTGGAAGTGCAATGAGGCTCTGCGGTCTCCTCCGCGGTGCTTATAAACAGCCGGTCCGCTAGGCGGGAGCTTATTTCGGCCACTTGGTGCGTGCGCACGGCTTCCCGGTGGAACCGGGAAGCGTGCACGAGTGTGCTGGCCGCTGGAAGTGCAATGAGGCTCCGCTATCTCCTCCGCGGTGCTTATAAACAGTCGATCCGCTAGGCGGGATCTTATTTCGGCCACTTAGCCTATGCGTACGGCCTCCCGGTTGTTCCGGGCGGCGTGCGCGAGTATGCTTGCCGCTGGAAGTGCAATGAGGCTCCGCGATCTCCTCTGCGGTGCTTATAAACAGCCGATCTGCTCGGCGGGAGCTTATTTCGGCCACTTGGCGCGTGCGCACGGCCTCCTGGTGGAACCGGGTGGTGTGCGCGAGTGTGCTGGCCGCTGGAAGTGCAATGAGGCTCTGCAGTCTCCTCCGCAGTACTTATAAACAGCCGATCCGCTAGGCGGGAGCTTATTTCGGCCACTTTGCGCGTGCACACCGCCTCCCGGTTGTTCCGGGCGGCGTGCGCGAGTGTGCTGGCCGCTGGAAGTGCAATGAGGCTCTGCAGTCTCCTCCGCAGTACTTATGAACACCCGATCCGCTAGGCGGGAGCTTATTTCGGCCACTTTGCGCGTGCACACCGCCTCCCGGTTGTTCCGGGCGGCGTGCGCGAGTGTGCTGGCCGCTGGAAGTGCAATGAGGCTCCGCGATCTCCTCCGCGGTGCTTATAAACAGCCGATCCGCTAGGCGGGAGCTTATTTCGGCCACTTGGCTCGTGCGCACGGCCTCAAGGTGGAATCGGGCGGCGTGTGCGAGTGTGCTGGCCGCTGGAAGTGCAATGAGGCTCTGCGGTCTCCTCCGCGGTGCTTATAAACAGCCGGTCCGCTAGGCGGGAGCTTATTTCGGCCACTTGGTGCGTGCGCACGGCCTCCCGGTGGAACCGGGAAGCGTGCACGAGTGTGCTGGCCGCTGGAAGTGCAATGAGGCTCCGCTATCTCCTCCGCGGTGCTTATAAACAGCCGATCCGCTAGGCGGGATCTTATTTCGGCCACTTAGCGCATGCGTACGGCCTCCCGGTTGTTCCGGGCGGCGTGCGCGAGTATGCTTGCCGCTGGAAGTGCAATGAGGCTCTGCGGTCTCCTCCGCGGTGCTTATAAACAGCCGGTCCGCTAGGCGGGAGCTTATTTCGGCCACTTGGCGCGTGCGCACGGCCTCCCGGTGGATCCAGGAAGCGTGCGCGAGTGTGCCTGCCGCTGGAAGTGCAATCAGGCTCCGCGAACTCCTCCGCGGTGCTTATAAACAGCCGCTCCGAGAGGCGGGAGCTTATTTCGGCCACTTGGCGCATGCGCACGTCCTCCCGGTTGTTCCGGGCGGCGTGCGCGAGTGTGCTTGCCGCTGGAAGTGCAATGAGGCTCCGCGATCTCCTCCGCGGTGCTTATAAACAGCCGATCCGCTAGGCGGGAGCTTATTTCGGCCACGGCGCGTGTGCACGGTCTCCCGGTGGAGCCGGGCGGTGTGCGCGAGTGTGCTGGCCGCTGGAAGTGCAATGAGGCTCTGCGATCTCCTCCGCGGTGCTTATAAACAGCCAATCCGCTAGATGGGAGCTTATTTCGGCCACTTGGCTCGTGCGCACGGCCTCAAGGTGGAATCGGGCGGCGTGTGCGAGTGTGCTGGCCGCTGGAAGTGCAATGAGGCTCTGCGGTCTCCTCCGCGGTGCTTATAAACAGCCAATCCGCTAGAAGGGAGCTTATTTCGGCCACCTGCCGCGTGCGCACGGCCTCCCGGTGGAACCGGGAAGCGTGCGCGAGTGTGCTGGCCGCTGGAAGTGCAATGAGGCTCCGCAATCTCCTCCGCGGTGCTTGTAAACAGCCGATCCGCTAGGCGGGAGCTTATTTCGGCCACTTGGCTCGTGCGCACGGCCTCAAGGTGGAATCGGGCGGCGTGTGCGAGTGTGCTGGCCGCTGGAAGTGCAATGAGGCTCTGCGGTCTCCTCCGCGGTGCTTATAAACAGCCGGTCCGCTAGGCGGGAGCTTATTTCGGCCACTTGGTGCGTGCGCACGGCCTCCCGGTGGAACCGGGAAGCGTGCGCGAGTGTGCTGGCCGCTGGAAGTGCAATGAGGCTCCGCTATCTCCTCCGCAGTGCTTATAAACAGTCGATCCGCTAGGCGGGATCTTATTTCGGCCACTTAGCGCATGCGCACGGCCTCCCGGTTGTTCCGGGCGGCGTGCGCGAGTATGCTTGCCGCTGGAAGTGCAATGAGGCTCTGCAGTCTCCTCCGCAGTACTTATGAACACCCGATCCGCTAGGCGGGAGCTTATTTCGGCCACTTTGCGCGTGCACACCGCCTCCCGGTTGTTCCGGGCGGCGTGCGCGAGTGTGCTGGCCGCTGGAAGTGCAATGAGGCTCCGCGATCTCCTCCGCGGTGCTTATAAACAGCCGATCCGCTAGGCGGGAGCTTATTTCGGCCACGGCGCGTGCGCACGGCCTCCCGGTGGAGCCGGGCGCTGTGCGTGAGTGTGCTGGCCGCTGGAAGTGCAATGAGGCTCTGCGATCTCCTCCGCGGTGCTTATAAACAGCCAATCCGCTAGAAGGGTTCTTATTTCGGCCACTTAGCGCATGCGCACGGCCTCCCGGTTGTTCCGGGCGGCGTGCGCGAGTATGCTTGCCGCTGGAAGTGCAATGAGGCTCTGCGGTCTCCTCCGCGGTGCTTATAAACAGCCGATCCGCTAGGCGGGAGCTTATTTCGGCCACTTGGCTCGTGCGCACGGCCTCAAGGTGGAATCGGGCGGCGTGTGCGAGTGTGCTGGCCGCTGGAAGTGCAATGAGGCTCTGCGGTCTCCTCCGCGGTGCTTATAAACAGCCGGTCCGCTAGGCGGGAGCTTATTTCGGCATCTTGGTGCGTGCGCACGGCCTCCCGGTGGAACCGGGAAGCGTGCACGAGTGTGGTGGCCGCTGGAAGTGCAATGAGGCTCTGCTATCTCCTCCGCGGTGCTTATAAACAGCCGATCCGCTAGGCGGGATCTTATTTCGGCCACTTAGCGCATGCACACGGCCTCCCGGTTGTTCCGGGCGGCGTGCGCGAGTATGCTTGCCGCTGGAAGTGCAATGAGGCTCCGCGATCTCCTCCGCGGTGCTTATAAACAGCCGAACCGCTCGGCGGGAGCTTATTTCGGCCACTTGGCGCGTGTGCACGGCCTCCCGTTGGAACCGGGTGGTGTGCGCGAGTGTGCTGGCCGCTGGAATTGCAATGAGGCTCCGCGATCTCCTCCGTGGTGCTTATAATTGCCGATCCGCTAGGCAGGAATTTATTTCGGCCACTTGGCGCGTGCGCACGGCCTTCCGGTGGAGTTGGGCGGCGTGTGCGAGTGTGCTTGCCGCTGGAAGTGCAATGAGGCTCCGCGATCTCCTCCGCGGTGCTTATAAACAGCGGCTCCGCTAGGCGGGAGCTTATTTCGGCCACCTGGCGCGTGCGCACGGCCTCCCGGTGGAGCCGGGCGGTGTGCGCGAGTGTGCTGGCCGCTGGAAGTGCAATGAGGCTCTGCGATCTCCTCCGCGGTGCTTATAAACAGCCAATCCGCTAGGCGGGATCTTATTTCGGCCACCTGGCGCATGCGCACGGCCTCCCGGTGGAACCGGGAAGCGTGCGCGAGTGTGCTGGCCGCTGGAAGTGCAATGAGGCTCCGCGATCTCCTCCGCGGTGCTTATAAACAGCCGATCCGCTCGGCGGGAGCTTATTTCAGCCACTTGGCGCGTGTGCACGGCCTCCCGGTGGAACCGGGTGGTGTGCGCGAGTGTGCTGGCCGCTGGAAGTGCAATGAGGCTCTGCAGTCTCCTCCGCGGAGCTCATAAACAGCCCATCCGCTAGGCGGGAGCTTATTTCGGCCACTTGGCGCGTGCGCACGGCCTCCCGGTGGAACCGGGAAGCGTGCGCGAGTGTGCTGGCCGCTGGAAGTGCAATGAGGCTCCGCAATCTCCTCCGCGGTGCTTATAAACAGCCGATCCGCTAGGCGGGAGCTTATTTCGGCCACTTGGCTCGTGCGCACGGCCTCAAGGTGGAATCGGGCGGCGTGTGCGAGTGTGCTGGCCGCTGGAAGTGCAATGAGGCTCCGCGATCTCCTCCGCGGTGCTTATAAACAGCCGATCCGCTCGGCGGGAGCTTATTTCGGCCATTTGGCGCGTGTGCACGGCCTCCCGGTGGAACCGGGTGGTGTGCTTGAGTGTGCTGGCCGCTGGAAGTGCAATGAGGCTCTGCAGTCTCCTCCGCGGAGCTCATAAACAGCCGATTCGCTAGGCGGGAGCTTATTTTGGCCACTTGGCGCGTGCGCACGGCCTCCCGGTGGAACCGGGTGGCGTGCGCGAGTGTGCTGGCCGCTGGAAGTGCAATGAGGCTCCGAGATCTCCTCCGCAGTACTTATAAACAGCCGATCCGCTAGGCGGGAGCTTATTTCGGCCACTTTGCGCGTGCGCACCGCCTCCCGGTTGTTCCGGGCGGCGTGCGCAAGTGTGCTGGCCGCTGGAAGTGAAATAAGGCTCCGCAATCTCCTCCGCGGTGCTTATAAACAGCCAATCCGCTAGGCGGGAGCTTATTTCGGCCACTAGGCGCATGCGCACGACCTCCCGGTTGTTCCGGGCGGCGTGCGCGAGTGTGCTGGCCGCTGGAAGTGCAATGAAGCTCTGCGATCTCCTCCGCGGTGCTTATAAACAGCCGCTCCGAGAGGCGGGAGCTTATTTCGGCCACTTGGCGCATGCGCACGTCCTCCCGGTTGTTCCGGGCGGCGTGTGCGAGTGTGTTTGCCGCTGGAAGTGAAATAAGGCTCCGCGATCTCCTCCGCGGTGCTTATAAACAGCCAATCCGCTAGATGGGAGCTTATTTCGGCCACTTGGCTCGTGCGCACGGCCATAAGGTGGAATCGGGCGGCGTGTGCGAGTGTGCTGGCCGCTGGAAGTGCAATGAGGCTCTGCGGTCTCCTCCGCGGTGCTTATAAACAGCCAATCCGCTAGAAGGGAGCTTATTTCGGCCACCTGGCGCGTGCGCACGGCCTCCCGGTGGAACCGGGAAGCGTGCGCGAGTGTGCTGGCCGCTGGAAGTGCAATGAGGCTCCGCAATCTCCTCCGCGGTGCTTGTAAACAGCCGATCCGCTAGGCGGGAGCTTATTTCGGCCACTTGGCTCGTGCGCACGGCCTCAAGGTGGAATCGGGCGGCGTGTGCGAGTGTGCTGGCCGCTGGAAGTGCAATGAGGCTCTGCGGTCTCCTCCGCGGTGCTTATAAACAGCCGGTCCGCTAGGCGGGAGCTTATTTCGGCCACTTGGTGCGTGCGCACGGCCTCCCGGTGGAACCGGGAAGCGTGCACGAGTGTGCTGGCCGCTGGAAGTGCAATGAGGCTCCGCTATCTCCTCCGCGGTGCTTATAAACAGCCGATCCGCTAGGCGGGATCTTATTTCGGCCACTTAGCGCATGCGTACGGCCTCCCGGTTGTTCCGGGCGGCGTGCGCGAGTATGCTTGCCGCTGGAAGTGCAATGAGGCTCTGCGGTCTCCTCCGCGGTGCTTATAAACAGCCGGTCCGCTAGGCGGGAGCTTATTTCGGCCACTTGGCGCGTGCGCACGGCCTCCCGGTGGAACCAGGAAGCGTGCGCGAGTGTGCCTGCCGCTGGAAGTGCAATCAGGCTCCGCGAACTCCTCCGCGGTGCTTATAAACAGCCGCTCCGAGAGGCGGGAGCTTACTTCGGCCACTTGGCGCATGCGCACGTCCTCCCGGTTGTTCCGGGCGGCGTGCGCGAGTGTGCTTGCCGCTGGAAGTGCAATGAGGCTCCGCGATCTCCTCCGCGGTGCTTATAAACAGCCGATCCGCTAGGCGGGAGCTTATTTCGGCCACGGCGCGTACGCACGGTCTCCCGGTGGAGCCGGGCGGTGTGCGCGAGTGTGCTGGCCGCTGGAAGTGCAATGAGGCTCTGCGATCTCCTCCGCGGTGCTTATAAACAGCCAATCCGCTAGATGGGAGCTTATTTCGGCCACTTGGCTCGTGCGCACGGCCTCAAGGTGGAATCGGGCGGCGTGTGCGAATGTGCTGGCCGCTGGAAGTGCAATGAGGCTCTGCGGTCTCCTCCGCGGTGCTTATAAACAGCCAATCCGCTAGAAGGGAGCTTATTTCGGCCACCTGGCGCGTGCGCACGGCCTCCCGGTGGAACCGGGAAGCGTGCGCGAGTGTGCTGGCCGCTGGAAGTGCAATGAGGCTCCGCAATCTCCTCCGCGGTGCTTGTAAACAGCCGATCCGCTAGGCGGGAGCTTATTTCGGCCACTTGGCTCGTGCGCACGGCCTCAAGGTGGAATCGGGCGGCGTGTGCGAGTGTGCTGGCCGCTGGAAGTGCAATGAGGCTCTGCGGTCTCCTCCGCGGTGCTTATAAACAGCCGGTCCGCTAGGCGGGAGCATATTTCGGCCACTTGGTGCGTGCGCACGGCCTCCCGGTGGAACCGGGAAGCAAGCACGAGTGTGCTGGCCGCTGGAAGTGCAATGAGGCTCCGCTATCTCCTCCGCGGTGCTTATAAACAGCCGATCCGCTAGGCGGGATCTTATTTCGGCCACTTAGCGCATGCGTACGGCCTCCCGGTTGTTCCGGGCGGCGTGCGCGAGTATGCTTGCCGCTGGAAGTGCAATGAGGCTCTGCGGTCTCCTCCGCGGTGCTTATAAACAGCCGGTCCGCTAGGCGGGAGCTTATTTCGGCCACTTGGTGCGTGCGCACGTTCTCCCGGTGGAACCGGGAAGCGTGCGCGAGTGTACTGGCCGCTGGAAGTGCAATGAGGCTCCGCTATCTCCTCCGCTGTGCTTATAAACAGCCGATCCGCTAGGCGGGATCTTATTTCGGCCACTTAGCCTATGCGTACGGCCTCCCGGTTGTTCCGGGCGGCGTGCGCGAGTATGCTTGCCACTGGAAGTGCAATGAGGCTCTGCGGTCTCCTCCGCGGTGCTTATAAACAGCCGGTCCGCTAGGCGGGAGCTTATTTCGGCCACTTGGCGCGTGCGCACGGCCTCCCGGTGGAACCAGGAAGCGTGCGCGAGTGTGCCTGCCGCTGGAAGTGCAATCAGGCTCCGCGAACTCCTCCGCGGTGCTTATAAACAGCCGCTCCGAGAGGCGGGAGCTTATTTCGGCCACTTGGCGCATGCGCACGTCCTCCCGGTTGTTCCGGGCGGCGTGCGCGAGTGTGCTTGCCGCTGGAAGTGCAATGAGGCTCCGCGATCTCCTCCGCGGTGCTTATAAACAGCCGATCCGCTAGGCGGGAGCTTATTTCGGCCACGGCGCGTGCGCACGGTCTCCCGGTGGAGCCGGGCGGTGTGCGCGAGTGTGCTGGCCGCTGGAAGTGCAATGAGGCTCTGGGATCTCCTCCGCGGTGCTTATAAACAGCCAATCCGCTAGATGGGAGCTTATTTCGGCCACTTGGCTCGTGCGCACGGCCTCAAGGTGGAATCGGGCGGCGTGTGCGAGTGTGCTGGCCGCTGGAAGTGCAATGAGGCTCTGCGGTCTCCTCCGCGGTGCTTATAAACAGCCAATCCGCTAGAAGGGAGCTTATTTCGGCCACCTGGCGCGTGCGCACGGCCTCCCGGTGGAACCGGGAAGCGTGCGCGAGTGTGCTGGCCGCTGGAAGTGCAATGAGGCTCCGCAATCTCCTCCGCGGTGCTTGTAAACAGCCGATCCGCTAGGCGGGAGCTTATTTCGGCCACTTGGCTCGTGCGCACGGCCTCAAGGTGGAATCGGGCGGCGTGTGCGAGTGTGCTGGCCGCTGGAAGTGCAATGAGGCTCTGCGGTCTCCTCCGCGGTGCTTATAAACAGCCGGTCCGCTAGGCGGGAGCATATTTCGGCCACTTGGTGCGTGCGCACGGCCTCCCGGTGGAACCGGGAAGCGTGCACGAGTGTGCTGGCCGCTGGAAGTGCAATGAGGCTCCGCTATCTCCTCCGCGGTGCTTATAAACAGCCGATCCGCTAGGCGGGATCTTATTTCGGCCACTTAGCGCATGCGTACGGCCTCCCGGTTGTTCCGGGCGGCGTGCGCGAGTATGCTTGCCGCTGGAAGTGCAATGAGGCTCTGCGGTCTCCTCCGCGGTGCTTATAAACAGCCGGTCCGCTAGGCGGGAGCTTATTTCGGCCACTTGGTGCGTGCGCACGTTCTCCCGGTGGAACCGGGAAGCGTGCGCGAGTGTACTGGCCGCTGGAAGTGCAATGAGGCTCCGCTATCTCCTCCGCTGTGCTTATAAACAGCCGATCCGCTAGGCGGGATCTTATTTCGGCCACTTAGCCTATGCGTACGGCCTCCCGGTTGTTCCGGGCGGCGTGCGCGAGTATGCTTGCCACTGGAAGTGCAATGAGGCTCTGCGGTCTCCTCCGCGGTGCTTATAAACAGCCGGTCCGCTAGGCGGGAGCTTATTTCGGCCACTTGGCGCGTGCGCACGGCCTCCCGGTGGAACCAGGAAGCGTGCGCGAGTGTGCCTGCCGCTGGAAGTGCAATCAGGCTCCGCGAACTCCTCCGCGGTGCTTATAAACAGCCGCTCCGAGAGGCGGGAGCTTATTTCGGCCACTTGGCGCATGCGCACGTCCTCCCGGTTGTTCCGGGCGGCGTGCGCGAGTGTGCTTGCCGCTGGAAGTGCAATGAGGCTCCGCGATCTCCTCCGCGGTGCTTATAAACAGCCGATCCGCTAGGCGGGAGCTTATTTCGGCCACGGCGCGTGCGCACGGTCTCCCGGTGGAGCCGGGCGGTGTGCGCGAGTGTGCTGGCCGCTGGAAGTGCAATGAGGCTCTGGGATCTCCTCCGCGGTGCTTATAAACAGCCAATCCGCTAGATGGGAGCTTATTTCGGCCACTTGGCTCGTGCGCACGGCCTCAAGGTGGAATCGGGCGGCGTGTGCGAGTGTGCTGGCCGCTGGAAGTGCAATGAGGCTCTGCGGTCTCCTCCGCGGTGCTTATAAACAGCCAATCCGCTAGAAGGGAGCTTATTTCGGCCACCTGGCGCGTGCGCACGGCCTCCCGGTGGAACCGGGAAGCGTGCGCGAGTGTGCTGGCCGCTGGAAGTGCAATGAGGCTCCGCAATCTCCTCCGCGGTGCTTGTAAACAGCCGATCCGCTAGGCGGGAGCTTATTTCGGACACTTGGCTCGTGCGCACGGCCTCAAGGTGGAATCGGGCGGCGTGTGCGAGTGTGCTGGCCGCTGGAAGTGCAATGAGGCTCTGCGGTCTCCTCCGCGGTGCTTATAAACAGCCGGTCCGCTAGGCGGGAGCTTATTTCGGCCACTTGGTGCGTGCGCACGGCCTCCCGGTGGAACCGGGAAGCGTGCACGAGTGTGCTGGCCGCTGGAAGTGCAATGAGGCTCCGCTATCTCCTCCGCGGTGCTTATAAACAGCCGATCCGCTAGGCGGGAGCTTATTTCGGCCACTTTGCGCGTGCACACCGCCTCCCGGTTGTTCCGGGCGGCGTGCGCGAGTGTGCTGGCCGCTGGAAGTGCAATGAGGCTCCGCGATCTCCTCCGCGGTGCTTATAAACAGCCGATCCGCTAGGCGGGAGCTTATTTCGGCCACGGCGCGTGCGCACGGCCTCCCGGTGGAGCCGGGCGCTGTGCGTGAGTGTGCTGGCCGCTGGAAGTGCAATGAGGCTCTGCGATCTCCTCCGCGGTGCTTATAAACAGCCAATCCGCTAGAAGGGTTCTTATTTCGGCCACTTAGCGCATGCGCACGGCCTCCCGGTTGTTCCGGGCGGCGTGCGCGAGTATGCTTGCCGCTGGAAGTGCAATGAGGCTCTGCGGTCTCCTCCGCGGTGCTTATAAACAGCCGATCCGCTAGGCGGGAGCTTATTTCGGCCACTTGGCTCGTGCGCACGGCCTCAAGGTGGAATCGGGCGGCGTGTGCGAGTGTGCTGGCAGCTGGAAGTGCAATGAGGCTCTGCGGTCTCCTCCGCGGTGCTTATAAACAGCCGGTCCGCTAGGCGGGAGCTTATTTCGGCATCTTGGTGCGTGCGCACGGCCTCCCGGTGGAACCGGGAAGCGTGCGCGAGTGTGCTGGCCGCTGGAAGTGCAATGAGGCTCTGCTATCTCCTCCGCGGTGCTTATAAACAGCCGATCCGCTAGGCGGGATCTTATTTCGGCCACTTAGCGCATGCACACGGCCTCCCGGTTGTTCCGGGCGGCGTGCGCGAGTATGCTTGCCGCTGGAAGTGCAATGAGGCTCCGCGATCTCCTCCGCGGTGCTTATAAACAGCCGAACCGCTCGGCGGGAGCTTATTTCGGCCACTTGGCACGTGTGCACGGCCTCCCGTTGGAACCGGGTGGTGTGCGCGAGTGTGCTGGCCGCTGGAATTGCAATGAGGCTCCGCGATCTCCTCCGTGGTGCTTATAATTGCCGATCCGCTAGGCAGGAATTTATTTCGGCCACTTGGCGCGTGCGCACGGCCTTCCGGTGGAGTTGGGCGGCGTGTGCGAGTGTGCTTGCCGCTGGAAGTGCAATGAGGCTCCGCGATCTCCTCCGCGGTGCTTATAAACAGCGGCTCCGCTAGGCGGGAGCTTATTTCGGCCACCTGGCGCGTGCGCACGGCCTCCCGGTGGAGCCGGGCGGTGTGCGCGAGTGTGCTGGCCGCTGGAAGTGCAATGAGGCTCCGCGATCTCCTCCGCGGTGCTTATAAACAGCCGATCCGCTAGGCGGGAGCTTATTTCGGCCACTTGGCTCGTGCGCACGGCCTCAAGGTGGAATCGGGCGGCGTGTGCGAGTGTGCTGGCCGCTGGAAGTGCAATGAGGCTCCGCGATCTCCTCCGCGGTGCTTATAAACAGCCGATCCGCTAGGCGGGATCTTATTTCGGCCACTTAGCGCATGCGTACGGCCTCCCGGTTGTTCCGGGCGGCGTGCGCGAGTATGCTTGCCGCTGGAAGTGCAATGAGGCTCTGCGGTCTCCTCCGCGGTGCTTATAAACAGCCGGTCCGCTAGGCGGGAGCTTATTTCGGCCACTTGGCGCGTGCGCACGGCCTCCCGGTGGAACCAGGAAGCGTGCGCGAGTGTGCCTGCCGCTGGAAGTGCAATCAGGCTCCGCGAACTCCTCCGCGGTGCTTATAAACCGCCGCTCCGAGAGGCGGGAGCTTACTTCGGCCACTTGGCGCATGCGCACGTCCTCCCGGTTGTTCCGGGCGGCGTGCGCGAGTGTGCTTGCCGCTGGAAGTGCAATGAGGCTCCGCGATCTCCTCCGCGGTGCTTATAAACAGCCGATCCGCTAGGCGGGAGCTTATTTCGGCCACGGCGCGTGCGCACGGTCTCCCGGTGGAGCCGGGCGGTGTGCGCGAGTGTGCTGGCCGCTGGAAGTGCAATGAGGCTCTGCGATCTCCTCCGCGGTGCTTATAAACAGCCAATCCGCTAGATGGGAGCTTATTTCGGCCACTTGGCTCGTGCGCACGGCCTCAAGGTGGAATCGGGCGGCGTGTGCGAGTGTGCTGGCCGCTGGAAGTGCAATGAGGCTCTGCGGTCTCCTCCGCGGTGCTTATAAACAGCCAATCCGCTAGAAGGGAGCTTATTTCGGCCACCTGGCGCGTGCGCACGGCCTCCCGGTGGAACCGGGAAGCGTGCGCGAGTGTGCTGGCCGCTGGAAGTGCAATGAGGCTCCGCAATCTCCTCCGCGGTGCTTGTAAACAGCCGATCCGCTAGGCGGGAGCTTATTTCGGCCACTTGGCTCGTGCGCACGGCCTCAAGGTGGAATCGGGCGGCGTGTGCGAGTGTGCTGGCCGCTGGAAGTGCAATGAGGCTCTGCGGTCTCCTCCGCGGTGCTTATAAACAGCCGGTCCGCTAGGCGGGAGCTTATTTCGGCCACTTGGTGCGTGCGCACGGCCTCCCGGTGGAACCGGGAAGCGTGCACGAGTGTGCTGGCCGCTGGAAGTGCAATGAGGCTCCGCTATCTCCTCCGCGGTGCTTATAAACAGCCGATCCGCTAGGCGGGATCTTATTTCGGCAACTTAGCGCATGCGTACGGCCTCCCGGTTGTTCCGGGCGGCGTGCGCGAGTATGCTTGCCGCTGGAAGTGCAATGAGGCTCTGCGGTCTCCTCCGCGGTGCTTATAAACAGCCGGTCCACTAGGCGGGAGCTTATTTCGGCCACTTGGTGCGTGCGCACGTTCTCCCGGTGGAACCGGGAAGCGTGCGCGAGTGTACTGGCCGCTGGAAGTGCAATGAGGCTCCGCTATCTCCTCCGCGGTGCTTATAAACAGCCGATCCGCTAGGCGGGATCTTATTTCGGCCACTTAGCCTATGCGTACGGCCTCCCGGTTGTTCCGGGCGGCGTGCGCGAGTATGCTTGCCGCTGGAAGTGCAATGAGGCTCTGCGGTCTCCTCCGCGGTGCTTATAAACAGCCGGTCCGCTAGGCGGGAGCTTATTTCGGCCACTTGGCGCGTGCGCACGGCCTCCCGGTGGAACCAGGAAGCGTGCGCGAGTGTGCCTGCCGCTGGAAGTGCAATCAGGCTCCGCGAACTCCTCCGCGGTGCTTATAAACAGCCGCTCCGAGAGGCGGGAGCTTATTTCGGCCACTTGGCGCATGCGCACGTCCTCCCGGTTGTTCCGGGCGGCGTGCGCGAGTGTGCTTGCCGCTGGAAGTGCAATGAGGCTCCGCGATCTCCTCCGCGGTGCTTATAAACAGCCGATCCGCTAGGCGGGAGCTTATTTCGGCCACGGCGCGTGCGCACGGTCTCCCGGTGGAGCCGGGCGGTGTGCGCGAGTGTGCTGGCCGCTGGAAGTGCAATGAGGCTCTGGGATCTCCTCCGCGGTGCTTATAAACAGCCAATCCGCTAGATGGGAGCTTATTTCGGCCACTTGGCTCGTGCGCACGGCCTCAAGGTGGAATCGGGCAGCGTGTGCGAGTGTGCTGGCCGCTGGAAGTGCAATGAGGCTCTGCGGTCTCCTCCGCGGTGCTTATAAACAGCCAATCCGCTAGAAGGGAGCTTATTTCGGCCACCTGGCGCGTGCGCACGGCCTCCCGGTGGAACCGGGAAGCGTGCGCGAGTGTGCTGGCCGCTGGAAGTGCAATGAGGCTCCGCAATCTCCTCCGCGGTGCTTATAAACAGCCGATCCGCTAGGCGGGAGCTTATTTCGGCCACTTGGCTCGTGCGCACGGCCTCAAGGTGGAATCGGGCGGCGTGTGCGAGTGTGCTGGCCGCTGGAAGTGCAATGAGGCTCCGCGATCTCCTCCGCGGTGCTTATAAACAGCCGATCCGCTCGGCGGGAGCTTATTTCGGCCATTTGGCGCGTGTGCACGGCCTCCCGGTGGAACCGGGTGGTGTGCTTGAGTGTGCTGGCCGCTGGAAGTGCAATGAGGCTCTGCAGTCTCCTCCGCGGAGCTCATAAACAGCCGATTCGCTAGGCGGGAGCTTATTTCGGCCACTTGGCGCGTGCGCACGGCCTCCCGGTGGAACCGGGTGGCGTGCGCGAGTGTGCTGGCCGCTGGAAGTGCAATGAGGCTCCGAGATCTCCTCCACAGTACTTATAAACAGCCGATCCGCTAGGCGGGAGCTTATTTCGGCCACTTTGCGCGTGCGCACCGCCTCCCGGTTGTTCCGGGCGGCGTGCGCGAGTGTGCTGGCCGCTGGAAGTGAAATAAGGCTCCGCGATCTCCTCCGCGGTGCTTATAAACAGCAAATCCGCTAGGCGGGAGCTTATTTCGGCCACTAGGCGCATGCGCACGACCTCCCGGTTGTTCCGGGCGGCGTGCGCGAGTGTGCTGGCCGCTGGAAGTGCAATGAAGCTCTGCGATCTCCTCCGCGGTGCTTATAAACAGCCGCTCCGAGAGGCGGGAGCTTATTTCGGCCACTTGGCGCATGCGCACGTCCTCCCGGTTGTTCCGGGAAGCGTGCGCGAGTGTGCCTGCCGCTGGAAGTGCAATCAGGCTCCGCGAACTCCTCCGCGGTGCTTATAAACAGCCGCTCCGAGAGGCGGGAGCTTATTTCGGCCACTTGGCGCATGCGCACGTCCTCCCGGTTGTTCCGGGCGGCGTGCGCGAGTGTGCTTGCCGCTGGAAGTGCAATGAGGCTCCGCGATCTCCTCCGCGGTGCTTATAAACAGCCGATCCGCTAGGCGGGAGCTTATTTCGGCCACGGCGCGTGCGCACGGTCTCCCGGTGGAGCCGGGCGGTGTGCGCGAGTGTGCTGGCCGCTGGAAGTGCAATGAGGCTCTGCGATCTCCTCCGCGGTGCTTATAAACAGCCAATCCGCTAGATGGGAGCTTATTTCGGCCACTTGGCTCGTGCGCACGGCCTCAAGGTGGAATCGGGCGGCGTGTGCGAGTGTGCTGGCCGCTGGAAGTGCAATGAGGCTCCGCGATCTCCTCCGCGGTGCTTATAAACAGCCGATCCGCTCGGCGGGAGCTTATTTCGGCCACTTGGCGCGTGTGCACGGCCTCCCGGTGGAACCGGGTGGTGTGCGCGAGTGTGCTGGCCGCTGGAAGTGCAATGAGGCTCTGCAGTCTCCTCCGCGGAGCTCATAAACAGCCCATCCGCTAGGCGGGAGCTTATTTCGGCCACTAGGCGCATGCGCACGACCTCCCGGTTGATCCGGGCGGCGTGCGCGAGTGTGCTGGCCGCTGGAAGTGCAATGAAGCTCTGCGATCTCCTCCGCGGTGCTTATAAACAGCCGCTCCGAGAGGCGGGAGCTTATTTCGGCCACTTGGCGCATGCGCACGTCCTCCCGGTTGTTCCGGGCGGCGTGTGCGAGTGTGTTTGCCGCTGGAAGTGC
Organism: Syngnathus floridae; assembly: GCF_059516105.1. Lineage (NCBI taxonomy): Eukaryota > Metazoa > Chordata > Actinopteri > Syngnathiformes > Syngnathidae > Syngnathus > Syngnathus floridae. Next base: position 597,643 of record NW_028284058.1, read on the forward strand.
AATGACGCTCCGCGATCTCCTCCGCGGTGCTTATAAACAGCCGCTCCGCTAGGCGGGAGCTTATTTCGGCCACTTTGAGCGTGCACACCGCCTCCCGGTTGTTCCGGGCGGCGTGCGCGAGTTTGCTGGCCGCTGGAAGTGCAATGAGGCTCCGCGATCTCCTCCGCGGTGCTTATAAACAGCCAATCCGCTAGGCGGGAGCTTATTTCGGCCACTTGGCGCATGCGCACGTCCTCCCGGTTGTTCCGGGCGGCGTGCGCGAGTGTGCTTGCCGCTGGAAGTGCAATGAGGCTCCGCGATTTCCTCCGCGGTGCTTATAAACAGCCGATCCGCTAGGCGGGAGATTATTTCGGCCACTTGGCTAGTGCGCACGGCCTCAAGGTGGAGCCGGGCGGAGTGCGCGAGTGTGCTGGCCGCTGAAAGTGCAATGAGGCTCCGCGATCTCCTACGCGGTGCTTATAAACAGCCGATCCGCTAGGCGGGAGCTTATTTCGGCCACTTCGCGCGTGCGCACGTCCTCCCGGTTGTTCCGGGCGGCGTACGCGAGTGTGCTTGCCGCTGGAAGTGCAATGAGGCTCCGCGAACTCCTCCGCGGTGCTTATAAACAGCCGCTCCGAGAGGCGGGAGCTTATTTCGGCCACTTGGCGCATGCGCCCCTCCCGGTTGTTCCGGGCGGCGTGCGCGAGTGTGCTTGCCGCTGGAAGTGCAATGAGGCTCCGCGATCTCCTCCGCGGTGCTTATAAACAGCCGATCCGCTAGGCGGGCGCTTATTTCGGCCACAGTGCGTGCGCACGGCCTCCCGGTGGAGCCGGGCGGTGTGCGCGAGTGTGCTGGCCGCTGGAAGTGCAATGAGGCTCTGCAATCTCCTCCGCGGTGCTTATAAACAGCCAATCCGCTAGAAGGGAGCTTATTTCGGCCACTTGGCTCGTGCGCACGGCCTCAAGGTGGAATCGGGCGGCGTGTGCGAGTGTGCTGGCCGCTGGAAGTGCAATGAGGCTCTGCGGTCTCCTCCGCGGTGCTTATAAACAGCCGGTCCGCTAGGCGGGAGCTTATTTCGGCCACTTGGTACGTGCGCACGTTCTCCCGGTGGAACCGGGAAGCGTGCGCGAGTGTGCTGGCCGCTGGAAGTGCAATGAGGCTCCGCTATCTCCTCCGCGGTGCTTATAAACAGCCGATCCGCTAGGCGGGATCTTATTTCGGCCACTTAGCGCATGCGCACGGCCTCCCGGTTGTTCCGGGCGGCGTGCGCGAGTATGCTTGCCGCTGGAAGTGCAATGAGGCTCTGCGGTCTCCTCCGCGGTGCTTATAAACAGCCGGTCCGCTAGGCGGGAGCTTATTTCGGCCACTTGGCGCGTGCGCACGGCCTCCCGGTGGAACCAGGAAGCGTGCGCGAGTGTGCCGGCCGCTGGAAGTGCAATCAGGCTCCGCGAACTCCTCCGCGGTGCTTATAAACAGCCGCTCCGAGAGGCGGGAGCTTATTTCGGCCACTTGGCGCATGCGCACGGCCTCCCGGTTTTTCCGGGCGGCGTGAGCGAGTATGCTTGCCGCTGGAAGTGCAATGAGGCTCTGCGGTCTCCTCCGCGGTGCTTATAAACAGCCGGTCCGCTAGGCGGGAGCTTATTTCGGCCACTTGGCGCGTGCGCACGGCCTCCCGGTGGAACCAGGAAGCGTGCGCGAGTGTGCCGGCCGCTGGAAGTGCAATCAGGCTCCGCGAACTCCTCCGCGGTGCTTATAAACAGCCGCTCCGAGAGGCGGGAGCTTATTTCGGCCACTTGGCGCATGCGCACGTCCTCCCGGTTGTTCCGGGCGGCGTGCGCGAGTGTGCTTGCCGCTGGAAGTGCAATGGGGCTCCGCGATCTCCTCCGCGGTGCTTATAAACAGCCGATCCGCTAGGCGGGAGCTTATTTCGGCCACGGCGCGTGCGCACGGCCTCCCGGTGGAGCCGGGCGGTGTGCGCGAGTGTGCTGGCCGCTGGAAGTGCAATGAGGCTCTGCGATCTCCTCCGCGGTGCTTATAAACAGCCAATCCGCTAGATGGGAGCTTATTTCGGCCACTTGGCTCGTGCGCACGGCCTCAAGGTGGAATCGGGCGGCGTGTGCGAGTGTGCTGGCCGCTGGAAGTGCAATGAGGCTCTGCGGTCTACTCCGTGGTGCTTATAAACAGCCAATCCGCTAGAAGGGAGCTTATTTCGTCCACCTGGCGCGTGCGCACGGCCTCCCGGTGGAACCGGGAAGCGTGCGCGAGTGTGCTGGCCGCTGGAAGTGCAATGAGGCTCCGCGATCTCCTCCGCGGTGCTTATAAACAGCCGATCCGCTCGGCGGGAGCTTATTTCGGCCACTTGGCGCGTGCGCACGGCCT